>NW_025963548.1:1665417-2265417 GCF_910591885.1 Bombus terrestris
GTAACAGAATCGGAGATACGTTGATTTGAATATTTATGCACGAATTTGCAAAACTGCAATTACGCGGGTTTGACACGGGCCAGAGTTGACATAGCGCCAGCCCACTAATGTGCGCTGTATTTGGCAGCAAATATGGAGTGGATGTCGGCACATATGCTATAGAGGCGGAGACACATTGATCTGAACGTTTATTCCTGAGTATGCAAAACTACAATTACGCTGCACTTTACAGTGTCCAAAATCGACATAGCCCAAAGCGGCTGATGTGTGCTGTATTTGGCAACAATTTTGGCGTATAACACGCTTTACGTTGTCGGCATATCTGCAACGGAAGCGGAGATACGTTGATTAGAATATTTCAGCCTGAATATGCAAAGCTGAAACTGCGTTGGATTTATCGGAGACCAGAGATGACATAGCTCAAAGCAGCGGACGTGGGCTGTATTTGGCCGCAACTGTGGAGTATAGGATGCATCGAGTTCTCAGCATGTGTTCTATAAAAGAGGAGAAAAGTTGATTCAAATATCTGAGACCGAATATGTAAAACAGCAATTACGCTGCATGTACAAGGTCCAGAGTTGACACAGCGCAAACCAGTTAATGTGCTCTGTATTCGGCAGCAAATGTGGAGTATAGCGCGTATCGCATTGTCGGCATATCAGCAACAGATGCGGAGATACGTCGGTTTGAATGCATAATACTGAATATACAAAATTGAAAATACGCTGGTTCTGGCTAGGTCTAGATTTTGCATAGCTCAAACCGGATTGTGTTCACTGTATCTGGCAGCAAGTGTGGAGTGTAGCGTGCAACGTATTTCCGACATACATAACATGTATACAGCTAATAACAGCGCAATGTTTTCTAATGGAGGATTCAGACTATGTAAGCAAAACTGCAATTACATTGGATTTCACAGAATACACGGATGACATAGCACAAACCCTCCGATGTGTGCTAAATTTGGGAGCCAATGTGGAGTATAACACACATAAATTCATCGTCATATCTGCATTAGAAACAGAGATACGTAGATTTGAATATTTAGGCCTGAATATGCAAAACTGCAATTTCGCTGGATTTCACACGGTCCAGAGTTAACTTAGCGCCAGCCCACTGATGTGCGCTCTATTTGGCAGCAAATGTGGAGCTACCGCGCATAGCATTTTCGACATATTTCCAATACCAGTGCGGCTACGTTCTAACGAGTAATTCAGCCTTAACATGCAAATCCGCAATTACATTGGCTTTTACAGCGTTCACAGTTGGAAGGTCGCATCCCGGATGATGCGCGCTGTATTTGGTAGTAAATGTGGAATACAACTTGCATAGTATTGTCGACATATCTGTAATAGGAACGAAGATACCTTCATTTGAATATTTAAGCCTGAATATGCAAATTTGCAATTACACAGAACTTCATCGGGTCCAGAGTTGACGTGACATAAACCGGCTGATGTGGCAGCATATGTGCAATATTATACGCATCGAATGGTCGTCATTTGAGCTCTTGAGGCGGAGATACGTGGATTTCAATATTTTAGACTGAGTATGCAAAACTGCAAATACGCTGGATTTGACACGGTCCAGAATTGACATTGCGCAAACTGGCAGATATGCGCTGTATAGGTTTATTTGAACATTTAGGCATGAATATGCGAAACTACAATCATGCCGGCTTTGACTGAAACCAGAGAGGACATAACGGAAACAGGCTGGTGTGCGCTGCATTTGGCAAGAAATGTGGGGTACAAGTCACATCGAATTCTCGACATATTTGCCACAATAACGGAGATACGTTGACTTGATTATTCGTGCATGAGTATCCACAAATGCAATTGCGCTGGATTTAACAATGGTCAGAATCGACATAGCGCAAACCGGCTGATGAGTAATACATGTGGCAGTACGACGCTAACTCGAATTGTGGACATATCTGCAACGGAATCGGAAATAGCTTGATTTGAATATTTAATCCTGAAAATGGAAAGCGCTAACAACTCTCGCAACTCGACAGCGCTAACAACTCTACTCTTCGACTCCTCGATTAACTCTGACCTCTCGACTCACTCTTATTTCTCGATCAACCGCTCAACGCTTCTCGATCAGCCAATCTTTAAAGTTATATCGTCCCCTACCTTTAGCGTTAGTTTTTCCAACTCTCTAACCCCATTCTGTTAACGCTCAGCAAGTACAAGGTGACTTTTGTCACATAGGCTTTCTCCCCGATGTAAAGTAACAACCGAAGGACATTCGACATTGTTTTGATCGATTTCTAATGAGGCTTTTTCCTCACGACACTACAATATGTTGACTTGAATATTTAAGCCTGAATATGCAAAACTGCAAATGCGCTGAGGTTGGCTGCGTCCACACGTTACATAACTCAAACCAGATAATATGCACTGTATTTGGCAGCGAATATGGAGTATAACGCGCTTCGTGCTGTCGGCATATTTGCAATGCAAACGGCTATACGGTGATTTAAATAGTTAAGCATGAATATCCAAAACAGCAATTTCGCTGGATTTGACAGAGCCCGGAGTTGACATAGTACAAACCTGCTGATGTGTGGTGCATATGACATCAGATGTGAAATGTAACGGACATTGAATTGTAGCCACGTGAGCAATAGAATCGGAGATACATTCATTTGAATATTTTAACCTGAATATGCAAAACAACAATTACGCTGGATTTGACAGGGACCAGAGTTGACATAGCGCAAACCAGCTGACATGCAGTGCACATGACAGCAAATGTGACATATAACGCGCATCGAATTTTCCGAAAATGTTCCGTAGAAACGGACATACCATGATTTGAATATTTACGACTGCAAACGCAATACTACAATTGCGATGGATGTTTCAAGGACCAGATCTGATATAGCTGTAACCAGCTAATGTGCGGTGTATCTGAGTGCAAATATGAAGTGTAACGCGCTATTTATAGTCGAAATATATGCAATAGAAGCGGAGATACGTTTTTGTGAATATGTAAGCCTGAATATGCGCAACAGCAATTACGCTGTGTTTGACAGAGCCCAGAGTTGACCGCAAACTTGCTGATGTGCGCTGGTTATGACACGGGATATGAAATATAACGGGCATCGCATTGTAGCCATTTGCGCTATAGAAACGGAGATACATTCATTTGAATATTTTAACCTAAATATGCAAAACTACAATTACGCTTGATATGTCAAGGACCAGAGATGATATAGTAGCTCGAGCCAGCTGAAGTGCGCTGTATTTGGCAGCCAATGAGGAGTATATCTCGCACCTAATTGACGACAAATCTGCAATTGCAGCGGTGATACATTGTAGTTAATATTCAATAATGGGCCTATTACGATACAGATAGTATTATCGTGACTGAAACACATTGCCGCCTCAGTAAAACCATTGTATTTCAAGCTTCACTCTACAGTTCTGAATCCGGACAAGACCGTTTCAATTTCTCGCAAAAGCAAGCAGTCATATTACGGTACATAGATGAGTTAGAGTCTAATACATTTTACTGGTCCAACATCGATGGAGCGATCTCGCATCGAAATTTTCGGAGGACCGCGTAACCTTCCAACGACGACCGCCGTGCAAGCAGCGGATAAGCTTATTTCGTGCCTTAGGCTGCCCTCACAACGTCCTCTACTTCTTGATTCTTGGTTGGTAGCTTTAGCGGTTGCAGGTCCGAGAAATTGCATCTTGACCGGCTTTCTCGTATGTCTCATGTGACGTCTCGCTTTCCGCCGTAGACACTTGTCGGATCTACATACGTTGAACCATTTGCGCGAGACAAGCGCGGCGCTCTGCAGGGACGAGGGATCCAATTTTCGAAGTATCAAGTGCGAAACCTCCAGTGGTAGTTCGGAAATGATATCTACCTTACTTGGCACGAACAAACCAACGACGCGTAGTAGAGATCTAAAAAACTCCATGTTGCTTCTACTGTTGCGCGAGCACGACTGACGGTCTGGCTAAGAGTGGAAGCTTATATATGTGCTGTTCGTCACGGTGCACTGCGAGTTCCGGTTAGGGGTGAGAGTCCTGGTCAGGCAGAATCGATGGTATGTGCATGTATTTTCACTTACATCGGGTTCACATTATGATGAGAGTTAGAGGCGCGAAACGAATCTTCATTTGGTTTAGACGTTGAAGTTATGCAATAGAGCAGATACTTACTAGTGTAAATTTGATTGTTATATAATTTGACAAGTAGTCGTGGTAATTAGGTACTCGAGAAGCTAATGACAATGATCTTGGATTCAATAACAAAGCCGCGGTCTACGGGATAACGGAATTCGTTTTCACCCTGATTCCAAGTTGTACCATACTTCCTTATATACGTTATAGGTAGGACTGAACAAACGCTTTGTCGAAACATAGAATATCCACCGAGTGTTAAGGCTCTTTGTAACTGGCTAATGTGACCTGACGAGAGAATGATTTTCCGGCACGATGATGCTGCAGAGGAAAACAATGATGGGTGTGTCTAAGGGCACCGGAACATCGGATTCGTGGAGAAAAGACTTCGCTCCGAAAGAGATTGATAGTGACGTTACTGTTGATTGGACAATTTCCATGTTGATAGTTAGAGAAGGATGCTAGTAGCCCTTGAGGGAACGTTGCTAGAGGGAAGCGTCGTCCGTGGAAAAGTAGATTTCACCTATCATCCCGTAGTTGGAACGACGACTGTTTGCCTGTTTAGGACTGTTAAGGACTTTAATTAACTAAACCTTAAGGTTTATAATGGGTCCTCAGGCTAGCTAAACATATACTGTTGAGATGCGTTGACATCTGGCAATCATCTTATCCGACGGATAGAGTCTGCGTGTGGCGAGACACGGGAGAGAAACCGTTGGAATGTTTACTGTCACGTGCCGCTACGATTATTTCATTTAAGGATAGCTATAGAATTACTCCATGCCTTTATTAGACAAAACGTTCATCCCTTGACCGCGGCTACGTTCGGTGACTGGTTGTCGCCTCGAGGCCAATTGCAGTATCACAAGTTTCGAACAATTACAATCGGACTGGATGGCTACAATTGTTGAATTACAGCTATGGTAGAATATAGATTACAATGTTACGGGATTTTCCCAAAACTCCAAACGGAAGGTTCCCGTGTTCTTTCATCTTCGATTTATATTTATGCTTGATCTGTCTGGGACCAGTCTGGATATAGCGCAAACTGGCTGGTAAACGATGTATTTGGCAAGAAATGTGGAGTACCAGGCACATCGAATTGTCGACATATCAGCAACAGCAACGGAGATACGTGGAGTTGAATATTTGAGTCTGAATCTGCAAAACAACAATTACACTGCATATAACAGAGACCAGAGTCGATGTTCTGCCGCGCAACACATCAGCACTCAATCCCGCGCGGCTTGACAGCCAACGGTCCACGTGCCATCCTTCGAATCCTCCGTAGGCCCAAGGACCCACCATAAAGATGAAATCCTAACTGCATTGTTCGCACATATGGTCTAAGTCAATCTGTTTGTTTCGAAAAGACTTTCTAATTCTGGAAGTGTTGTCGGTCGGTTTTTAGAAAGGTCCTTGGGTATATTACGCGCTCTTAAGAATTACGGAGAAAGCGGGTAGTGGCCAAACGAAAAAAGCGGACATCTACCTAACGGAAAATCTGAGTTTTCCCATAGACAATGTCGCCTAGGACCCACGTTGGTAGGAGGCTTCTTCTTCCTCTCTTCCTTGCTAACATTAGTCATAACCAATCGGCATCGCGGATCATTGCCCTCACTTTCCTAACTAACAATGTAAGCAACGAATCCGCGTTCTTCGTTCAAAGGGCACACCCACACCGAGCTTCGTACTCACATCAGAATAAACTTTAGAGTTACATCATCTCTCACGGTGACTAAAGTTCCTGCAATCCCTACAACTCTCACCGTTCCTATATCTCTAAGAGCCTCCTATTTCTCTCACAGTATCCAGAAGTCCGACAGCTCCTACAGCTCTCACGGACCTACAGCTCCTATAGCTCACATTCTCATCTGAGAATAATCCTTCTCTTCGTTATCTGTATCTTAAGCAACGGCGTTCTTACTCAGTGTGATTGTATAAATCGTTGGAAATACATATATTTTTTATAACTTTGTGACTCCCAGTGTTATACCACAACGACTACACCTATTATCCTAAGCGAAATACGGGTATCGAACTATTCGTGGTGTCGATTATTCCAATCGTAACGGGAATTTACGACTCCCATTGACGCGTATTCAAACGACCGCGTCTCCCCGCGATAGTTCGAAAATACAGTCGACATAGCGCAAACCGGATAAGTACTGTATTTGGCTGTAATTGTGGAGTATAGCGCGCATCGCATTTGCGACATGTATCCAATAGCAGCGCTGATACGTTGGTTTGAACATTTAGGCATGAATATGCAAAACAGAAATTACGCTGAATCTGTCAGTGACCAGAGCAGACTTAAGACAGAAGAGAAGATAGAATCGGAAAATGTGCTCTGTGCTCACCAGAAAATCAGGAGCATAACGCTCACCGAATTGTCGTCATATCTGCCGTAGAAACGAAGATACGTTGCTTTCGATATTCAAGCATGACTATGCTAAACTGCAATTATGGTGTATTTGACAGGGACAAGGGTGAACAAAACGCTAACCTACTGATGTGCGCTGTATATGACATCAGATGTCAAATATAACGCGCACCGAATTGTCTGTAAGTGTGCCATAGGAACGGAGATTCGTTGATTCGAATATTTAATACTGAATATGTAAAACTGCAAATACGCAGGGTTCGGCTGGGTCCCGATTTTACATGCATCAAACGGGATAACGTGCACTGTGTTTGGCAGCAAATTTGGAGTATAACGAGCCTCTAATTGTAGCCATATGTGAAGTAGAATCGGAGATACGTCGGTTTGAATACTTAATCCTGAATATACGAAACAGCAACTACGCTGGATCTGGCTGGGTCCAGATTTTACATAGCGTAAACCGTATGATGTGCACTGTACTTGGCATCAGATGTGGAATATAACGCGCATCGTATGGCCAATGTTTCTGCAAAACAAGCGGAGATACCTTCATTCGAATATGTAAGCATTAATATCCAAAACTGCAATCACGCTGGATTTCTCCGGGTCCAGTCTTGACAGTGTGCAAACGGGCTGATGTGTGCTGTATTTGGCAGCAAATATGCAGTATTACGTACATCCTATTGTCGACGTACCTACAATGTATACGGAGGTACTTTCACTTGAAAAACTAGGCTTGAATATGCAAAACTACAAATACGCTGGATTTGACTCGGTCCGGATATAACACGGCTTAAACCAGATGAAGCGCTCTGCGTATGGCAGTCAATGTGGAATATAGCGCGCATCGTATTGTCGACATATGTGCTATGGAATCGGAGTCACGTTGATTTGAATATTTAAGCCTGAACATACAAAATTGCATTTGGGCTGGATTTTGCAGGGACCAGAGTTTACGCAGCGCAAGCGAGCTGATGGGCAATGTAACTACAGCAAATGCGGAGTACAAGGCGTATGGAATTGTCGACATATGTGCAAAAGAAGCGGCGAAGCTTTGAATGCAATATTTAAGCATTAACAATAAAAACTACAATTACGCTGGATTTTACAGGGTCCAGAGTTGACATAGCACAGACCGGCTGATTTGGCATCTTATGTGGAGTATTCTGCGCATCGAATAGGCGACATAGAAACCAAGATACGTTCATTTGAATATGTAATATTTGAATATTTCGCCTGAAAATGCATAATTGCAAATACGCTGAGTTTGGCTGCGCCCACACGTTACATAACTCAAACCAGATAATATGCATTGTGTTTGGCAGCAAAAGTGGCGTATATCGCGCATCGAATTGTCGGCATATCTGCAATGCAAACGGCGATACGGTGATTTGAATGATTAATCATGAATATGTAAAGCAGCAATTTCGCTAGGTTTGACAGAGACCGGAGTTGACATGGTACAAACCAGCAGATGTGCGGTGCACATGACATCGGATGTGAAATGTAACGGGCATCGCTTTGTGCCATATGTGCAATAGAAACGGAGATACATTCATTTGAATATGTTAACCTTAATTTGTAAAACTGCAATTACGCTTGATATGTCGAGGACCAGAGATGATATAATAGCACGAGCCAGCTGATGTGAGCTGTATTTGGCAGGCAATGAGGAGTATATCTCGCATCTAATTGACGGCAAATCTCCAATCGCAGCGGTGATACGTTTTATTTAATATTCAATAATGGGTCTGTTACGATACCGATAGTATTAGCGTGACTGAAACACATTGCCGTCTCAGTAAAACCATTTTATTTCAAGCTTCACGCTACAGTTCTGAATCCGGACAAGACCGTTTCAAGTTCTCGCAAGAGCCAGCAGTCAAATTAAGGTACTTACACGAGTTAGAGTCTAATACATTTTATTGGTCCAACATCGATTGGGCGATCTCGCATCGAAATTTTCGGAGGACCGCGTAACCTTCCAACGACGACCGCCGTACGAGCAGCGGATAAACTTATTTCGTGCCTTAGGTTGCCCTCACCACGTCCTCTACTTCTTGATTCTTGATTGGTAGCTTTAGCGGCTGCAGGTCCGAGAAATTGCATCTTGACCCGCTATCTCGTATGTCTCATGTGACGTCTCGCTTTCCGCCGTGGACACTTGTCGGATCTACATACGTTGAACCATTTGCGCGAGACAAGCGCGGCGCTCTGCAGGGACGAGGGATCCAATTTTCGAAGTATCAAGTGCGAAACCTCCAGTGGTAGTTCGGAAATGATATCTACCTTACTTGGGACGAACAAACCAACGACGCGTATTAGAGATCTAAAGAAACTCCATGTTGCTTCTATTGTGGCGCGAGTACGACTGACGGTTTGGCTGAGAATGAATTCTTATATATGTGCCGTTCGTTACGGTGCACTGCGAGTTCCGACTCCGGTGAGAGTCCTGGACAGTCAGAATCGATCGCATGTGCATGTATCTTCATATGGATCGGGTTCACATTATGATTAGTGTTAGATGCGTGAAACGAATCTTCATTTGGATTAGACGTTGTTGCTATGCAATAGAGCAGATATTCACTAGTGCGAATTTGATTTGAGGTGTATGGTAGCGATTTAGGTTTAAAAGCACAAGAGTATATTTAACTATGTAGTTTATTAAAATATACCCTACGTGTACACTAGTCGTATAATACACTTGTTGTCTTGATTCGTGATTACGAATAGATGGGCGCAAAGAAGTATCGACTTAGCTGCTACTGCTCGTGTCACTCGATAAAAAAGAATGCCTCACTACCCCGCTCGCTATATTCATATGCGTTGGAGTTGACAAAAGGCGTTGGGATTTGAATTTTGAAGGTGTTCTCGAAAAATCGCAACTGACGCTGAACTCTCGACCTGGTTTACAAATGTTGAATTTTCGGGTAGTTGACTCGAGGGCATATGATCACGACAAAATCTACGGATTTTGATTAACCTTCGGTAACCGCCTAAGGTTGTCGGATCTATAATAAACTCATCTTTCAGTAAACACGATTTTTTGTGTAGCGGGTTCACTAGACCGAAACCGTTATGAATTTTACCTACGAGTGCCGCTACAGTACCCGCCTGCCAGTGTTAACGTTACTTCTTTTTATGTTTGTTTACGTATGTTAGCGCGGTGCCCTTGCTAACCGTTTAATTCAAACCCGTTTGAAAGCGGTGAGGAGAACGAACTCTCCTGCCCGAACGCGTGGTATAATTGGTTCTTGCGTCTCTGTCGCTTTGTTGCGCTTGCTCGCTGCTTTGCGGTCGGAAGATTTTCCCAGGTAAAAATACGTCGTAGGTTTCTGCGCTCCTTTGCAGATCTTCTATATCTTCCGACACGATGAAGGCGGGTTTTAGACGATCTACGGAGACTTTCACGCTTTTGTCCTTCATCCGTATGGTAACGGTTTTCATCCCACGCTGTGTAACCTGATAAGGGCCATCGTATGGTGGTTGCAGTGGACCTCCGATTGCATCGTGGCGTACGAAAACGCACGGCGACGTTTCTAAATCGCGGAACATGAACGTTTTCTTTTCGCCGTGTCGTGAAGTCGGCAGAGGTCTAATATCACTCATTCGCTCTCGCAGAGAGTTTGCGAATTCCGCGTTGGCCGGTTGTTTTGCTAGTACAAAGTATTTTGCTGGCAATCGTATGTCCGTACCATAAATTATTTCGGCTGCCGTTGCGCTCAGGTCCTCCTCGATAGCGGTTCTAATGCCTAAAAGAACTATGGGAAGGCTTTCAACCCAGTTGCTTGAATTGTGGCATTTGATTGCGGCCTTAAGCTGCCTGTGAAAGCGCTGTACCATCCTGTTGGACGCGAGGTGATAGGCTGTGGTACGCAAATGCTTAATGCCGAGCATCTGGCATAGTTCGTTGAAAAGACTGGATTCGAATTGGCGTCCTTGATAGGTTGTTATTTTTGCTGGGACGCAAAAACGCGCTATCCATGTGGAAAGAAGAGCCGAGGCAACGGTCGTCGCTTCCATATCTGGTATTGGAATCGCTTCGGGCCAACGTGAAAAACGGTCGATACATGGTAGACAATATCGGTAGCCTTGTGAATATTGCATGACGATGATGTCTAAATGTATATGCTCAAATCGTCCTGCGAGCTCTCCGAATGTTCCGGTCGGCGTTGATACGTGTCTCGTTATTTTACAATATTGACACGGGATGATGATGTCGCGAAGCTCCTTGCCTTTTTCTTGCGCGGCGGCGAGAGTTTTGTGATCCACGGATTTTCCTATGGCTTCGATGCGAGATAGGGCGTCGGCTGCATTGTTATTCAGCCTTTTTATATGACTTATATCGGTCGTGAACTGCCCGATCTAATCTAGTTGACGGAATTGTCTCGGCGAACACTTGTCGGGATTCTGACTGAACGCATAGGTGTGGTGTTTGTGATCTATGAAAATAATGAAATTCCTCCCCTCTACGGCGTGTCTAAATCGCTTGACCGCGGTATACATAGCGAGTAATTCGCGATCGTATGCGCTATATTTTCGCTGCGCGAAATTTGAGGCTTTAGTTAAGAAACCCAACGGTTGCCAAGTGTCATTCGCGCGTTACTGCAACACCGCCCCTATTGCAAAGTCGGTCGCATCTACTGCGAGGCTGATGGGCGCGCCAGGTATAGGATACCCTAACATCGTAGCGTCAGCTAGGGCGCGTTTTGACTCGCTAAAGCTCGTTTTGGCTTCCTCCGACTAAATAATGGGCATGTTGACCTCTTTCGCCCCTTGTAACAAATCGTTGAGGGGTTGCAAAATTTTAGCTGCCCCCGGTATGAAACGTCGGTAAAAGTTAATCATACCGAGGTATCCGCGTAGTGCCTTGATGTTCGCGGGGAGCGGTGCTTCATTTATGGCTCTAACGCGATCGGCGAGCGGATTTATTCCGTGCGCGTTTACCGTATGGCCTAGGAAGGCTATTACATTAATGCCGAACTCGCACTTTGCGAGATTGATTACTACGCCTTACTGGGTTAGACGTTCGAACAAGATCCGCAGGTGCCCGCGGTGCTGCCCCTCGGTTTCCGAAGCTACCAAGAAGTCATCTATGTACGCGTAAACGAAATCTAAGCCTCGCGTGATTACGTCGACAAATGTTTGACACGTTTGCGCGGCGTTTCGAAGTCCAAACATCATGTTGTTTGCCTCGAAAAGGCCGAATGGTGTCGAAATCGCGGTTTTTGTAACGTTCTCAGGCGCGATTGAGATTTGATGGTAGGCGCGCACTAAACCAGTTTTTGAGAATATTCGCCGACCGTGTAAATGCTGCGCGAAGTCTTGTATGTGCGGTGGAGAGTACCTGTCGGGTACAGTGCGGGCGTTCAGCGCCCTGTAGTCACCGCAATGTCGCAGACTTCCATCCTTCTTTGGGACGACGTGTAGTCGAGATGCCCGGGAACTCTTCGATGGGCGCATGACTCCTTGCTCGAAAAGTGTTACAAATTCCGCCTTGATTGGCTTGAGACGGTCCGGTGCGAGAGGGCGGGGTTTGCAATATACGGGCAGGCGGGGTGTGGTTTCGATGTGGTGCTCCACACAGTGCCGTATTTTCTCTCACCCATGGCCGGTGGGCGCGTTAGATCTGGACATTTCGCCAACAATTGGTGGTAGACCAAATCCCCGTTTACGGTCTTAATCATAAGCTGTTCGCAGTTGGCGGCGTATCCCCTGGTCGATAGCTGGTTTGTTGTGTCGAGAAGTCGTCTTTTTCTTGGATCCACAAGCAACCCGTAATGACTTAGGAAATCTAGGCCGATGATGAGGGTTTGCACATCGGCGACAGTGAAGTGCCATTTGAAGGCACGTTTAAGGGACAGGTTCAGCTCCATCGCTATAGTGCCGTACGTTGCGATGCGCGTCCCATTGGCAGCGAATAGTTCATACGTTGTTTTCTTTACGTCCCTAGATAGCCTGCTTCGGGGATGAACGCCGATATCAGCACCGGTGTCAACTAAGAACGAAGTCTTCGTTCTCTGGTCCAAAATAAAGATGCGGCGAGATCCCAAGCCGTCGCCGTCCTACGCTTTTACGGACGGCTGGGGTCGTTTCCCGACTTCCACTTACAAGCGTGGCGCGATCGCCGAACCTCGCATGATAGAAGCAAATTCCGTCCTGGCGCGGATAGTCTCGCGAACGCGAACGGCGGCGGGGTCGAGTGAGAGAATTCGAACGTCTTCGTGGTCGATGATACCCGCCGATTCCCATAGCCTTAATCTGTTCTCGCAGTCTGCTGACCTCGGCGGCCAGTGCGTCGTTTTTGCCTTCGTGTGATGCCGGTGGCTCGATTGTGACTACCTTGTGAGCGCGCTGCCCGTTACGATTATACGCCTCATCGATTTTATCCGCTGTCCTGGTCAGTTTCTCGATACTCTTATCGTCCACTGCAGCCACGACTTCCTTGATGCGATAGTTTAATTAGAGCTATGGTAGAATCTAGATTACAATGTTACGGGATTTTCCCAAAATTCCAAAGGGAAGGTTCCCGTGATATTTCATTTCTGACTTATATTTATGCTTGATCTGTCTGGGACCAGTGCAGATATAGCGCAAACTGGCTGGTAAGCGATGTATTTGGCAAGAAATGTGGAGTACCAGGCATATCGTATTGTCGACACATTTCCAACAGTAACGGAGATGCGTGGTTTTGAATATTCAATAATGTATATTAAAAACTACAATTAGCTTGATTTGAATCGATACTGATTTGATATAGCGTAATTCGTATGATCTGCACTGTATTTATCAGCAAATATGGAGTATATCGCGCATCCATTTGTCGACATATCGACATATCAATAGAAAAAGCGATACGTTGATCTGAATGTTCAGGCATGAATATGCAAATCTGCAATTACACAGGATTTGACAGGGTTCAGACTTGACGTAGCTCTAACTAGCAGATGTGAACTGTATTTGGCAGGAAATGTGGAGAACAATGCACATCGTATTGTCTGCATATCTGCATTAGCAACGGAGATAGGTTGGTTTGAATATTTAAGTCTGAAAATGTAAAAATAGAATTGTGCCATAGAATCGGAGATACGTCGGTTTGAATACTTAATCCTGAATATACGAAACTGCAACAACGCTGGATCTGGCTGGGTCCAGATTTTACATAGCGTAAACCGGATGATGTGCACTGTACTTGGCATCAGATATGGAATATAACGCGCATCGAATTGTCTACATACCTGCAATCGAAACGTAGTCACGTTGACCTGAATATTTATTCCTGTTGGGAATATGATACATTTACACTGTACATGTGAATGCGCGTGTAAGCGTCAGAGGACGTCCAGGCCTTAGTTGGGACAAAAGACAAGAGTCAGGCGTTAGAAGTATCTGGAGAAGCCGGTTGACAACAAGCGTGCGTGCTAGTAGCATTTCGAGGTCTTTAGAGTATAAGATATATGTATAAATGTTGTGTGCTAAATAAAGGGAATTATTTGTATTTCCGAATCCATTCTATACCATTACAAATTACTAACGTACAAGAATATTATAATATTCAGTAACAACGATAGAATTAACCAGTTCGCAAGTATAAAAAAGACAGATTTTACACTGTGACGAAATAATATCCAAGAAATCTGATATAACATACATGGAAAATACACGAATCAGACTGAGAAACCACTGCGCACTTTCGTCACTCACTTCGACACAGCCGTTACCAACTACTCGCGGAGTGAGATTGACCGAAGCGGTCCAGAGGCAACGCCCACGTACCCCAAGCGGCTACTGCCCCGCCACCAATAGTAACCCGACAGAACAGGATAATACTTGAATTCGTTGTTCCCTAAATTTTGAATTTATTTACCTCAACAATATATATAATGTACAAAAATTTATAAATAATTTTTTTATAATTAATATAATTTATATGTTATTATAAACAGTATTATAAATTATTATAAATTTTTTTATAAATTATAATTATAATATTTTATATATATAAATTATAATATTTTATAAATATAATTTATAAATAATTTATAAATAATTTATAAATAATTTATAAATAATTTATAAATAATTTATAAAAAAATTTATAATAATTTATAATACTGTTTATAGTAACATGTAAATTATATTAATTATCTGACGAACGCATTGAGAGAAAGGTAAAGACCAGCGTGGCCGATGCGGCACTAACTCTACATCCGGTAGATCTCAATTTACCTACCTACGTACCTACACAGTGACGCCTACGCTTTAAAACTTTTGTCGAAATTTTAAAGTTTTAATGGTAAACTCTTCGTTCTTATAATATCTAACTGACAGGCATGCATCATTTATAAAGGAATCAACATAAATTTCGTAGTTGAGGATTATTGAAAGTCTCTAATTTAATTCAGAAAGGCAATAATTTGTTTAACGAAATAAGCCATTTATTTATCATCCGGGTTTCTACCATGACATTTATGTTATAATAGTAATATGAAAATAAGGCAATCTGAGTAAAGAAATACTATTTCAAGTCATTTTCGCCTATACATCTTAAGTGGTTTATAAATGATTCGTGTATACCCTTCTTTCCTTCTGCCCCTACTCACGCGAAACTATAACTAGCATTTAAACAAAATCAACTATGTTTCGCGTCAACGAGAGTCGTAAATTCCCGTTGCCATCAGATAATCGACGCCACTGTAAGGATATAGAAGGGGTTCGGAAATACAAATAATTCCCTTTATTTAGCACACAACAGTTATACATATATCTTATACTCTAAAGACCTCGAAATCCTACTCGCACGCACGCTTGTTGCCAACCGACTCTTCCAGATACTTGTAACGACTGACTCTTGTCTTTTGTCCCAACTAAGGCCTGGACGTCCTCTGACGCTTACACACACATTCACATGTACAGCGTAAATGTATCATGTTCCTAACAGCCACGAACAGATCGATAACCTTATTTCTGTTAGGATAATCGGGGTGGTTCAATTAAGTATACACTGATTTAACGGGTATAAATTACAGTTCATTCAAACAACTTGACTAGAGAAATATAAACTGCTAGAGCATAATTGGGAACGTGACGCTAGGCAAATGCCTCAGCGATCAACAGCTAAAGGACGTCGAAGACCTCATGACAAACCCCCCCCCCCAGACACGGGACGCTAGGATACCGACACTGCCTGGCGAAAATCGATCGTTTTTCGCGTTAGACCGAAGCCGTTTCCATCGCCGACATGGAGGCGGCAACCGTTGCTTCAGCCCTCCTTTCCACGTGGATATTCCGTTTCGACGTACCTTTAAGGATAAATCACCCCGCGACCAACGGGATGGTAGAGCGCCTGCCCCGACAACTAAAAGCAGCAATCAAATGCCACGATACGAGAAACTGTGTAGAAATCTTGCCAATAGTTTTATTAGGCATACGAACAGCTATTACGGACGTGAAAACGACGACAGCCGAAATGGTTTATGGCACCGGCATACGATTGCCGGCAGAATTCTGTGTACCAACGATGCAACAGGCCAAGTCGAAATACGGAAGCCGTCTAAAACTACGAATAGAAAAGATCAGGCCTCACCCAATTACGCGACACGGCGAAAAAGAAACCTCCGTATTCCACTCGAAACATCGTCTTACGTATTTCTACGTCACGATGCCATCGGAAACCCTTTACAACCACCCTACGGCGGACCGCATCAATTTATATCGAGAGCAAAAAGGACCATTGCGATTGAAGTTAGCAACAAGAACGTAATCGTACCCGTAGACCGTCCGAAACGCGTGAATTTTTATTGCACGATAACACTGAACACCATTACAGCGAAAATAGCGAAGTAATAATACCACCTGATGTTTGAAACGAGCAAAACAAAGACGACTCCGGAATTCATCACTCCAGGCGCTCGGGCAGAAAAGTTCGTTTCCCTGATCGTTCCCAGCCAGGCCGTCGATAAGCTAATGCGTAAGAACTACCAGCGACATAAATATAAATCGGAGATGAAAGAACACGGGAACCTTCCGTTTGGAATTTTGGGAAAATCCCGTAACATTGTAATCTAGATTCTACCATAGCTGTAATTCAACAATTGTTGCCATCCAGTCCGATTGTAATTGTTCGAAACTTGTGATACTGCAATTGGCCTCGAGGCGACAACCAGTCACCGAACGTAGCCGCGGTCAAGGGGTGAACGTTTTGTCTAATAAAGGCATGGAATAATTCTACAGCTGTCCTTAAATGAAATAATCGTAGCGGCACGTGACAGTAAACATTCCAACGGTTTCTGTTCCGTGTCTCGCCACACGCAGACTCTATCCGTCGGATAAGATGATTGCCAGATGTCAACGCATCTCAACAGTATATGTTTAGCTAGCCTGAGGACCCATTATAAACCTTAAGATTTAGTTAATTAAAGTCCTTAACAGTCCTAAACAGGCAAACAGTCTTCGTTCCAACTACGGGATGATAGGTGAAATCTATTTTTCCACGGACAACGCTTCCCGCTAGCAACGTTCCCTCAAGGGCTACTAGCATCCTTCTCTAATCATCAACATGGAAATTGTCCAATTAACAGTAACGTCACTATCAATCTCTTTCCGAGCGAAGTCTTTTCTCCACGAATCCGATGTTCTGGTGCCCTTAGACACACCCATCATAGTTTTCCTCTGCAGCATCATCGTGCCGGAAAATCATTCTCTCGTGAGGTCACATTAGCCAGTTACAAAGAGCCTTAACACTCGGTGGATATTCTATGTTTTGACAAAGAGTTTTTTCAGTCCTACCTATACCGTAGATAAGGAAGTATGGTACAACTTGGAATCAGGATGGAAACGAATTCTGTTATCCCGTTGACCGCGGCTTTGTTATTGAACCCAGGATCATTGTCATTAGCTTCTCGAGTACCTAATTACCACGACTACTTGTCGAATTATATAACAATCAAATTTACAGTAGTAAATATCTGCTCTATTGCATAACTTCAACGTCTAAACCAAATGAAGGTTAGTTTTGCGCCTCTAACTCTAATCATAATGTGAACCCGATGTAAGTGAAAATACATGCACATACCATCGATTCTGCCTGACCAGGACTCTCACCCGGAACCGGAACTCGCAGTGCACCGTGACGAACAGCACTTATATAAGCCTCCACTCTTAGCCAGACCGTCAGTCGTGCTCGCGCAACAGTAGAAGCAACATGGAGTTTTTTAGATCTCTACTACGCGTCGTTGGTTTGTTCGTGCCAAGTAAAGTAGATATCATTTCCGAACTACCACTGGAGGTTTCGCACTTGATACTTCGAAAATTGGATCCCTCGTCCCTGCAGAGCGCCGCGCTTGTCTCGCGCAAATGGTTCAACGTATGTAGATCCGACAAGTGTCTACGGCGGAAAGTGAGACGTCACATGCGACATACGAGAACGAGGGTCAAGATGCAATTTCTCGGACCTGCAGCCGCTAAAGCTACCAACCAAGAATCAAGAAGTAGAGGACGTGGTGAGGGCAACCTAAGGCACGAAATAAGTTTATCCGCTGCTCGTACGGCGGTCGTCGCTGGAAGGTTACGCGGTCCTCCGAAAATTTCGATGCGAGATCGTCCCATCGATGTTGGACCAATAAAATGTATTAGACTCTAACTCGTGTAAGTACCTTAATTTGACTGCTTGCTCTTGCGAGAACTTGAAACGGTCTTGTCCGGATTCAGAACTGTAGCGTGAAGCTTGAAATAAAATGGTTTTACTGAGACGGCAATGTGTTTCAGTCACGCTAATACTATCGGTATCGTAACAGGCCCATTATTGAATATTAAATAAAACGTATCACCGCTGCGATTGGAGATTTGCCGTCAATTAGATGCGAGATATACTCCTCATTGCCTGCCAAATACAGCTCACATCAGCTGGTTCGTGCTATTATATCATCTCTGGTCCTAGACATATCAAGCGTAATTGCAGTTTTACAAATTAAGGTTAACATATTCAAATGAATGTATCTCGGTTTCTATTGCACATATGGCGACAAAGCGATGCCCGTTACATTACACATCCGATGTCATGTGCACCGCACATCTGGTGGTTTGTACCATGTCAACTCCGGTCTCTGTCAAACCTAGCGAAATTGCTGCTTTACATATTCATGATTAATCATTCAAATCACCGTATCGCCGTTTGCATTGCAGATATGCCGACAATTGGATGCGCGATATACGCCACTTTTGCTGCCAAACACAATGCATATTATCTGGTTTGAGTTATGTAACGTGTGGGCGCAGCCAAACTCAGGGTATTTGCAATTATGCATTTCCTGGCGAAATATTCAAATATTACATATTCAAATGAACGTATCTTGGTTTCTATGTCGCCTATTCGATGCGCAGAATACTCCACATATGCTGCCAAATCAGCTAGTTTGTGCCATGTTAACTCTGGATCCGACCAAATTCTGTGTAGTTGCAGATTTGCATATTCAGGCTTAAATATTCAAATCAATGTATCTCTGTTTCTAATGCAGATATGACGGTGAATTGATGCGTGTTAGACTCTACATTGGCTACCAACTGGAGCACACATTAGCCCGTTTGTGCTATTTGCAAAGATATATGAGGGAGTCGGAAATACAAATAATTTGCTTTATTTAGCACACAACAGTTATAAATATATCGGAGATGAGAGAACACCGGAGCCTCCACTTTGGAGCGTTGGGAGGACCCCTTAGTGCTGTAATCCAGATTTCACCATAACCTAAGAAACTGTTGTCATTCGATTCGGCTGTACTTATTCCAGATTTATGATAGTGAGCTCGGGCTCGAGGCGACAACCAGTCGCCGAAAGTAGTCGCGGTCAAGGGATGAACGTATTGCCTAAGAAAGGCATGAAGTAACTTTATAGCTCTCCTTAAAAGAAATACTTGGGACGGGGCACGACAGTAAAAATTTCAACGATTTCTGTCCCATGGCTCGCCACACGCAGACTTTGTCCTTCGGGTAAGATGATTGCCAGATGTCGACGGATCCTCAGAATATATGTTTAGCTGGCCGAGGGCCCGCTACGAATATTAAGTTTCAATTATACAAAGTATTTCATATAGACAAATAGCCTGTGCACCAACTACGGAAGATAAGAGAAATCTATCCTTCTACGAACGCTTCCCACTGGCACCTCTCCCCAAGGACGGTAAGCACCCTTCTCTAACCACCAACATGGAAATTGACCAATTAACAGTAACGTCAATTTCCCTCACTTTCTGAACGAACACTTTTCTCCACGAATCCGATGATCTCGTGCCCTTAGACACACCCATCATAGTCTTCCTCGACAGCGTCGCCGTGATGTAGAGACACTCTCTAGTGCGAACTCATCAGCAATCGACCTGTCTTTCTTATACGTAGTAATTGCTCCTTTCTCTAACATGTAGTGCAACTTAGACGCTAACGTAGGGTAGAGCTCAGCATCCGTTGACCGCGGAAACGTTGCCGGAGCCGAGACCATTGTCATAGTGCCGCGAATGTCGAAACATTGCGATTACATATCGACGCTGTAATCTTTCTAATTTGTGTCAATAAACTCAACTGTAGTTACACCGCACCGATGGCTAATTTCAACGAAGATTCATCGAACACCCCCACCCCTAATCCTGACGTTGACCCGACAAATATATCTTATACTCTGAAGACATCGAAAACCTAGTCGCACGCACGTTTGTTGTCAACCGAACCTTTAAAATGTTTCTAACGGCTGCCAATTGCCCTTTGGCCCAACTAAGGCCTGGACACTCTCTGACGCCTACACACACATTCACATGTACAGTTCAAATGTATCATCTTCCTAACACTATTTTATATTTGGTTACTGTCAAATGCAATGTAATTGCAGTTTCGCATAGTCATGCTTAAATATTCAAATCAACGTATCTCCGCTGCTATCGCAGATATGCCGACATTTCGATCCAGTGCGTAGTGGAGATCTTTGTAACGGGATATCACTGTGTGGAGATATGTGTGTGCGCGGCGACTGAGGAAGAGGCGAATGTAAACAGTTCTATCGGTTAACAGTCTTCAAAAGGTCGGGTATGAATAAAAGTGCTGAGACGCGCGCAAGTGTACAACGATAAATATTCTAGAAATCGTTTATAAAGTAAATATGTGTCTACGTTAATAGTAATGGCCATCGTAAATTTAATGTTTCCGTAACAATATTTCGGCCATCAGGATCCACAATTCTCAACATAGTAGCAAAAATCGTGGTTGACGAGATTTAAGGTTATGGGACCACGTGTAACCGGGAGTGAATGTATAAAAAAGGTTCATTTTGAAAGAATTGGAAATATGTTCTGAAGAGATAAAAAGGTTGTTGGCGGAGAAGATAAAAGGAATCTGTATAGCGAGGAGAACTATTTTTGAAAAAAGTGTGAAGCTGAAAAGAAGAATCAAGATGCCAATGGACGATAAAACTAAAATTCAAGTATTCGATGTACGTGATTACAAAGCGTGGAAGAAAAGAATATTAATGTATTTAAAGTGTAAAAAATGTTATGAACTGGCTACACGAGAGACAATGGACACGGATGCGAAAGACAATTGGGATAAAAAGTATCAATGGGCGATGAACTACATCTATTGTAGTATAACAAATGAGCAATTAGAATTTGTTGGTGATCAAGACACTGTTTACAAAATAATTACAAAATTCGATGAGATGTATATGAAGGAATCAACAGCATTGCAACTTTGTATAAGACGTAGACTCGGCATGATGAGGTTGAAAGATTTTGAGGAATCAGCTTCATTTTTCACGGAATTTGAGAAGACGATAAATGAATTAAAGAGTGCTGGTGCAAACGTAAGTGAACGTGAAAAACTCGATTATATGCTAAAAACACTACCAGAATCATTGATATATATTGATGACTTAATCGACTCATTGAAAGAAAGTGATTGAACTTGTGATTTTTTAAAGAATAAAATTATAATGTGGGAAATGCGTAGGGAGAGTAAAAGTGATAGGAAATGGTCAAATGTTTTCAAAGTTGAGAAAAGAGAGAAATAAAGTGCCATGGCTGTGGAAAGTACGGCCACGTGATAAAAAATTGCACGAATACATGCAGAGGCGGAATCAATACAGGAGCGCAATGGCAAGGAGGTGCGTATCAGCCATAGCAGAATAGGGGTCGCGGCGGACGAGGTTGTGGCCACAGAAGACGAGGATATGTTCAGCGTGGATTTGGTCAACGAGGACGAAGCAGAGGTTGGCAGCAACGCTACAATGGGGCAAGTCGACAAGACGCAAATTATTTAAACAGCGAGGACTACGACGACCAAGGAATTGACTCCTTCCTAACGCGAGTGCAGCCCGATAATAGTAAGGATACTATCACAGTATATACCAGCGATACGCGAAAAATAGATTGGATATTGGATAGTGAATGTTCAGATCACATTGTAAATGATGACTCGTATTTTTTTGAATACGAAAACTTAAGGAACCCGATAAACGTAAAACTAGGAGACGGTAGAACATTAAAAGGAACAAAAGTTGGAAAAATTTTAACTTACTTTGAAGTAAACAAAAGAAGGGTTAAAATTATAATGTCAAATGTATTTTGTGTGGAAGAAATGGATAATAACTTGGTTAGCTATGCGAGAGTAACGAATAAAAATAAGATACTCTCAGCAGGGAATACTTCAAAGATCTATAACAAATATTGAAAGTTGATAGGGATCGCATTCAAAGATCATGGTTTATATAAAATAACTAGTTACATTGGAAGGCAAGAATCACACGCCAAAAATGTAGAAAAAATGACGAACAGGGAAAAATTTCACAGAATCCGAGGACATGTAAACTTTACTTATTTAGATACGATGTGTAAGAAAAAATTAATTGAGGGAATGCCAGAAAAATTGGAGCAAGTTCAATTAAAATGTGGTGCGTGTATGCAAAATAAGTAGCACAATGTACCTATCCAGAGTAACCGTAGTAGAGCACGCGAGATTTTAGAATTAGTACATACCGATTTAAATGGAACTTATAAAAATACCGGGTTTGATGGATCTAAATATTTCTTAACATTTATGGACGATTATAGTAAGTGCGCATTAATTTATACTTTGAAATCGAAAGATGAGGTTTACGATTGAATCCTTGATTATATAAATAAAGTTGAAAATCTTACTGGTAAGAAGATAAAGAGACTAAGATGCGATAATGGAAAAGAATATATGAACAAAAACATGTACAATCTAATTAGGGAAACGGGAATTCTCCTAGAACCATGCCCACCTTATGTTCACTAGTTAAATGGAACAGCTGAGCGCTACAATAGAACAATCACGAATTCCGCTAGATGCTTATTACATGATTCGAAACTAAATATTAAATATTGGTCGAAAATAGTTAGAACCGCGGTGTACTTAAAAAATAGAACCATTACGAAAACATGTGAAAATAAAACACCAATCGAAATATTGTTAAGAAGGAAACCGAATATAAATAATTTAAGATTGTACGGGAGTATAGTTTTCGTAAGAATATCTGAATTTAAAATAAATTCGAAATGGCACAAAAAGGCAGATATTGGAATACTTGTAGGTTATGAAAACGTTGGATATAGGATCTTAGTTAATAATAAAATTATAATTGCAAGACACGTAGAATTTATAGGTGAAAATGATAATTTAGTAGGATTTCAAGGAATGAATGAATCAGATAATGAAACGGAAAAGGATTTTGAAGAACATTCGGATACAAACGAAATTCATGAAAGTGAAACAAGTGACGAAAAGTGTTGAGGTTATTCGGTATATAAAGAGAGAAAAACGCGTGGATAAAGTGTAAGATACAAAGTATATATTTGACTTAATAATGAAATACAGGAATACAATTTGAGCTGGTCCAGATCCGCACGCTAGCAGTGTTACTTTATGACTGAGAACCCCGAAGCCAACGTCGCCTGTCTACCGTTTATGGTCTGCCTCCCTGCTATTCTTTTGTCTATATGCTGTCGATGTCTTCAGCGCTTGAGAATGCTAAAAAGACCAGATGTGGAGTTTTCCTAGAAGTGCTGGCCACTTCAACACCCTCCCTAAAACTCTACATCCCTACAAACAATTATATCTTAATATTTTTCTAACTCTTGATTTTGTCAATGTCTTCACAAATACATTTACCAGCTGCCTTTCTCTTTTCCATTCAAATTAGTTTATTACTAAAACACGAGAGGACTAAACAGATCATGTAGAGTTTTTTTTTATTAGAAGTGATAGTCACTTCGGCACCCTCCCTAGAAACTCTACATCTCTATAAACAATTACCTCTTAACATCTTTTTTATTTTTCAAACCTAACTTTTGTCTTAAATATTTAAATCTTGGTTTTGGCAACGCCTTTCTACATATATCTGCCAGTTGCTCTTCGCTTGTTACATATGTTACATCAATTTCGCCTCTATTGTATAAATCTCGCAAAAAGTAGTATCTTATATCAATATGCTTACTTCTTTGATGGAATTCAGGATTCTTAATTAATTTTACGGCACTAGTATTATTTACACATAGCGTATACTGAAATATCTCTATTTTGCATTCGAGAAATATTTTCTTTAGCCACATAATTTCTTTCTTTTCGGATCTCATCGCTTCGTTAAAATCAACTGGTAATTTTTCCGCTACGTACGTTACTGGGTTACCATAAAAATCGGTTCGCTTGATCTTATCTCTATCTCTCAATTGTCTCACATTCTCGCTAGTTATAAAGGGTTGTTTTTCAGTTTCACTCTCTGCACTTTCATACGTACATACTCTATCGCTCTGTGCACGCACATCTTCGCGCTCGACAATTTTCGGTAAACTTAAATTAACGAATTTTTCAGTTTCTAATTCGGGCTTAAATATTACGTCACGGCTTAATATTATATTTCTTTCGGTCGGCACGTACACTCGATACCCTCGTCCGTCATCTAGATAGCCTACCAAATATCCTTTGTTAGCCTTTCTGTCCAATTTCCTTCTCTTTTCCGCAGGTATGTGTGCAAAGCATTCAGTACCGAAAACTCTAAACTTTTCTACATCTGGCGATTTCCCGTACCACAGTTCATATGGTGTTTTCTTGTCTTGTCTTGTCGGCCCGGTCTTATTTATGACATGCACTGCGGTGTTCATGGCTTCGGCCCATAAAAACAGCGGTAGATTAGATTTCGAATATAACATCGACCTTCCTGCTTCTACTATTGTTCTATTTTCTCTTTCTGCGACGCCATTCTGTTCAGGAGTGTATAGGACGTTAATCGTATGCTTAATTCCCTGACTTCTTAAAAATTCTTTAACCTCTTTATTTTTGAATTCTTTCCCTCCATCACTATGAATTTCTTTGATCTTATCATTGGATTGATTTTCGACTTCTATGCAAAAAGTTTTCAACTTTTCGAGTACTTCTGACTTATGTCGTAAGAAGTAAATCTTTGTGAATTTGGAAAAATCATCTTTAAACGCAAGAAAATACAATTTTTTGCCTAATGACTCGACTTCCATAGGTCCACATACATCCGTATAAATAATTTCGCGAGGTTTAGTCGCACGCTTGGTTTTCTGGTGAAAACTCGATCTATGGTGTTTCCCGTACGCGCAACCTTCACAGAAAAAGTTACTATCCTCTACAACTTTTATATTCGAATTCTTTAAAAATTCCTTAACGTGTATGATGTTTTGATGACATAGCCGTTCGTGCCATAACTGCAGTGTGTCCGCGTTTGACTCCGCTCTATTGCTAAGATTACAAACTGACGGTATGATAACTCGCATGTCGACCTTATATAAATTTCCAATAACAGAACCCCTTGCTATTATTTTCTGATTTTGTAAAAACATGCAGTTTTTCCCTTCCCTTAGAATACAGAAATCTATACCTCTTCTGGCAACAGATCTAATGGAAAATAGATTTCTTTTCATACCTGGTACATACAAGACATCGTTCATTGTACATGCTACCCATTTGCCGTCCACAAAAGTCTCTACCTTGATTTTTCCTTTGCCGTACGCATCCATGAACGTACCATCGCCGATTTCTATCTTCACCGTGTTATCGAATTTTTCGAAGACGCTGAACCATTCTTGTCGTCCTGTCATGTGATTCGTAGCTCCTGAGTCGATTATCCAAGCATCATGGTTTGCCACTTGTATCGTTGAGGTGCTTCCTAATAGACCAATTACGCTGTGATCTCGATTTTCATTTCTGGGTTCCTGGTTGTCTCTGCTGTTGTTTCCTTTCTTATTTTTGAAGCAATTTTTGCTGGTGTGGCCTTCCCTTTTGCATGTAAAGCATCTAAAGCAATCCTTCTATAGATGGCCAACTTTTCCACAGTTGAAACAGCTTGGTCCTTGTTTCTCGTATTCACGTTTGCTTGACTGCTTCTGCTGTTCCCTTTTATAATTGTTACCTTTTGTTACCAGCGACAGCGCTGTTTCCTGGCCGTCTTTCTTCCATCTGATTTCTTCCGCCATCAGCCTGGTACTAAGCTTGTCTAAAGTCTTCTTTTCTTCTTCCACCGAATCCCACGCACTGTGAAAATGGTCAAATTTGTCCGGTAACACCGATGAAATGCGTGTTATCAGCATTTTCTCGCCAATTTCACTCCCAAGAGTTTTCATCTTCGCCGCTATCAATTGCAATTTTGATAAGTTGTAAGATACATTTTCAGATTCTTCCCATTTAAAATTGAAGAACTGCTTCTGGACCATACTTAGATTCTCATCCGACTTCATGTCATATACTGTATTCAACTTTTTCCACATTTCATGTGCTGTTGAGCAACATAAAAGAAGATCCAACGGTTTTCTTCCTACTGAGGTCACAATCAATTTTCTTGCTAGCCGATCTGCCTTCAAAAATCTTTTACGGGCGATTTCTTTCTCCGCACTGTTACTTGGATGACACAGATTCCCTTCACACACGTTGATCAGGTCGTCATCTTCCTCCAAAAGTGTACGCATGACAAAACGCCACTGGAGCCAGTTTTCTTCGCCACGTAACATCTCGATATTCGCACTTGCTGATTCCATTTTAGCACTATCACTTACTTTACTAAGCACAATACTTTGACAATTTATTCACTTCGCGTTGCTATCTTACACTCTACAGCCCTGGGCCCATAACCTGTTGAGGTTATTCGGTATATAAAGAGCGAAAAACGCGTGGATAAAGTGTAAGATACAAAGTATATATTTGACTTAATAATGAAATACAGGAATACAATTTGAGCTGGTCCAGATCCGCACGCTAGCAGTGTTACTTTATGACTGAGAACCCCGAAGCCAACGTCGCCTGTCTACCGTTTATGGTCTGCCTCCCTGCTATTCTTTTGTCTATATGCTGTCGATGTCTTCAGCGCTTGAGAATGCTAAAAAGACCAGATGTGGAGTTTTCCTAGAAGTGGTGACCACATCAACAAAAAGGTCGAGCAGGTTGTAAGAAAAAAGGAGAGAAATTTAAGTAACGAATCAGAAGACAAACTTGAGGACATAGAAAATAATTTGAGAAGGCCAGGACGGGAAACAAAGAAACCTCAAAGATATGGCCAAACGAGCTCATATTTCATTTATGTGAATGTAGTTAGCGCAGGCAGTCCTCAAACCTATGAAGAAGCTTTAAGTGGAGATGACAGCAGATCATGGAAAGAAGCAATGGATCGAGAAATGAATAGTTTAGTCAAAAATAAAAACCTGGCAATTAGTAGAGAAACCAAAAGATAAAAAGGTATTAGATTTGAAATGGGTATATACGAATAAATCCGATAATCGTAAGAAAGCGCGACTAGTTGTTCGGGGCTTCCAACAAAAGGAAATACCGGAAGATTTATACTCTCCAGTGGCAAAAATGCAAACGCTGAAGTTATTACTATCTTATTGTTGTCAATATGGTTCGATGATTATGCAAATGGATGTAGAAACAGCATTCCTAAACAGAACTATAAAATCGGAAGTATTCGTAAATAAACCTATGGGTTACGCCGATAAAAGCGGGAAAGTATGTAAGCTAGGTTTGTAAGTATGTAAAATAGGTTTTCAAAGAAGTGAGAGTGATTATTGTCTGTATATGAAGTATGAGAGCGATCATGTTATATACTTCATTCTATTCGTGGATGACTTATTAATGTGTGGAAAAAACAAAAGAAAAATCGATGAAATTAAAAATAAATTGTCAAACAAATTTGCGATGAGGGACTTAGGTGAAGTAAAGACTTACTTAGGAATATACATTGAATACGATCATAAGAAGTGTGAGATGAAATTAGATAAAAGTAGTTATATAGAGTCATTAGCGAAACGATAGTATATAGAAAATAGTAAACTATATTTTACACCAAAGGAAAAAAATTCAAATTTAGAACCCGCATAGTCAGCCTCAGACGATATAAGATATAGAAACCTCATGGGATCTTCATAATTTATTAGTACTGGAACAAGATTATACAAGTGTAAACTATTTAAGTCGATTTCAAAACAGTTACGACGGGACCCATTATAAATATGCGTTGAGAATTTTGTAATACTTCTATTTAACCAGAAAATTAAGGTTGACTTATGAAAGAAATTTGAACGCTGAAATCATTTATTGCTTTGTTGACGGTGATTTATCATAAGACTACTACAAGACTACTACGGGATTTATCATAAGATTTTTCGGAAACGCAATTTACTGGAAATCGAGAAAGCGAAACAGCGTGACAAAATCATCAACAGCCGCCGAGTAAGTAGTTTTGTCAGAAGCAGGGAGTGAAATAAAATTTCTAAAGAAATTATTGAAAAATTTCAAAATAATGATCGAGAGACCAATAAAAATTTACGAACATAATTCTGGAGCGATTGTGATATCAAAATTTGGAAACTTGACAAAAAATTATGAGTACATTGAAGTACATTTCCATTTTGTAAATGAAAGTTGGGAAAATAAAGAGATTGACATTATAAAAGTAAATTCAGAAAACAATGTAGCAGATATCCAAACGAAGGCTCTAGGGAGAAATAATTTTGAAAATTTTAGATTACTTTTGAAAATAGTTTAATTTTCACAAAAGGAAATGAATATGCAGCACAATAATTAAGGAGGTGTATTGAGATATGTAAAATTTTTGTGCTGGACTAGCTCGAGTGCGTAGTGGAGATGTTTGTATGTGGATATCAGTGTGTGGAGATATGTGTGTGCGCGGCGACTCAAAAACAGACGAATGTAAACAGTTCGGTCGGTTAACAGTCTACATAAGGTCGGGTATGGAAGAAAGTGCTGAGACGCGTGCAGCTGTCTAACGATATATATTCTAAAAATCGTTTATAAAATAAATATGTGTCTACGTTAATAGTAAAGGCCAGTGTAAATTTTATGTTTCCATAACAATATATCGGCCATCAAGATCCACAATTCTCATCAATAACACTGTTGGTCGCAGAGTTATACCACCGCAACGACCCTACTATCTTAACGGAAATCAGGGAATCGATCAATACGCGGTGTCGTTTCCTAGAATCGTAAGGGGAATTTGCGACTCCCGTTGACTCGCTTCCACGCGATCAAATCTCTCCACGGTTGGACAAATTGACATCAACTCTGGCCAATGTAAAATCCAGGCGTAAACCCTCCATTTTTGCATTTTCATACGATGTGCATTGTTCTCCACATTTCCTGCCAAATACAGTTCACATCTGCTAGTTAGAGCTACGTCAAGTCTGAACCCTGTCAAATCCAGTGTAATTGCAGATTTGCATATTCATGCCTGAACATTCAGATCAACGTATCGCTGTTTCTTTTGATATGTCGATATGTCGACAAATGGATGCGCGATATACTCCATATTTGCTGATAAATACAGTGCAGATCATACGAATTACGCTATATCGATTCAAATCCAGCTAATTGCAGTTTTTAATATACATTATTTAATATTCAAAACCACGCATCTCCGTTAGTGTTGGAAATGTGTCGACAATACGATATGCCTGGTACTCCACATTTCTTGCCAAATACATCGCTTACCAGCCAGTTTGCGCTATATCTGCACTGGTCCCAGACAGATCAAGCATAAATATAAGTCAGAAATGAAATATCACGGGAACCTTCCCTTTGGAATTTTGGGAAAATCCCGTAACATTGTAATCTAGATTCTACCATAGCTCTAATTAAACAATTGTAGTCATCCAGTCCGATTGTAATTGTTCGAAACTTGTGATACTGAACTTGGCCTCGAGGCGACAACCAGTCACCGAACGTAGCCGCGGTCAAGGGATGAACGTTTTCTCTAATAAAGGCATGGAGTAATTCTATAGCTTTCCTTAAATGAAATAATCGTAGCGGCACGTGACAGTAAACATTCCAACGGTTTCTGTCCCGTGTCTCGCCGCACGCAGACTCTATCCTTCGGATGAGATGATTGCCAGATGTCAACGCATCTCCACAGTATATGTTTAGCTAGCCTGAGGATTCATTATACACCTATAGCGGCACTCGTCGGTAAAATTCATAACGGTTTCGGTCGAGTGAACCCGCTACACAACAAATCGAGTTTACTGTAAGATGAGTTTATTATAGACCCGACAACCTTAGGCGGTTACCGAAGGTTAATCAAATTCCGTCGTTTTTGTCGTGATCATATGCCCTCTAGTCAACTACCCGAAATGTCAACATTTGTAATCAAGGTCGAGAGTTCAGCGTCCGTTGTGATTTTTCGAGAACACCTTGGAAATTTAAATCCCAACGCCTTTTGTCAACTCCGACGCATACAAATATAGCGAACAGGCTAGCGAGGCATTCTTTGTTATCGAATGATAAGAGCAGTAGCAGTTAAGTCGATACTTCTTTGCGCCGATCTATTCGTAATCACGAATCAAGACAACAAGTGTATTATACGTCTAGTGTACACGTAGGGTATATTTTAATAAACTACACAGTTAAATATACTCTTGTGTTTTTAAGCCTAAATCGCTACCATACATCTCAAACTGGTGACACCGACGTGATATTTGTGTAAGAGGTGACAGCGATAGGCTAGTCGCAGTTTGAATATCATAGTCCGCAACTCACACAATGGAAAAGGAGAGCAAACGAACTCCAGCCGGCTCATCGTTCCGCGTGCCACCCTTTATGCCCACCATGACCAGGATTTGGTTTTCCATTTTAGAGAAATATTTCGGGGTAGCCGGCATCTTCCACGACGATGAAAAATCCTTAGCCCTCATGGGATTCCTCGACCCACATTACCTCGCGAAGATTGAGGATACAGTGACCAACCTCCCCGCCACAGGCCAGTACAGTAAATTGAAGAGCGAGCTGATCCGCGCCCTGACCGAATCGGACAGCGCCAAGATCGAAAGGTTAGTCGAACGTGAAGAGATGGGCGACAGAAAACCCTCACAGTTTTATAATGACTTAAAAAATTAGCCAGCCCCCTCGCTTCTGATGAATTCATCCACATCTTGTGGAGGAATCGCCTCCCTGATCGCATCAGGGAAGTCCTGGCTGCAGTGGACGATACGGGTATCGAGAAACTGACCAGGACAGCGGATAAAATCGATGAGGCGTATAATCGTAACGGGCAGCGCGCTCACAAGGTAGTCACAATCGAGCCACCGGCATCACACGAAGGCAAAAACGACGCACTGGCCGCCGAGGTCAGCAGACTGCGAGAACAGATTAAGGCTATGGGAATCGAAGGGTATCATCGACCACGAAGACGTTCGAATTCTCTCATTCGACCCCGCCGCCGTTCGCGTTCGCGAGATTATCCGCGCCAGGACGGAATTTGCTTCTATCATGCGAGGTTCGGCGATCGCGCCACGCTTGTAAGTGGAAGTCGGGAAACGACCCCAGCCGTCCGTAAAAGCGGAGGACGGCGACGGCTTGGGATCTCGCCGCATTTTTATTTTGGACCAGAGAACGAAGACTTCGTTCTTAGTTGACACCGGTGCTGATATCGGCGTTCATCCCCGAAGCAGGCTATCTAGGGACGTAAAGAAAACAACGTATGAACTATTCGCTGCCAATGGGACGCGCATCGCAACGTACGGCACTATAGCGATGGAGCTGAACCTGTTCCTTATACGTGCCTTCAAATGGCACTTCACTGTCGCCGATGTGCAAACCCCCATCATCGGCCTAGCCTTCCTAAGTCATTACGGGTTGCTTGTGGATCCAAGAAAAAGACGATTTCTCGACACAACAAATCAGCTATCGACCAGGGGATACGCCGCCAACTGCGAACAGCTTATGATTAAGACCGTAAACGGGGATTTGGTCTACCACCAATTGTTGGCGAAATGTCCAGATCTAACGCGCCCACCGGCCTTAGGGTGAGAGAAAATACGGCACAGTGTGGAGCACCACATCGAAACCACACCCCGCCTGCCCGTATATTGCAAACCCCGCCCTCTCGCGCCGGACCGTCTCAAGCCGATCAAGGCGGAATTTGTAACACTTATTGAGCAAGGAGTCATGCGCCCATCGAAGATTTCCCGGGCATCTCGACTACACGTCGTCCCAAAGAAGGCTGGAAGTCTGCGACATTGCGGTGACTACAGGGCGCTGAACGCCCGCATTTACCCGACAGGTACTCTCCACCGCACATACAAGACTTCGCGCAGCATTTACACGGTCGGCGAATATTCTCAAAAACTGGTTTAGTGCGCGCCTACCATCAAATCTCAATCGCGCCTGAGGACGTTACAAAAACCGCGATTTCGACACCATTCAGCCCTTACGAGGCAAACAGCATGATGTTTGGGATTCGAAACGCCGCGCAAACGTGTCAAAGATTTGTCGACGTAATCACGCGAGGCTTAGATTTCGTTTACGCGTACATAGATGACTTCTTGGTAGCTTCGGAAACCGAGGGATTTGCGGATCTTGTTCGAATGTCTAAACCAGTACGGCGTAGTAATCATCCTCGCAAAGTGCGAGTTCGGCATTAATGAAATAGCCTTCCTAGGCCATACGGTAAACGCGCACGGAATAAAACCGCTCGCCGATCACGTTAGAGCTATAAATGAAGAACCGCTCCCCGCGAACATCAAGGCACTACGCGGATACCTCGGTATGATTAACTTTTACCGACGTTTCATACCGGGGCAGCTAAAATTTTGCAACCCCTCAACGATATGTTACAAGGGGCGAAAAAGGGCAACATGCCCATTATTTAGTCGGAGGAAAACGAGCTTTAGCGAGTCAAAACGCGCCCTACCTAACGCTAAGATGTTAGCGCATCCTATACCTGGCGCGTCCATCAGCCTCGCAGTAGACGCGTCCGACTTTGCAATAGGGGCGGTGTTGCAGCAACGCGCGAATGACACTTGGCAACCGTTGGGTTTCTTAACTAAACCCTTAAATTGCGCGCAGCGAAAATATAGCGCGTACGACGGCGAATTACTCGCTATGTATACCGCAGTCAAGCGATTTAGACACGGCGTAGAAGGGAGGAATTTCATTATTTTCATAGATCACAAACCCCACACCTATGCGTTCAGTCAAAATCCCGACAAGTGTTCGCCGAGACAATTCCGTCAACTAGATTATATCGGGCAGTTCACGACCGATATAAGGCATATAAAAGGGCTGAATAACAATGCAGCCGATGCCCTACCTCGCATCGAAGCCATAGAAAAATCCGTGGATCACAAAACTCTCGCCGCCGCGCAAGAAAACGACAAGGAGCTCCGCGACATTGTCAACTCCGATATATCCGCGTTGCAGCTTAAGAAAATTCGTTTTCCGGATTACGACGCGGAAATATACTGCGACGTATCAGGCGACATCGTACGACCGTACGTACCGAAACCCTTGCGGCGCGACGTATTCAATTCGCTCCACGGACTTTCCCATCTAGGGATACGCGCGACCCAAAAATTCGTAAAATCGCGTATAGTTTGGCCGGCGGTAAACAAAAATTGCCAAACATGGACACGGCAATACATCCCGTGTCAATAATGTAAAATAACGAGACACGTATCAACGCCGACCGGAACATTCGGAGAGCTCGCAGGACGATTCGAGCATATACATTTAGACATCATCGTCATGCAATATTCACAAGGCTACCGATATTGTCTAACATGTATCGACCGTTTTTCACGTTGGCCCGAAGCGATTCCAATACCAGATATGGAAGCGACGACCGTTGCCTCGGCTCTTCTTTCCACATGGATAGCGCGTTTTGTCATCCCAGCAAAAATAACAACCGATCAAGGACACCAATTCGAATCCAGTCTTTTAAACGAACTATGCCGGATGCTCGGCATTAAGCATTTGCGTACCACAGCCTACCACCTCGCGTCCAACGGGATGGTAGAGCGCTTTCACAGGCAGCTTAATGCCGCAATCAAATGCCACAATTCGAGCAACTGGGTTGAAAGCCTTCCCATAGTTCTTTTAGGCATTAGAACCGCTATCAAGGAGGACCTGAGCGCAACGGCAGCCGAAATGATTTATGGTACGGACATACGATTGCCCGCAGAATTCTTTGTACCAGAAAAACTACCGGCCAACGCGGAGTTCGCAAACTGTCTGCGTGAGCGAATGAGCGATATTAGACCTCTGCCCATTTCACGACACGGCGAAAAGAAAACGTTCATGTTCCGCGATTTAGAAACGTCGCTGTGCGTTTTCGTACGCCACGATGCAATCGGAGGTCCACTGCAACCACCATACGATGGCCCCTATCAGGTTACACAGCGTGGGATGAAAAGCATTACCATACGGATGAAGGACAAAAACGTGAATGTCTCCGTAGATCGTCTAAAACCCGCCTTCATCGTGTCGGAAGATATTGAGCATCTGGAAAGGAGCGCAGAAACCTACCACGTATTTTTACCTGGGAAATCTTCCGACCGCAAAGCAGCGAGCAAGCGCAACAAAGCGACTGAGACGCAAGAACCAATTATACCACACGTTCGGGCAGGAGAGTTCGTTTTCCTCATCGCTTTCAAACGGGTTTGAATTAGGCGGTTAGCAAGAGCACCGCGCTAACATAGGTAAACAAACATAAGAAGAAGTAACGCTAACACTGGCAGGCGGGTACTGTAGCGGCGCTCGTCGGTAAAATTCATAACGGTTTCGGTCCAGTGAACCCGCTACACAAAAAATCGTGTTTACTGAAAGATGAGTTTATTATAGATCCGACAACCTCAGGTGGTTACCGAAGGTTAATCAAAATCCGTAGACTTTGTCGTGATCATATGCCCTCGAGTCAACTACCCGAAATGTCAACATTTGTAATCAAGGTCGAGAGTTCAGCGTCCGTTGTGATTTTTCGAGAACACCTTGGAAATTTAAATCCCAACGCATTTTGTCAGCACCGACGCATATAAATATAGCGAACACGGTAGCGAGGCATCTTTGTTATCGAATGACACGAGCAGTAGCAGTTAAGTCGATACTTCTTTGCGCCGATCTATTCGTAATCACGAATCAAGACAACAAGTGTATTATACGACTAGTGTACACGTAGGGTATATTTTAATAAACTACATAGTTAAATATACTCTTGTGCTTTTAAACCTAAATTGCTACCATACACCTCAAATCAAATTCGCGCTAGTGAATATCTGCTCTATTGCATAACAACAACGTCTAATCCAAATGAAGATTCGTTTCACGCATCTAACACTAATCATAATGTGAACCAGATCTATATGAAGATACATGCACATGCGATCGATTCTGACTGTCCAGGACTCTCACCGGAGCCGGAACTCGCAGTGCACCGTGACGAACGGCACATATATAAGAATTCATTCTCAGCCAGACCGTCAGTCGTGCTCGCGGCACAATAGAAGCAACATGGAGTTTCTTTAGATCTCTGCTACGCGTCGTTGGCTTTTTCGTGCCAAGTAAGGTAGATATCATTTCCGAACTACCACTGGAGGTTTTGCACTTGATACTTCGAAAATTGGATCCCTCGTCCCTGCAGAGCGCCGCGCTTGTATCGCGCAAATCGTTCAACGTATGTAGATCTGACAAGTGTCCACGGCAGAAAGCGAGACGTCACATGAGGCATACGAGAAAGCGGGTCAAGATGCAATTTCTCGGAACTGCAGCCGCTAAAGCTACCAACCAAGAATCAAGAAGTAGAGGACGTGGTGAGGGCAGCCTAAGGCACGAAATAAGCTTATCCGCTGCTCGTACGGCGGTCGTCGTTGGAAGGTTACGCGGTCCTCCGAAAATTTGGATGCGAGATCGCCCTATCGATGTTGGACCAATAAAATGTATTTCTCTCTAACTCGTGTAAGTACCTTAATTTGACTGCTTGCTCTTGCAAGAACTTGAAACGGTCTGCTCCGGATTCAGAACTGTAGAGTGAAGCTTGAAATAAAATGGTTTTACTGAAACGGCAATGTGTTTCAGTCACGATAATACTATCTGTATCGTAATAGGCCCATTATTGAATATTAACTACAATGTATCATCGCTGCAATTGCAGATTTGTCGTCGATTAGGTGCGAGATATACTCCTCATTGGCTGCCAAATACAGCGCACTTCAGCTGGCTCGAGCTACTATATCATCTCTGGTCCTTGTCATATCAAGCGTACTTGTAGTTTTGCATATTCAGGTTAAAATATTCAAATGAATGTATCTCCGTTTCTATAGCGCAAATGGCTACAATGCGATGCCCGTTATATTTCATATCCCACGTCATAACCAGCGCACATCAGCAAGTTTGCGGTCAACTTTGGTCTCTGTCAAACACAGCGTAATTGCTGCTGCGCATATTCAGGCTTACATATTCACAAAAACGTATCTCCGCTTCTATTGCATATATTTCGACTATAAATAGCGCGTTACACGTCATATTTGCACTCAGATACACCGCACATTAGCTGGTTACAGCTATGTCAGATCTGGTCCTTGAAACATCCATCGCAATTGTAGTATTGCGTTTGCAGTCGTAAATATTCAAATCATGGTATGTCCGTTTCTACGGAACATTTTCGGAAAATTCGATGCGCGTTATATGTCACATTTGCTGTCATGTGCACTGCATGTCAGCTGGTTTGCGCTATGTCAACTCTGGTCCCTGTCAAATCCAGCGTAATTGTTGTTTTGCATATTCCGGTTAAAATATTCAAATGAATGTATCTCCGTTTTAATTGCACACATGGCTACAATTCAATGTCCGTTACATTTCACATCTGATGTCATATGCACCACACATCAGCAGGTTTGTACTATGTCAACTCCGGTTTCTGACAAATCCAGCGAAGTTGCTGTTTTGCATATTCATGCTTAACTATTCAAATCACCGTACAGCCGTTTGCATTGCAAATATGCCGACAGCACGAAGCGCGTTATACTCCATATTCGCTGCCAAATACAGTGCATATTATCTGGTTCGAGTTATGTAACGTGTGGACGCAGCCAGCCTCAGCGCATTTGCAGTTTTGCATATTCAGGCTTAAATATTCAAGTCAACATATTGTAGTATCGTGAGGAAAAAGCCTCATTAGAAGTCGATCAAAACAATGTCGAATGTCCTTCGGTTGTTACTTTACATCGGGGAGAAAGCCTATGTGACTAAAGTCACCTTGTACTTGCTGAGCGTTAACAGAATGGGGTTAGAGAGTTGGAAAAACTAACGCTAATGGTAGGGGACGATTTAACTTTAAAGATTGGCTGATCGAGAAGCGTTGAGCGGTTGATCGAGAAATAAGAGTGAGTCGAGAGGTCAGAGTTAATCGAGGAGACGAAGAGTAGAGTTGTTAGCGCTGTCGAGTTGCGAGAGTTGTTAGCGTTGTTGAGAGTGGAGTTGTTAGCGTTGTCGAGTTGTGAGAAGTGTCAGCGTTGCTGAGAGTAGAGTTGTTAGCGCTTTCCATTTTCAGGATTAAATATTCAAATCAAGCTATTTCCGATTCCGTTGCAGATATGTCCACAATTCGAGTTAGCGTCGTACTGCCAAATGTATTACTCATCAGCCGGTTTGCGCTATGTCGATTCTGACCATTGTTATATCCAGCGCAATTGCATTTGTGGATACTCATGCACGAATAATCAAATCAACGTATCTCCGTTATTGTGGCAAATATGTCGAGAATTCGATGTGACTTGTACCCCACATTTCTTGCCAAATGCAGCGTACACCAGCCTGTTTCCGTTATGTCCTCTCTGGTTTCAGTCAAAGCCGGCATGATTGTAGTTTCGCATATTCATGCCTAAATGTTCAAATAAACCTATACAGCGCATATCTGCCAGCTTGCGCAATGTCAATTCTGGACCGTGCCAAATCCAGCGTATTTGCAGTTTTGCATACTCAGTCTAAAATATTTAAATCCACGTATCTCCGCCTCAAGAGCTCAAATGACGACCATTAGATGCGCATAATACTGCACATATGCTGCCAAATCAGCCGGTTTGTGCCACGTCAACTCCGGAACCGATCAAATTCTGTGTAATTGCAAATTTGCATATTCAGGCTTAAATATTCAAATGAAGGTATCTTCGTTCCTATTACAGATATGTCGACAATACTATGCAAGTTGTATTCCACATTTACTACCAAATACAGCGCGCATCATCCGGGATGCGACTTTTCAACTGTGAACGCTGTAAAAGCCAATGTAATTGCGGATTTGCATGTTAAGGCTGAATTACTCATTAGAACGTAGCCGCACTGGTATTGGATATATGTCGAAAATGCTATGCGCGGTAGCTCCACGTTTGCTGCCAAATAGAGCGCACATCAGTGGGCTGGCGCTAAGTTAACTCTGGACCGTGTGAAATCCAGCGAAATTGCAGTTTTGCATATTCAGGGTTAAATATTCAAATCTACGTATCTCTGTTTCTAATGCAGATATGACGATGAATTTATGTGTGTTATACTCCACATTTGCTTCCAAATTTAGCACACATCGGAGGGTTTGTGCTATGTCATCTGTGTATCCTGTGAAATCCAATGTAATTGCAGTTTTGCTTACATAGGCTGAATCCTCCATTAGAAAACATTGCGCTGTTATTAGCTGTATACATATTATGTATGTCGGAAATACAATGCACGCTACACTCCACATTTGCTGCCAGATACAGTGAACACAATCCGGTTTGAGCTATGCAAAATCTAGACCTAGCCAGATCCAACGTATTTTCAGTTTTGTATATTCAGTATTATGCATTCAAACCGACGTATCTCCGCATCTGTTGCTGATGTGCCGACAATTCGATACGCGTTATACTCCACATTTGCTGCCGAATACAGGGCGCATTAACTGGTTTGCGCTGTGTCAACTCTGGACCTTGTACATGCAGCGTAATTGCTGTTTTACATATTCGGTCTCAGATATTTGAATCAACTTTTCTCCTCTTTTATAGCACACATGCTGAGAACTCGATGCATCTTATACTCCACAGTTGCTGCCAAATACAGCCCACATCAGCTGCTTTGAGCTATGTCATCTCTGGTCTCCGATAAATCCAACGTAGTTTCAGCTTTGCATAGTCAGGCTGAAATATTCTAATCAACGTATCTCCGCTTCCATTGCAGATATGCCGACAACGTAAAGCGTGTTATACGCCAAAATTGTTGCCAAATACAGCACACATCAGCCGCTTTGCGCTATGTCGATTCTGGACCCTGTGAAGTGCAGCGTAATTGTAGTTTTGCATACTCAGGAATAAACGTTCAGATCAATGTGTCTCCGCCTCTATAGCATATGTACCGACATCCACTCCATATTTGCTGCCAAATACAGCGCACATTAGTGGGCTGGCGCTATGTCAACTCTGGCCCGTGTCAAACCCGCGTAATTGCAGTTTCGCAAATTCGTGCATAAATATTCAAATCAACGTATCTACGATTGTGTTACAGATATGCCGACAATTCGACTCAGGTTATACTGCACATTTGCTGCCAATACAGTGCACATCATTCGATTTAAACTATGTCATCTCCGATCACCGACAAATCCAGCGTAATTGCAGTTTTTCATATAAATTATTATATATTCAAATCCACGCATCTCCGTTACTGTTGGAAATGTGTCGACAATACGATTTGCCTTGTATTCCACATTTCTTGCAAATTAAACCAATATCATCCAATTAGCGCTATGTCCACTCTGATCCGGTCAAACCCAACGCAACTGCAGTTTTCTATGATCAAACCTAAATAATCAAATCAACGAATCACCGTTTCGATTGCAGATATGTGGAAAATTCGATGCGCTTTATACTCCGTAGTTGCTACTAAATACAGCTCACATCATCTGGTTTGCACTATGTCAAAACCGGACCATGAGAAATCAAGCGTAAATGCAGTAATGCATGATCAGGGTTCAATATTCAGATCGACGTGACTCAGTTCCTATTGCAGATATGTCGACAGAACGGTGCGCGTTATATTCCACATAGACTGCCATACACTGGGCGCTCCATCTGGTTTAAGCCATGTTAAATACGGAACGAGTCAAATCCAGCGTATTTGTAGTTTTGCACATTCAAACCTAAATATTCAAGTGAATGTATCTCCGTTTTCATAGTAAGTATGTTCACAATAGGATGCATGTTATACTCCACATTTGCTGCCAAATACAGCACACATCAGACAGTTTGCACATTGTCAAGACTGGACTCCGTGAAATCCAGCGTGACTGCAGTTTTGGATATTAATGCTTACATATTCGAATCAAGGTATCTCCGCTTGTTTTGCAGAAACGTTGGCCATACGATGCGCCTTATATTCCACATCTGATGCCAAATCAGCCGGTTTGTGCTATGCCAACTCTGGACCCTGTAAAATCTAGCATAATTGCAGTTTTTGCTATTAATGCTTAAATATTGCTTTCAAAGTCTCTCCGCTTGTTTTGCACATATGTCGACAATTCGATACGCCTTATACTCTACATTTGCTACAGTTACATTACCCATCAGCTTGTTTGAGCTATGTCAACTCTGGTGTCTGCCAAAACCTGCCAAAATGCAATTTTGCATGTTCAGGAATTGAAAAGATATACAATGGATTCGGAAATACAAATAATTCCCTTTATTTAGCACACAACTGTTATACATATATCTTATACTCTTAAGACCTCAAAATCCTACTCGCACGCACGCTTGTTTTCAACCGACTCTTCCAGATACTTCTAACGCCTGACTCTTGTCTTTTGTCCCAACTAAGGCCTGGACGTCCTCTGACGCTTACACGCACATTTACGTGTACAGTTTAAATGTATCATGTTCCTAACACGCCTCCTTACATTTATACTGTACACTTAATCGTATTTACATGCTTTGGCGAATTACGTAACAGAAACATTAACACTTATTGCTTTATCTATATTTCTCTTAGTTTACATTCATGCATGACCTAAACCTTTCGAATTTCTCTCTCTGTACACAGTGCCTTCGTAAAAATATCCGCAGTATTTTCGTCTGTACTTACCTTAAGTGTGTTTATCTTGTTCTCCTTTAAGCACTCGTGAACATAGTGGTAATGAACTTCAATGTGTTTAGAATTTTTTGTAAAATTTCCGTGCTTTGCTATACTCATCACTCCAGAGTTATCCTCATCAATTTTTACAGGGTTATCGTCTAGATTTACATTGAAGATTTTCATAATTTCCATAATGGACACTAATTCACTCACCGCTTCCGATAGAGCTACATACTCTGCATACGTCGAGGCTTTTGTCACACACCTTTGTCTTTTAGACTTCCAACCAATTACATTTCCACACAATCTAATTACATATTCAGAAGTCGATTTCTTTTCTAAATGATCTCCTGCCTAATCAGCGTCCACATAACAATCTATCGTTTCACATTTTTCATTCCTTTTATAATCTAATCTTAAGTCTCTAGTCCGGTACAAATATTTCAATATTCGCAAAGCAAATTTAAAATGTGTCTCATTACAACAATCTTGAAATCTACTCAAATAATTCACACTATAACTTATATCGGGTCTGGTATTTTCACTAATATACAACAAAGCGCCAATTAAATTTTTGTATCCAATATCCTCTCTATTTATCACAGCTTTTTCAATTTTTAAGTTGGTCTCCATAGGTGCACAGTACAATTTGCTATTTTGTAACTTACATTTGTTTGCTAATGATTCAATGTATTTCTTTTGGCTTAATCTTATTTCATTTTTGAAATAATCATGGTCTATATTTATTCCAAGATATTCTTTGACTTCACCTAAATCTTTCATTTCAAATCTATTAGTTAATAACTTCTTTACCCTTTGTATCTTCCTTTTATTTTTACTACAAATTAGCAAATCGTCTACATACATTAGCAAATAAACAACATTTTCCCCCTCTCCATGTATATATATGCACAACTCTATGTTATTCTTTTTAAAACCCAATCTCGTCACATACTTATCAAAACACTCATATCAGTCCCTTGGACTTCCTTTTAACCCATACAGCGCTTTCGATAGTTTACAAACTCTATTCGTTCCGTCCGCATATCCCTTTGGTTGATTTACATATACCTCCGAGGTTACTTCACCATTTAAAAAGGCAGTTTCTACATCCATTTGCTCAATAATTAATCCATTTTGACAACAATATGATAGCAATATCTTAAAGGTCTAATTACTCGCTACTGGGAAGTATATGTCATCAGCTACGTTTCTTTGTTGGAATCCTCTTACCACTAATCTAGCCTTATACCTCTCATCTGATTTTCTCGTGTAAACCCATTTTACATCTAATACGTCTTTGCCTTTTACCCTTTCTACCAATTTCCAAGTTTTATTCTTATAAAGACATTCTATTTCCTTATCCATAGCTTGTTTCCAATCTTCACTATCTTCACAACAAATCGCCTCCTCAAATGTACAAGGGATATCTACACTACAATAATTTGCATGGATTTCACCAATGTTTTCTTTTTCTGGATATCTTACTGGAGTTCTCTTATTACGTGTAGATCTTCGAGGGATGTTTAAGCTTTCAAGACTGTTATCATTTTCATCTTCCCTACTTTCTAACTCTTCCTTATTCATGTTTACCAATAAATCATTATCCTCAATGTCATCGTTATCTTTATCGAATGAATTTTCCGCAACGCCGATACATTTTGTGTCTGTTCCTATGACCTCTACATGTCTCGCTATTGTTATTTTCCCACCTAATAAGACTCTGTAACCTACTTCACTATATCCAAACTAAATTCCCATATCTGCCTTCTTATCCCATTTAGAAACTCTCTTTTGTTCTTACAAAAACTTTACTTCCATATAGATGTAGATTTTCAACACTTGGTTTTCTCCCGAAGAATACTTCAAAAGGTGTCTTTCTCTCTATAGTATTTGCCAGTATTCGATTCTTCAAGTATACCGCTGTCCAATCTATTTCCAGCCAATACCTTTTATGTACTTTCGCTTCCGCTAACAAGCAATGTGCCATTTCCATCACTGTTCTATTATACCTTTCCGTTGTCCCGTTTAATTCATGTACGTAGGTTGTGCAGTTATTTATTCTGATACCTTTATCCCTAGCAAATTTATAAATTCGATTATTCAAGTTTTCTTTTCCATTATCACATCTCAATATTTTAAACCTCTTGCCCGTTAAATTCTCGGCTTCATTTACAAACTGTACGAAACAATCAAAGACCTCACCCTTTGATTTTATACAATAAATTCTAGCTATTTTGCTATAATCATCGATAAATTAGATGAAATATTTCTCTTAATTGAATCCGGTACTCTTAAAGGGGCCGCACACGTCCGTATGTATAATTTCCATTATCTCCCTAGCCTTGGTTCGATTATTTTTGAGTGGTAAATTGTGCATTTTACTTTCTATGCACACCCTACATTTCAAAAATTCCTTCTCAAATTCTTTCGGTATACCAGTAACTAGCTGCTCTTTACCCAAAATATTTAAATATTTAAAATTTACGTGTCCTAACATCCTATGCCATCTTTCCTTTTTACTCATACCACTACGTTCAGCGCTGTTTGCTAAGTGCTCCTTCCCTTTCAATATACTTTTCATTCTATATGTTCCCTTTTCTTTAACCGCTACCGCTGTAAGCTTATTGTCCTCATCTATTACTTTTGCAATATTTCCTTTTGAAATAACCGTGTTTTTATTATCTGTTAACTTGCCTAAACTAATCAAGTTTGCGGACATTTCTTTCGCGTAAAAAACATTATTCATATTTATTTCATTTTGCTTCCCAAATGCTTCAAAATAACTTATAACATTCCCTACTTTTGTTGCCTTTATCGATCTGTTATCGCCTAAATATATATTTACCGATTCTTTAAGGTCAATAGATTTATCGAAATAATTTACGTTATTAATTATGTGATCTATGCAACCGCTATCTAATAGCCACATTACTTCATTATTACTTATCTCGTTCGCCTCGCCGCTGTATGCTGCGTGCGCCGTTGCTATTGTCACGTAAAATGAGAAAGAAATTTAAAGGAAAGAAGAAAACTTTATTTTTTCCTCGTTTATACACTTCTGAAATCTAGCCGTGGCCGTTCGAGACTGAGGCTCTTACAATATTTCATTACTTTCGGTGACATCTTTTTCTTCTTGTGTTTTTCATCCTTCATTATCCCCACTACCCTGTAGGCGTACGTGACTGTTGCTACACTTCTAGAACATTCGGTAGAAGGACCGTTAGGGCATAGATGAACCCTCAGGTACTCCGGCAATATACATTGTCGCCAAGGTCGCCATGTGTAATGTTCAAGTATCGGCTGTCTGGAGAATGTTTAGAAGTGGTCGCCTAAGGTGACGTCAGGGCAAAAGTGTTTGTGGTTACACTCCCCCCTCCTTAGAATGAACTTAGTCCTCGAAGTTCCTTTTCCTCTTTAAGATAGATGGGTGAATTTTTGCCTTGGGTGTTTCCAGGTCGAAGGTTACTTGTGAATCGTTGCTGGTGCTGGGCACAGGTAGAATCGGGGTGAATACGTTGATAGGTGCCGGGTTGATTGGCATCGGAGCGCTGGCTGGTGGATTGTTATTTGTCGTGATTCGCTTGATTTTACAACAGAATAAATGAAAACACAATTTCGGCATTCCTATTTTGTTGAGAAAGTATAACCATATGAGAGCAATGGATAAATATCCTATAATTTGTAATATAGATATTCCCCGTGATTCAACTTGATCGATTCTATGAGCAAAAGTTAGTTGATTCGTTTGATCTTCGATTCCATCCAGAGTGTTTTTGTATCCGTAATTATCGTTAATAAGTTTTGGAGTTTTCTCTAGTTTATTTAGTAAAATAATTCAGTCTGAATCATTAGTTACATTGACTGTTTTGATTTTAATCTCGTAAGAAATTTCCTTGCTACTACCACTGATTCTCATATGGTTATTCTTGTACAATATGTCTACGGTTTTATTAGTTTGTAACAAAGATGGTTTCTCTAGTCTAACAATTCGATTTGTCTTTTCTTCGAAAATGCTCAGATCTATTGGTTTTTCTGGTATAGCTATAAAATGATTCTCAGCGTTTAATGGGATAAAAGTTATATCTTCAATGTTATAAACTACTACCTTACAGAATTTGACAGTGTTTTCTGCGCTTAAGATTTCAGAGTTACAATCGTGCTTCACTCGACGGTCGTGAATCGGCTGAGTTTGTTTGCAAATGTAAAAGTCAGATATAGAACGGCATTGCTTATCCAAGTAGTTTTGATCGACATTGATGTAATTTAGTCCTGACGTTAAAAATATCGGATGAACTACTAAAGGTGCTAAAAACACTTTGTTCGTGAGAGATGGTATGGGATATATTTGCTCTATATCCCATTCCATGTCCATAACTGTTGGTACAGAAATTACAAAGAAAACTTTGTTTTGTCGAGTAAACAATGTGAGTTCTGAGATATCTAAAATATTTTGGAAAGTCTCTTCCTTTGGTATAAAAGCGTTTCCTACTGTTTTGCTACCTAGTACTTGGGCGTAATTGTTAATAAAAGTTCCGGGATCAATAATCTGTGGGCTTATAATTCCTTGTTTTCCGAAGATGATTAAATTGAATATTTCGTCGATTTGGAAATGTAAGTCAGAGAGTGAGCTTTCTAGAGTTATGACTTTTATTAAGGTGATCTCGTTTTTGTTAAGCGTTTTAAGTTCGTTTGTTACACCTGTGTCTACTTGTTTCAGTCGCTGGATGACGTCGTTATTTAAAATTCGTTTAATCAAAGCTGTCTGGTTAGCTACTATGGTTTTTAGGCTGTTACCTTCTTCAAAGAGTTTGTCTATATTTTTGTTGATTATATCTAGATCGTTCGCGGCTAGGGTTCCAAAAAGAGTTTTACTAATAGATCCGATAGCGTCTACTAGTCCTCATCTACTTCTGAGATGAATGTGAGCTAAGGATCGTAATTCGATGCTAAGTGTTCTGACGTTATTTAGTTTTGCTTGTAAAGAGCGTATTTCTGGTAATATGTTACAGTCTTTTCGTGTCTCGCAATGATTCCTAACTTCGGCTACTCCCTTTTCAATATATCTTATTTGTTCCAATACAGCACTAATATCTAGTCCTATAATAACATTTATGTGTTCGCTATAAAGATATGCTTTGGATATTTTCTCATGAAATATTCCATTATTGTCAATAGGGGTTATTTTTAATCCGTTAAGGGTGGTAAAGCCGACGGCAAGGGTGATCGTCCTGAAAAATAAGGTTTTATTCCGTTACCGTGGATTTTCTTAACTCGATCTCTAATGAGAATCTCATAATACGGTGTCTTGACTGATTTAATAACGTAGGGCCCTAACCATTCGTCGTCCAATTTATCCGACTTATGATCGTTGTGAAGGAGTATACGATCTCCTTCCTTAAATACGGTTTGAGTTCTAATGATTTTTCTTGTCTGATCTCTCATGTACCTCTTTCTACTTTGTTCAAGAGTGTTCTTCGCTATCATTCTATATTTTTGCAATTGTTTTTGCCATAGTGCAAACATTTCTTCGCAGGTGTAATTGGAAGTTCGGGATACGGAAGACGGGAGGTTGGCTTTTCTTCCAAATGTTAGTTCGAAGGGTGAAAATCCAGTTGCATCGTGTATCGCGGTATTATACCCTAGGCAAATAAAGTCTAATACCTGATCCCATTCTTTATTAGAATCGTGTAGGCTCGTGCGAATCATGTCTTTTACTGTGGCGTGTGTTCGTTCTAAGGATCCATTAGATTGAGGATGAAAACTAGTGGTCTTTATATGTTTGATTTTAAATGCTTCCTCGAATTTTTCCATTAGTTCGCTAATAAAGTTTCGTCCCTGGTCTGTTAGTATCGTTTTGGGTGCTGACAAGATGTAAATGTAGTGATGTAGTACTGCATCGATAATCGATTCGGTTCGTTGTGTTTTCAGTGGTACTAAAACGAGATATTTCGTTAGGTCATCTTGAATCGAAAGAATGTATTGATTTCCAGGTGTGGTTTTAGGCATCGGACCAATTAGATCCATGGCTATCTTTTCGTTTGGTTTTACTGGTGTCTGAGGAATTACGGGTTGTTCCTTGGGTCTGATTCTAACTAGCTTTTGTCGTTGACAAACTTCGCAATTTTTTATAAAATCTTCTATCCTCTCCATGAGGCGTGGGATTTTGAATTGGTCTTTGATTTTACTATATGTCTTTTGAATACCCAAGTGTCCACTAATGTCGTTATGGTTTTCGCGTATAATGTCTAGAGCTTGTTCGTCAGTTATGGTTCGTATTGGTTCGTATGCAAAAGTTATTTCTTCAATTTGGTCATTATTAAACATGAGTGTTACTTTGATCCTAGCTTTTTCGGTTTCGGTAAAACTATTGTCTCCTATCCCAATTTTCTTGTGTTTCTTGGTTAGTTCAAAAATTTTTCGAATCCAAGTATCTTTGTCGAATGGACCTAATGTTTCTCTATTCAATTGATAGAAGGTGTGATCGTTTGGCGTGATTTTAAGTCGTCTCGGGGGTGTCGCGTCTTCTGACCATGTGTTAAAGTGTTCTACAATATTTTCGGAGTTTGCAGGTGTGTCTGGTACTGATTTGTCGGTAATTTGGTAAATTTTTCTGGAAAGTGCGTCGGCTGCTGTGTTCTCTTTACCTTTGCAATACTGAATATCGTACTCGTATTCTTCGAGTTTAAGTCTCCATCTAATCAAACGCGAAGAAGGGTCTTTGCAATTTTTGAGCCAAGTGAGTGCTTGGTGATCGGTTCGAATAACGAATCGTCTTCCTAACAGGTATTGCCTGAGTCTCTTAACTGCCCATACGATAACTAATAATTCCTTTTCTGTGGTAGAATAATTTTTCTCTGGGGGGTTGAGTGTCCGTGATATGTAACAACAAGGATGTCCGTCTTGTGATAAGATTGCGCCTATTCCTTCATTGGAAGCGTCTGTGGTGAGTGTGAATGTTTTCGTGTAGTCTGGGTATGCTAAAACTGGGGCTGAGCATAGCTTTTCTTTTAGTGTGTCAAGGCTTGTCTGTTGCGTTTCTGTCCATCTAAAAGGATTGTCTTTCTTTGTGAGATCTGTTAATGGTTTGGCGAGTTTGGAAAAGTTTTTAATGAATTTTCTGTAGTATCCAGCTAATCCGAGAAATGACTTTACGTCTGTTGGTGTTTTGGGAATCTTAAAGTCTTTAACTGCGGAGATCTTTTTAGGATTTTGCTTTATGCCCTCGTGTGTTATGACATGTCTAAGTATTCTAATTCAGGTTTTAGAAACTCGCATTTGTCGGGTTGGATTTTTAGTCCTAACTCTTTTAATCTTTGCAATACTATAGCAAGGTTTTCATTGTGTTGTTGAATTGTACTACCGAATATTATTATGTCGTCAAGGTATACAAAGCAGTATTTGTTCAATAATCCTCGTAACGCGGTATCCATCATGCGTTGGAAGGTGGCTGGGGCGTTTTTTAAACCGAATGGCATGCGATTATAGTGAAAGTGTCCCTGAGGTGTGCTAAAGGCTGTATATTTCTTTGAGTCGGGGTCCATAGGTATTTGATGGAATCCTGAAGATAAATCTAGAGCAGAGAAGAATTTGGCGTTGCCTAATTGTGATAGAATGTCGTCGATTGTCGGTAGTGGGTAGGCGTCTTGATCGGTAAGTTCATTTAATTTTCGAAAGTCGATAACTATACGCCATTTCTGTTTGCCTGATGCGTCTGATTTCTTGGGTACTACCCATACTGGACTGTTGTAAGGAGAATCTGATTCTTCAATGATATTTTTATCTAACATTTTTTTCATTTGTTTTTCAATTTCTGCTTTATGGGCTTCGGGAGGTCGGTACGATTTGGCATTGACGATTTTGTTTTCGCGTAGGGTAATAGTGTGTTTTGTTAGGTTAGTACAAGGTAGGGTATCGGATTCTAGGTCAAACACGTCTATGTAATGTAGGAGGATCTTTTCGATAGGAATACGAAGTTTGTCTTCAATATGGTCTAGTCTAATTATTTGTTTCATTTTAGCAATTTTATCGATTTTATCGATTAGTGATTATAGTTGGTTGCTCACCAGTATTGCAGAAACATACTCTCGTCGGAACTTTATCCAGATAAATTGTTTCGATTTTGGTTTGCCCTGGGAGAATGGTTTTCGGCGCCTGGAAAAATATTTCGTTCCCGTTTAATTGTATTGATTCGTTGTTAATTCGATATGAGTAGTTAGAGAGCATCGGTAAACCAATTATTCCGTCTTCTATTAAAGGAAAATCGTCTGGCACAACGTACAATGTGTTCATGATGTTAAAGAATTGAAAGTCTACTGTTTCGTCAGTTTGGTATTTGTCATTGCCCATGTAAAATGTTTTAGCTACTGTCTTTTTAGGTTTAAATATGGCACTTGATCTTTTAACTAAATTTATTCCTGCACCGGTATCGATTAAATATCGTTTGATTTCTGTTCCCGAACGAACTCCAATGGATAGAAGTTTTCCTGTTGTTGCGTGTACTCGTACGACGTCTCTCGGGGTTCTGGTAGCGCTGTTTCCTCTTCTCGTCCCGCATTCTCCATGTTTATATTGTAGATGCGCGGTGGCGGAAGATTTCGCTGGCTGGCCGGTTGAAAATTTCGGCAGTAATTTGCGGTATGTCCTATTTGGTTGCACTTAAAACACTTCATTCTTCCTCCGTTGTTTATTTGAGTGCTTGTCGGCAGGCGATTGAGCGTAGTCATCGGACCGCTCCTAAGTGGGGGTTTGCGTTGTGACGATACATTCCCTCGGGCGAATGAGTGAGCTCTTATTTGTTGCCTGCACTGATTTCCGCGGTTTCGCTCAATTTCTCCGATTAATAGTTCTGCTTCGAACGCGGCATCTTGTGCTTCTTGTAAGGTGCGCGGTTTCATGTTTGATGTTCTGATTTCTATCTCGGGTTTTAAATTTAGTATGAACGTTTTGGTTGCGCGTTCGTTCTCTAGGTCTATCGCGACTGCTCGTCGAATAGGATCGCGAATTATCTGTTGCAATGCGTATATAAGTTCATTAAGACCTTGTCGATATCTTTTGACGTATCCGTGTACTGATTCGTTAAAACTTTGCCGAGTTCTTTGTAATTTATCGCGTGCACCGTTTGAGGTTACGCTAATCGATACGAACTTCCTCAGATTTTCGAATAAGGCGCCGTACGTCTCGATAACCGAATGTCTAATGCCTCTTTCGGCTTCGCCGACAATGCGTTTGGTTAGAATTAATTTCAATAAAGCACGCTTTTCGTTACATTCCGATCTAGCTTCGCTTACCCGCTTGATGAATCCCTTCACTCCAATGTCATCTTGACCGTTGAGGACTGGGATGAACTCGATGCTGGTTTTCGCGTCGAACATATGTCGTTCGTACGAGGCTGATTCTTCTTCCTCATCCTCGGAGTTGGCTGGGTCGGAGGTTTCTGGAGTTTCTTTGATCCGAACGCGTTCTTCCGGAGATTTCACTATGCGGGTGTCTCGAGTAGTGCTTCTGCTGGCAGAACTAGTATCGTCTGTTATAATTGAGTTGAACTCAGACGTATCTACGGAGGATTGTACTCCTAGCTTGAGTTCGGCCACAGTCTTCCCTATTAGTTCCATTTCCTTGATCCGTTGAGTGCTTTCATCGCGGATTAGTTTATACAAATCATTTATAACTGCCTTATGTTCTTCGTGCTGGCGCTGCATCATATCCAAAATTGCCCGCAGGTTTGGATCACCGCTAGTCGAAGCGACAGGTGTAACTTTCTTATCGTCCCTTTTGTCCATTTCAGAGTAATAGATCGTCGGAGTCTGACGTTATCGAATGCAATCGATCGATCCTTTTAGAGGAAATGGTTCTACTTACTAATAAAACCGTTTTTCGTAGTCCAGGTTGCTTGATACACCTTTGGTCGGATGTCCCGTAGGCCAAAACCGTAATCTTGTTTTATCCAACGTTGATGTATCCTGGCAGGATCGCCAAAATGTCACGTAAAATGAGAAAGAAATTTAAAGGAAAGAAGAAAACTTTATTTTTTCCTCGTTTATACACTTCTGAACTCTAGCCGTGGCCGTTCGAGACTGAGGCTCTTACAATATTTTCTTACTTTCGGTGACATCTGTTTCTTCTTTTGTTTTTCATCCTTCATTATCCCCACTACCCTGTAGGCGTACGTGACTGTTGCTACGCTTCTAGAACATTCGGTGGAAGGACCGTTAGGACATAGATGAACCCTCAGGTACTCCGGCAATATACATTGTCGCCAAGGTCGCCATGTGTAATGTTCAAGTATCGGCTGTCTGGAGAATGTTTAGAAGTGGTCGCCTAAGGTACCGTCAGGGCAAAAGAGTTTGTGGTTACACTATCCATGTGCCTGATCTTGAGTTACCATGCTCGCTCGTGCCGGTTGTTGATTGACGATGGAAATTTCCACGTCCCCTGCTCGTATTTCCTTTGTTTCCTCTTCCTCTGCTGCGACCACGTGTTGACCCACGCCAAAAACTGTTACTGCTTCCCGCTTCGACGCCATTTTGACACTCTCTCGCAGAATGTCCTACTCTTCCACATCTGAAGCATCCTTCCTTTTTTGCAGAAAAGGCGTTGGTTTGCATTTCTCCTCGATTGGACTTATTTTTCTTCTCAGCTATTTCAATTTTATTTGTTACATATGCTACCGTTTGATTTTCTGCTTTCAATGCATCTACTACATCCGCTATGTAAGTGTATTCTTCGGGTAACGTATTCAGCGTGAAATTTAGTTTTTCCCTCTCACTCACTTGTGCACTCGCACATTTTAATTCGTTTATTAATTTTTCGAAATTACTAAAAAACGATGCTGAATCAATGTAGTTCTCAAGTCTTATCTTTTCCAATCTCCTTCTGCATACGATCTGTAGTGCCGTCGAATCTGTCAAGTACATTTCATCAAACTTTTTCACTATCTCATACGCCGTTTTTTCTTCTCTAATATATTCCAATTGTCTATTTGTGACGGCACTATAAATAATATTTATTGCCTTCAGATCCTTTTTGTCCCAGTCTTCATTGTCTGTTTCTGTCTTCACCCTAGTTGTGACAATCTCGCATTCTTTATATCTGAGAAACATCGTTATTCTTTGCTTCCACATACCGTAATCCTCACCATCGAAAATAGGTATCATTATTTCCGATCTATCCATTTTAAATGATTCCTTATCTCTTACTCATGCGTTCCTACGTGCTCGAAGTGTATTTTTCCTCTTTGTAACCTTTGAACGTTTCTTTGCTTACTGAGAACTAACTCGAACTAACTCGCAATATTGAAAAACACGCACTAAAATAACTTGCAAAATTATGAACCACGCTCTGCTACCATGAAAAGATATAGAATGGATTCGGAAATACAAATAATTCCCTTTATTTAGCACACAACTGTTATACATATATCTTATACTCTTAAGACCTCAAAATCCCACTCGCACGCACGCTTGTTGTCAACCGACTCTTCCAGATACTTCTAACGACTGGCTCTTGTCTTTTGTCTCAACCAAGACCCGGGCGTCCTCTGACGCTTACACACACATTCACATGTACAGTGTAAATGTATCATATTCCCAACAGGAATAAATATTCAGATCAACGTGACTACGTTTCGATTGCAGGTATGTAGACAATTCGATGCGCGTTATATTCCATTTCTGATGCCAAGAACAGTGCACATCATCCGGCTTACGCTATGTAAAATCTGGACCCAGCCAGATCCAGCGTCGTTGCAATTTCGTATATTCAGGATTAAGTATTCAAACCGACGTATCTCCGATTCTATGGCACATATGGCTACAATTAGAGGCTCGTTATACTCCAAATTTGCTGCCAAATACAGTGCACGTTATCCCGTTTGATGCATGTAAAATCGGGACCCAGCCGAACCCTGCGTATTTGCAGTTTTACATATTCAGTATTAAATATTCGAATCAACGAATCTCCGTTTCTATGGCACACTTACAGACAATTCGGTGCGCGTTATATTTGACATCTGATGTGATATACAGCGCACATCAGTAGGTTAGCGTTTTGTTCATCCTTGTCCCTGTCAAATACACCATAATTGCAGTTTAGCATATACATGCTTGAATATCGAAAGCAAGGTATCTTCGTTTCTACGGCAGATATGACGACAATTCGGTGAGCGTTATGCTCCTGATTTTCTGGTGAGCACAGAGCACATTTTCCGATTCTATCTTCTCTTCTGTCTTATGTCTTCTCTGGTCACTGACAGATTCAGCGTAATTTCTGTTTTGCATATTCATGCCTAAATGTTCAAACCAAAGTATCAGCGCTGCTATTGGATACATGTCGCAAATGCGATGCGCGCTATACTCCACAATTACAGCCAAATACAGTACTTATCCGGTTTGCGCTATGTCGACTGTATTTTCGAGCTATCGCGGGGAGACGCGGTCGTTTGAATACGCGTCAATGGGAGTCGAAAATTCCCGTTACGATTGGAATAATCGACATAATCGATAATAATAGTTCGATCCCCGTATTTCGCTTAGGATAATAGGTGTAGTCGTTGTGGTATAACACTGGGAGTCACAAAGTCATAAAAAATATATGTATTTCCAACGATTTATACAATCACACTCAGTAAGAACGCCGTTGCTTAAGATACAGATAACGAAGAGAAGGTCCGTGAGAGCTGTAGGAGCTGTCGGACTTCTGGATACTGTGAGAGAAATAGGAGGCTCTTAGAGATATAGGAACGGTGAGAGTTATAGGGATTGGAGGAACTTTAGTCACCGTGAGAGACGATGGAACTCTGAGAGATATAGGAACGGTGAGAGTTATAGGGATTGCAGGAACTCTAGTCACCGTGAGAGATGATGTAACTCTAATGTTTATTCTGCTGTGAGTACGAAGCTCGGTATGGGTGTGCCCTTTGAACGAAGAACGCGGATTCGATGCTGACATTGTTAGTTAGGAAAGTGAGGGCAATGATCCGCGATGCCGATTGGTTATGACTAATGTTAGGATGGAAGAGAGGAGGAAGAAGCCTCCTACCAACGTGGGTCCTAGGCGACATTGTTTATGGGAAAACTCAGATTTTCCGTTAGGTAGATGTCCGCTTTTTTCGTTAGGCCACTACCCGCTTTCTCCGTAATTCTTAAGAGCGCGTAATAAACCCAAGGACCTTTCTAAAAACCGATCGACAACACTTCTAGAATTAGAAAGCCTTTTCGAAACAAACAGATTGACTTAGACCATATGTGCGAACTATGCAGTTAGGATTTCATCTTTATGGTGGGTCCTTGGGCCTATGGAGATTTCGAAGGATGGCACGTGGACCGTTGGCTGTCAAGCCGCGCGGGATTGAGTGCAGATGTGTTGCGCGGCAGAACATCGACTCTGGTCTCTGTTATATGCAGTGTAATTGTTGTTTTGTAGATTCAGACTCAAATATTCAACTCCACGTATCTCCGTTGCTGTTGCTGATATGTCGACAATTCGATGTGCCTGGTACTCCACATTTCTTGCCAAATACATCGTTTACCAGCCAGTTTGCGCTATATCCAGACTGGTCCCAGACAGATCAAGCATAAATATAAATCGGAGATGAAAGAACACGGGAACCTTCCGTTTGGAATTTTGGGAAAATCCCGTAACATTGTAATCCAGATTCTGCCATAGCTGTAATTCAACAATTGTAGCCATCCAGTCCGATTGTAATTGTTCGAAACTTGTGATACTGCAATTGGCCTCGAGGCGACAACCAGTCACCGAACGTAGCCGCGGTCAAGGGATGAACGTTTTGTCTAATAAAGGCATGGAGTAATTCTATAGCTGTCCTTAAATGAAATAATCGTAGCGGCACGTGACAGTAAACATTCCGACGGTTTCTGTCCCGTGTCTCGCCACACGCAGACTCTATCCTTCGGATGAGATGATTGCCAGATGTCAACGCATCTCCACAGTATATGTTTAGCTAGCCTGAGGATTCATTATACACCTATAGCGGAACTCGTCGGTAAAATTCATAACGGTTTCGGTCGAGTGAACCCGCTACACAACAAATCGTGTTTACTGTAAGATGAGTTTATTAGAGATCCGACAACCTTAGGCGGTTACCGAAGGTTAATCAAATTCCGTCGTTTTTGTCGTGATCATATGGCCTTTAGTCAACTACCCGAAATGTCAACATTTGTAATCAAGGTCGAGAGTTCAGCGTCCGTTGTGATTTTTCGAGAACACCTTGGAAATTTAAATCCCAACGCATTTTGTCAGCACCGACGCATATAAATATAGCGAACAGGGTAGCGAGGCATTCTTTGTTATCGAATGACACGAGCAGTAGCAGTTAAGTCGATACTTCTTTGCGCCGATTTATTCGTAATCACGAATCAAGACAACAAGTGTATTATACGACTAGTGTACACGTAGGGTATATTTTAATAAACTACATAGTTAAATCTACTCTTGTGCTTTTAAACCTAAATCGCTACCATATACCTCAAATCAAATTCGCACTAGTGAATAATTTGCATAACATTGCATAACAACAACGTCTAATCCAAATGAAGATTCGTTTCACGCATCTAACACTAATCATAATGTGAACCAGATCTATATGAAGATACATGCACATGCGATCGATTCTGACTGTCCAGGACTCTCACCGGAGCCGGAACTCGCAGTGCACCGTGACGAACGGCACATATATAAGAATTCATTCTCACCCAGACCGTCAGTCGTGCTCGCGCCACAATAGAAGCAACATGGAGTTTCTTTAGATCTCTGCTACGCGTCGTTGGCTTGTTCGTGCCAAGTAAGGTAGATTTCATTTCCGAACTATCACTGGAAGTTTTGCACTTGATACTTCGAAAATTGGATCCCTCGTCCCTGCAGAGCGCCGCGCTTGTCTCGCGCAAATGGTTCAACGTATGTAGATCCGACAAGTGTCTACGGCGGAAAGCGAGACGTCACATGAGGCATACGAGAAAGCGGGTCAAGATGCAATTTCTCGGAACTGCAGCCGCTAAAGCTACCAACCAAGAATCAAGAAGTAGGGAACGTGGTGAGGGCAGCCTAAGGCACGAAATAAGCTTATCCGCTGCTTGTACGGCGGTCGTCGTTGGAAGGTTACGCGGTCCTCCGAAAATTTGGATGCGAGATCGCCCTATCGATGTTGGACCAATAAAATGTATTTGTCTCTAACTCGTGTAAGTACCTTAATTTGACTGCTTGCTCTTGCGAGAACTTGAAACGGTCTGGTCCGGATTCAGAACTGTAGAGTGAAGCTTGAAATAAAATGGTTTTACTGAAACGGCAATGTGTTTCAGTCACGATAATACTATCTGTATCGTAATAGGCCCATTATTGAATATTAAATATGTCGGAGATGAAAGAACACCAGAGCCTCCCCTTTGGAGCTGTGGGAGGACCCCCTTAGCGCTGTAACCCAGATTTCATCATAGCCGCACTAAGAAACTGTTGTAATTCGATCCGACTGTACTTATTCGAAATTTATGATAGTGAGCTCGGGCTCGAGGTGACAACCGGTCTCCGAACGTAGTCGCGGTAAAGGGATGAACGTTTTACCTTACAGAGGCATGAAGTAACTCTATAGCTTTCCTTAAAAGAAATACTTGGGACGGGGCACGACGGTAAACATTTCAACGATTTCTGCCCCGTGGCTCGCCACACGCAGGCTTTGTCCTTCGGGTAAGACGATTGCCAGATGCCAACGCATCTTCACAGTATATGTTTAGCTGGGCGAGGACCCGCTACGAATATTAAATTTCAATTACACAAAGTCTCTCAAATAGACAAATGGCCCGTGCCCCAACTACGGGAAGATAAGGGAAATCTATCCTTCCACGAACGACGCTTCTCGCTAGCAACTTTCCCCAAGGACAGCTAATATCTTTCTCTAACCACCAACATGGAAATTGACCAATTAACAGCAACGTCAATTTCCCTCACCCTTCGAGCGAAGACTTTTCTCCGCGAATCCGATGATCTCGTGCCCTTAGGCACACCCATCATAGTTTTCTTCGACAGCATCACCGCGACGGAGAGACACTCTATAGTGCGATCTCATCAGTAATCGACCTGTCTTTCGTATACGAAATAATTGCCCCCGTGCTCTAACATATAGTGTAACTTAGACGCAAACGAAGGGTAAAGTCCAGTATCCGTTGACCGCGGAAACGTTGCCGGAGCAGAGACCATTGTCATCGTGCCGCGAATATCGAAACCTTGCGATTATCTATCGACGCTGTAAATCTCTCTAATTTGTGTCAATAAACTCAACCATTGTTACACCGCACCTATGGCTAATTCCAACGAAGATACACCGAACACCCCCACCCACAATCCTGACGTGCATCCGACATCAGAAGTGGGATTCGGATCGGTTATGACGGTGAACGGAATGAGGGCCATTTTGCGTGGCCTAGTGGAGGAGCTGAATTTGAAGCCGAGTGCGGAACCTACCAAAACTGTGCTACCGGACTTTAACCCCGACATCCCGGGCGCCGATCCAGTCGCATGGTGTACCACTGCTGGTCTGATTATGAAGGACCACCCCCTACAAGACCGTTCGCTAGCCACCGCTTTGAGCAGTGCTCTGAAGGGTTCCGCAGCAAATTGGTTTTCGCAGGGAGTGTTCGACGAAGGCCTCACTTGGCCAGCGTTTACGGAACTTTTTACGACGCGTTTTGGTGGCAAGGATACAGCAACCTCGACACTAATGAAGATACTTAACGAACAACCACAGAAGGGCGAAAACACGGCGGCTTTCGCCGCTCGCGTCCGTTCCCTCATAAAGATGAAGTGGCAACATATAACCTTGCCGGAATTATTCAATGCTATCGCCTTTTATCGAGTGAAGTCAGTCGACCGGCGTATCGAACGAGTGGCACTCGAGAAGGATATCCGGACCGAGGACCAATTTTTAAACGAAATAAGAGTCTTCGCTCACGAGAAGAGGCCGGCGACAAGCAATACACCATCTAGCCCCGAAACCAAACGACACAAGCTGTCCGACCCCCGGAACAAGTGCCTCTACTGCGGTGCCTTTGGGCATGAAGTGGCGGAGTGCCGCAAGAAGATGCGGGCCGAGAAACGGAAGATACGACGTCCAGAAGGAGGCCGACAAGCTACATCGTCCAAGCCGGTTTGCTTCAAGTGTCAAGCGGAAGGACACATCGCCTCTGACTGCCCGCTGCGGAAAGAAAGAGGAGACAGCAACGGCCAGGAATGTCGAGTCGAATTCTGCGTGGTGGAGGCCCCAACCGGTAAATTAAGCCTCCAGGGTGAGTCGTTCCCATTTTGCTTCGATTCTGGGGCCGAATGCTCGTTAATTAAGGAGTCCGTTGCCCCGAAATTTCCCGGCATACGAACGGCCGACGTAGTAGTAATGCGAGGGATAGGGAATACATGCGTTGAGAGTACGTCGCAGATTTTGTCCACCGTATGCATCAACGGTTTTGCGCTCGAGATAACTTTTCACGTCCTCCCCGATAGCCACTTAAAATACGATATCATGATTGGTCGCGAAATTTTGAGCCAAGGCTTCGATGTACATATTACGCGCGACAGTCTCAACATTTGCAAAACGAAAATAGTTAACGCCTGTAATAGGACCGTCGAAAACGAGATCGATCTCGGTGAAGTAGACACCGAGGTACTTGGTAACGATAAGGGCCGGTTAATTTCCATTCTCGAAAGGTTTAAAAACTCATTCATCACGGGTTTCCCACGTACTCGTGTAACTACGGGCCAGCTAGAGATACGACTAATCGACCCTAACGTCACCGTCCAAAGAAGTCCTTACAGACTTAGCGAGGAAGAGCGGAAAACCGTGCGGGAGAGAATTAGCGAACTAATTAAAGCAAACATTATAAGACCTAGTAAGTCACCGTTCGCAAGTCCTATGTTGCTCGTGAAGAAGAAGGACGGCTCGGATAGACTGTGCGTAGACTTCCGAGCGCTAAATAAAAATACGGTTGCGGATCGGTATCCCCTACCCCTTATCGCAGACCAAATTGCGAGATTGCAGAACGCGAAATACTTCATTAGCCTGGATATGGCCAGCGGGTTCCACCAAATCCCCATACATCCCAATTCAACGGAGTATACCGCGTTCGTTACACCCGACGGACAATATGAGTATGTAACGATGCCGTTCGGATTGAAAAATGCACCGTCCGTTTTTCAGAGGGCCATCTTTAAAGCCTTAGGCGACCTTGCGTATTCTTACGTCGTCGTTTATTTAGATGACGTCTTAGTTATTGCCGACTCGATAGATCAAGCTCTAGAAAGGTTGAACACCGTACTAGATACTCTTGTGAAAGCCGGATTTTCGTTCAACTTCGCGAAATGTTCTTTTCTGAAAACAACGGTACTTTACTTGGGATATATAATCCATAACGGAGAAGTTCGCCCCAACCCGGGTAAAATACACGCCTTAAGTTCCTTACCCGCGCCAACGACCGTCACTCAGCTCAGACAATTCATTGGGTTAGCTTCGTATTTCCGTAGGTTCGTCCCTAAATTCTCGCAGATGATGAAACCCCTGTATGCGCTCACCTCAGGTAGTAAAAACATAACATGGTCAGATAGGCACGAGAAAATCAGACAACAGGTAGTTTCCGTCCTGACCGACGCGCCGGTACTAATGATATTCGACCCTAATTACTCAATCGAGCTACATACCGACGCCAGCTCGGAGGGCTACGGAGCGATCTTGATGCATAAAGTCGAAGGTAAAAATAGAGTAATCGAGTACTACAGCAAAAGAACTACTCCCGCGGAATCTAGATATCATTCCTACGAACTAGAAACGTTAGCAGTCGTAAACGCCATCAAGCATTTCCGTCACTACCTACACGGACGAGAATTTCTTGTTGTTACGGATTGCAATTCGCTGAAAGCGTCAAGTAACAAAGCGCATTTGAACGACAGAGTCCACAGGTGGTGGGCTTACTTGCAGACTTTCACCTTCGACATTATGTACCGAGAAGGGAAGAGGATGTCCCACGTAGATTTCTTCTCGCGAAATCCCGTAGACTTAGGCCACCGTAAAATTGATAAAATTGCGGAGAAAGAAATCAACTTGGCCGAAATATCGGAAGACTGGCTACTGGCCGAACAGCGTCGCGACCCGCAAATTATAGAAACTACCCGCAAACTACGAAACGACGAGCTCGCGGAAGATATCGCGAATACCTATGAGTTGCGCTCAGGTATCCTCTATCGCAAAGTGCAGCGGAGGGGTAGAACCCTCTGCTTGCCCATTGTCCCGAGAGGCTTTAGATGGTCCGTTATCAACCATGTGCATCAGTCGATTATGCACTTGGGTTGGGATAAGACGCTCGAGAAGCTGTACGAGTATTACTGGTTCGAAGGAATGGCGAAGTACGTTCGCAAATTCGTAGAGAACTGTCATGCCTGTAGAGTTTCGAAGGCAAGCTCGGGTAAGATCCAGGCCGAGCTACATCCTATACCTAAGACCAGCATACCTTGGCATACGGTCCACATGGACATAACGGGCAAGCTAAGCGGTAAAAAGGATTCCAAGGAATATGTCATTGTTTTGGTCGATGCTTTCACGAAGTTTGTACACTTACATCATACCCGTAAGATAGACTCCTTTAACACCATCGAAGCTCTCAAGTCCGCTATATTTTTATTCGGCAGTCCCTGCCGGATAATAGCAGATCAGGGTAGATGTTTTACGGGCAAGGAATTTCAGGAGTTCTGTGGAAACAAACAAATTAAAGTCCACTTGATAGCGACCGGTGCTAGTAGAGCCAATGGGCAGGTAGAGCGTGTTATGAGTACGTTGAAAAATATGTTCACGGTAGTAGAGACGACCGGTCGATCATGGCAAGACGCGGTTGGGGAGATACAATTGGCCCTGAATTGCACCACCAACCGCGTGACTAAAGCGAGCCCACTGGAACTACTAATCGGTAGGACAGCAAGACCGTACGACTTGTTACTACCTGATAGCGTTGAAGAAAGAGAAATAGATATCTCCGATGTAAGACAACAGGCGACAAAAAATATAGCAAGTAGCGCCAAACACGACAAAGAAAGATTCGATAACACCAAAGCTAAAGTGGTTAGGTTTAATGTCGGTGATTTCGTATTGCGCAAAATCGAGGAAAGAAACCAAACCAAGTTAGATCCAAAGTTTAGGGGCCCATTCGTAATAGCAGAGATTTTGGAAGGGGATAGATATATTTTAAAGACATTAGATGGCAAACGATCGTATAAATACAGTCATGACAGATTAAGAAAAATGCCGAATAGTTGCGTTCCTGCTGAGTTGGACGTCTGTAGTGATGACAATGGCAGTGACAATGACGATATGACTACACCGATCTCAGAGGATCATTAACACTATGACTATGACATTTAACACAATGTTTCCACACACAAGCCTAGTGCGACCACACACTAGCATTCGATATTTCCACACAAGCCTAGTGCGAATACACACTAGCATTCGGCATTCCCACATAAGCCTAGTGATACAACACACTAGCATTCAGTGTCTCCATACACGCCTATTACATCAATGCACTCGTGTTCAGTGTCCCCATACACTGCACTCGCATTCAGTGTCTTCATACACACCTATTACGTCAATGCACCCGCACTCAGTGTCTCCACACACGCCCAGTGCGGTAATATGATCCAACAAACTGAGACTCGTCCGTGTACGAAATCGAAAGTGATCTGTCATGTCATTACGGTCTGACCGATAACTCACAAGATGCAACTGGCGCTTTGAATACCAATCATAATGCTACTGACTTTTGTGTGTTTTTTTTTCTTCCCTACTTTATCATTAAACATCCAATCGAAATTTTTGTTGTTAACCTGGGCCCTTGACCTATTTGGACAGTTAGTTAAGCCATAAAGAAACTAGTACAATATAATTTAGCTAAATTATAAAGGAACAAAATACTAGTCATATCAAGTTTAACATTAGGAAAACTCAATATTTTAGATCCACCCGAGGACGTGTGATAGTCAGAATGGCCGTGTCGGAGATGAAAGAACACCGGAGCCTCCCCTTTGGAGCGGTGGGAGGACCCCCTTAGCGCTGTAACCCAGATTTCATCATAGCCGCACTAAGAAACTGTTGTAATTCGATCCGACTGTACTTATTCGAAATTTATGATAGTGAGCTCGGGCTCGAGGTGACAACCGGTCTCCGAACGTAGTCGCGGTAAAGGGATGAACGTTTTACCTAACAGAGGCATGAAGTAACTCTATAGCTTTCCTTAAAAGAAATACTTGGGACGGGGCACGACGGTAAACATTTCAACGATTTCTGTCCCGTGGCTCGCCACACGCAGGCTTTGTCCTTCGGGTAAGACGATTGCCAGATGCCAACGCATCTTCACAGTATATGTTTAGCTGGGCGAGGACCCGCTACGAATACTAAATTTCAATTACACAAAGTCTCTCAAATAGACAAATGGCCCGTGCCCCAACTACGGGAAGATAAGAGAAATCTATCCTTCCACGAACGACGCTTCTCGCTAGCAACTTTCCCCAAGGACAGCTAATATCTTTCTCTAACCACCAACATGGAAATTGACCAATTAACAGCAAAGTCAATTTCCCTCACCCTTCGAGCGAAGACTTTTCTCCGCGAATCCGATGATCTCGTGCCCTTAGGCACAACCATCATAGTTTTCTTCGACAGCATCACCGCGACGGAGAGACACTCTCTAGTGCGATCTCATCAGTAATCGACCTGTCTTTCGTATACGAAATAATTGCCCCCGTGCTCCAACATATAGTGTAACTTAGACGCAAACGAAGGGTAAAGTCCAGTATCCGTTGACCGCGGAAACGTTGCCGGAGCCGAGACCATCGTCATCGTGCCGCGAATATCGAAACCTTGCGATTATCTATCGACGCTGTAAATCTCTCTAATTTGTGTCAATAAACTCAATCATTGTTACACCGCACCTATGGCTAATTCCAACGAAGATACACCGAACACCCCCACCCACAATCCTGACGTGCATCCGACATCAGAAGTGGGATTCGGATCGGTTATGACGGTGAACGGAATGAGGGCCATTTTGCGTGGCCTAGTGGAGGAGCTGAATTTGAAGCCGAGTGCGGAACCTACCAAAACTGTGCTACCGGACTTTAACCCCGACATCCCGGGCGCCGATCCAGTCGCATGGTGTACCACTGCTGGTCTGATTATGAAGGACCACCCCCTACAAGACCGTTCGCTAGCCACCGCTTTGAGCAGTGCTCTGAAGGGTTCCGCAGCAAATTGGTTTTCGCAGGGAGTGTTCGACGAAGGCCTCACTTGGCCAGCGTTTACGGAACTTTTTACGACGCGTTTTGGTGGCAAGGATACAGCAACCTCGACACTAATGAAGATACTTAACGAACAACCACAGAAGGGCGAAAACACGGCGGCTTTCGCCGCTCGCGTCCGTTCCCTCATAAAGATGAAGTGGCAACATATAACCTTGCCGGAATTATTCAATGCTATCGCCTTTTATCGAGTGAAGTCAGTCGACCGGCGTATCGAACGAGTGGCACTCGAGAAGGATATCCGGACCGAGGACCAATTTTTAAACGAAATAAGAGTCTTCGCTCACGAGAAGAGGCCGGCGACAAGCAATACACCATCTAGCCCCGAAACCAAACGACACAAGCTGTCCGACCCCCGGAACAAGTGCCTCTACTGCGGTGCCTTTGGGCATGAAGTGGCGGAGTGCCGCAAGAAGATGCGGGCCGAGAAACGGAAGATACGACGTCCAGAAGGAGGCCGACAAGCTACATCGTCCAAGCCGGTTTGCTTCAAGTGTCAAGCGGAAGGACACATCGCCTCTGACTGCCCGCTGCGGAAAGAAAGAGGAGACAGCAACGGCCAGGAATGTCGAGTCGAATTCTGCGTGGTGGAGGCCCCAACCGGTAAATTAAGCCTCCAGGGTGAGTCGTTCCCATTTTGCTTCGATTCTGGGGCCGAATGCTCGTTAATTAAGGAGTCCGTTGCCCCGAAATTTCCCGGCATACGAACGGCCGACGTAGTAGTAATGCGAGGGATAGGGAATACATGCGTTAAGAGTACGTCGCAGATTTTGTCCACCGTATGCATCAACGGTTTTGCGCTCGAGATAACTTTTCACGTCCTCCCCGATAGCCACTTAAAATACGATATCATGATTGGTCGCGAAATTTTGAGCCAAGGCTTCGATGTACATATTACGCGCGACAGTCTCAACATTTGCAAAACGAATATAGTTAACGCCTGTAATAGGACCGTCGAAAACGAGATCGATCTCGGTGAAGTAGACACCGAGGTACTTGGTAACGATAAGGGCCGGTTAATTTCCATTCTCGAAAGGTTTAAAAACTCATTCATCACGGGTTTCCCACGTACTCGTGTAACTACGGGCCAGCTAGAGATACGACTAATCGACCCTAATGTCACCGTCCAAAGAAGTCCTTACAGACTTAGCGAGGAAGAGCGGAAAACCGTGCGGGAGAGAATTAGCGAACTAATTAAAGCAAACATTATAAGACCTAGTAAGTCACCGTTCGCAAGTCCTATGTTGCTCGTGAAGAAGAAGGACGGCTCGGATAGACTGTGCGTAGACTTCCGAGCGCTAAATAAAAATACGGTTGCGGATCGGTATCCCCTACCCCTTATCGCAGACCAAATTGCGAGATTGCAGAACGCGAAATACTTCATTAGCCTGGATATGGCCAGCGGGTTCCACCAAATCCCCATACATCCCAATTCAACGGAGTATACCGCGTTCGTTACACCCGACGGACAATATGAGTATGTAACGATGCCGTTCGGATTGAAAAATGCACCGTCCGTTTTTCAGAGGGCCATCTTTAACGCCTTAGGCGACCTTGCGTATTCTTACGTCGTCGTTTATTTAGATGACGTCTTAGTTATTGCCGACTCGATAGATCAAGCTCTAGAAAGGTTGAACACCGTACTAGATACTCTTGTGAAAGCCGGATTTTCGTTCAACTTCGCGAAATGTTCTTTTCTGAAAACAACGGTACTTTACTTGGGATATATAATCCATAACGGAGAAGTTCGCCCCAACCCGGGTAAAATACACGCCTTAAGTTCCTTACCCGCGCCAACGACCGTCACTCAGCTCAGACAATTCATTGGGTTAGCTTCGTATTTCCGTAGGTTCGTCCCTAAATTCTCGCAGATGATGAAACCCCTGTATGCGCTCACCTCAGGTAGTAAAAACATAACATGGTCAGATAGGCACGAGAAAATCAGACAACAGGTAGTTTCCGTCCTGACCGACGCGCCGGTACTAATGATATTCGACCCTAATTACTCAATCGAGCTACATACCGACGCCAGCTCGGAGGGCTACGGAGCGATCTTGATGCATAAAGTCGAAGGTAAAAATAGAGTAATCGAGTACTACAGCAAAAGAACTACTCCCGCGGAATCTAGATATCATTCCTACGAACTAGAAACGTTAGCAGTCGTAAACGCCATCAAGCATTTCCGTCACTACCTACACGGACGAGAATTTCTTGTTGTTACGGATTGCAATTCGCTGAAAGCGTCAAGTAACAAAGCGCATTTGAACGACAGAGTCCACAGGTGGTGGGCTTACTTGCAGACTTTCACCTTCGACATTATGTACCGAGAAGGGAAGAGGATGTCCCACGTAGATTTCTTCTCGCGAAATCCCGTAGACTTAGGCCACCGTAAAATTGATAAAATTGCGGAGAAAGAAATCAACTTGGCCGAAATATCGGAAGACTGGCTACTGGTCGAACAGCGTCGCGACCCGCAAATTATAGAAACTACCCGCAAACTACGAAACGACGAGCTCGCGGAAGATATCGCGAATACCTATGAGTTGCGCTCAGGTATCCTCTATCGCAAAGTGCAGCGGAGGGGTAGAACCCTCTGCTTGCCCATTGTCCCGAGAGGCTTTAGATGGTCCGTTATCAACCATGTGCATCAGTCGATTATGCACTTGGGTTGGGATAAGACGCTCGAGAAGCTGTACGAGTATTACTGGTTCGAAGGAATGGCGAAGTACGTTCGCAAATTCGTAGAGAACTGTCATGCCTGTAGAGTTTCGAAGGCAAGCTCGGGTAAGATCCAGGCCGAGCTACATCCTATACCTAAGACCAGCATACCTTGGCATACGGTCCACATGGACATAACGGGCAAGCTAAGCGGTAAAAAGGATTCCAAGGAATATGTCATTGTTTTGGTCGATGCTTTCACGAAGTTTGTACACTTACATCATACCCGTAAGATAGACTCCTTTAACACCATCGAAGCTCTCAAGTCCGCTATATTTTTATTCGGCAGTCCCTGCCGGATAATAGCAGATCAGGGTAGATGTTTTACGGGCAAGGAATTTCAGGAGTTCTGTGGAAACAAACAAATTAAAGTCCACTTGATAGCGACCGGTGCTAGTAGAGCCAATGGGCAGGTAGAGCGTGTTATGAGTACGTTGAAAAATATGTTCACGGTAGTAGAGACGACCGGTCGATCATGGCAAGACGCGGTTGGGGAGATACAATTGGCCCTGAATTGCACCACCAACCGCGTGACTAAAGCGAGCCCACTGGAACTACTAATCGGTAGGACAGCAAGACCGTACGACTTGTTACTACCTGATAGCGTTGAAGAAAGAGAAATAGATATCTCCGATGTAAGACAACAGGCGACAAAAAATATAGCAAGTAGCGCCAAACACGACAAAGAAAGATTCGATAACACCAAAGCTAAAGTGGTTAGGTTTAATGTCGGTGATTTCGTATTGCGCAAAATCGAGGAAAGAAACCAAACCAAGTTAGATCCAAAGTTTAGGGGCCCATTCGTAATAGCAGAGATTTTGGAAGGGGATAGATATATTTTAAAGACATTAGATGGCAAACGATCGTATAAATACAGTCATGACAGATTAAGAAAAATGCCGAATAGTTGCGTTCCTGCTGAGTTGGACGTCTGTAGTGATGACAATGGCAGTGACAATGACGATATGACTACACCGATCTCAGAGGATCATTAACACTATGACTATGACATTTAACACAATGTTTCCACACACAAGCCTAGTGCGACCACACACTAGCATTCGATATTTCCACACAAGCCTAGTGCGAATACACACTAGCATTCGGCATTCCCACATAAGCCTAGTGATACAACACACTAGCATTCAGTGTCTCCATACACGCCTATTACATCAATGCACTCGTGTTCAGTGTCCCCATACACTGCACTCGCATTCAGTGTCTTCATACACACCTATTACGTCAATGCACCCGCACTCAGTGTCTCCACACACGCCCAGTGCGGTAATATGATCCAACAAACTGAGACTCGTCCGTGTACGAAATCGAAAGTGATCTGTCATGTCATTACGGTCTGACCGATAACTCACAAGATGCAACTGGCGCTTTGAATACCAATCATAATGCTACTGACTTTTGTGTGTTTTTTTTTCTTCCCTACTTTATCATTAAACATCCAATCGAAATTTTTGTTGTTAACCTGGGCCCTTGACCTATTTGGACAGTTAGTTAAGCCATAAAGAAACTAGTACAATATAATTTAGCTAAATTATAAAGGAACAAAATACTAGTCATATCAAGTTTAACATTAGGAAAACTCAATATTTTAGATCCACCCGAGGACGTGTGATAGTCAGAATGGCCGTGTCGGAGATGAAAGAACACCGGAGCCTCCCCTTTGGAGCGGTGGGAGGACCCCCTTAGCGCTGTAACCCAGATTTCATCATAGCCGCACTAAGAAACTGTTGTAATTCGATCCGACTGTACTTATTCGAAATTTATGATAGTGAGCTCGGGCTCGAGGTGACAACCGGTCTCCGAACGTAGTCGCGGTAAAGGGATGAACGTTTTACCTAACAGAGGCATGAAGTAACTCTATAGCTTTCCTTAAAAGAAATACTTGGGACGGGGCACGACGGTAAACATTTCAACGATTTCTGTCCCGTGGCTCGCCACACGCAGGCTTTGTCCTTCGGGTAAGACGATTGCCAGATGCCAACGCATCTTCACAGTATATGTTTAGCTGGGCGAGGACCCGCTACGAATACTAAATTTCAATTACACAAAGTCTCTCAAATAGACAAATGGCCCGTGCCCCAACTACGGGAAGATAAGAGAAATCTATCCTTCCACGAACGACGCTTCTCGCTAGCAACTTTCCCCAAGGACAGCTAATATCTTTCTCTAACCACCAACATGGAAATTGACCAATTAACAGCAAAGTCAATTTCCCTCACCCTTCGAGCGAAGACTTTTCTCCGCGAATCCGATGATCTCGTGCCCTTAGGCACAACCATCATAGTTTTCTTCGACAGCATCACCGCGACGGAGAGACACTCTCTAGTGCGATCTCATCAGTAATCGACCTGTCTTTCGTATACGAAATAATTGCCCCCGTGCTCCAACATATAGTGTAACTTAGACGCAAACGAAGGGTAAAGTCCAGTATCCGTTGACCGCGGAAACGTTGCCGGAGCCGAGACCATCGTCATCGTGCCGCGAATATCGAAACCTTGCGATTATCTATCGACGCTGTAAATCTCTCTAATTTGTGTCAATAAACTCAATCATTGTTACACCGCACCTATGGCTAATTCCAACGAAGATACACCGAACACCCCCACCCACAATCCTGACGTGCATCCGACAAATAAAACGTATCATCGCTGCAATTGCAGATTTGTCGTCGATTAGGTGCGAGATATACTCCTCATTGGCTGCCAAATACAGCGCACTTCAGCTGGCTCGAGCTACTATATCATCTCTGGTCCTTGACATATCAAGCGTAATTGTAGTTTTGCATATTCAGGTTAAAATATTCAAATGAATGTATCTCCGTTTCTATAGGGCAAATGGCTACAATGCGATGCCCGTTATATTTCATATCCCATGTCATAACCAGCGCACATCAGCAAGTTTGCGGTCAACTCTGGGATCTGTCAAACACAGCGTAATTGCTGTTGCGCATATTCAGGCTTACATATTCACAAAAACGTATCTCCGCTTCTATTGCATATATTTCGACTATAAATAGCGCGTTACACTTCATATTTGCACTCAGATACACCGCACATTAGCTGATTACAGCTATATCAGATCTGGTCCTTGAAACATCCATCGCAATTGTAGTATTGCGTTTGCAGTCGTAAATATTCAAATCATGGTATGTCCGTTCCTACGGAACATTTTCGGAAAATTCGATGCGCGTTATATGTCACATTTGCTGTCATGTGCACTGCATGTCAGCTGGTTTGCGCTATGTCAACTCTGGTCCCTGTCAAATCCAGCGTAATTGTAGTTTTATATATTCAGGTTAAAATATTCAAATGAATGTATCTCCGTTTCTATTGCACATATGGCTACAATTCGATGTCCGTTACATTTCACATCTGATGTCACATGCAGCACACATCAGCAGGTTTGTACTATGTCAACTCCGGGCTCTGTCAAATCCAGCGAAATTGCTGTTTTGCATATTCATGCTTAACTATTCAAATCACCGTATAGCCGTTTGCATTGCAAATATGCCGACAGCACGAAGCGCGTTATACTCCATATTCGCTGCCAAATACAGTGCATATTACCTGGTTTGAGTTATGTAACGTGTGGACGCAGCCAACCTCAGCGCATTTGCAGTTTTGCATATTCAGGCTTAAATATTCAAGTCAACATATTGTAGTATCGTGAGGAAAAAACCTCATTAGAAATCGATCAAAACAATGTCGTCTGTCCTTCGGTTGTTACTTTACATCGGGGAGAAAGCCTATGTGACTAAAGTCACCTTGTACTTGCTGAGCGTTAACAGAATGGAGTTAGAGAGTTGGAAAAACTAACGCTAATGGTAGGGGACGATTTAACTTTAAAGATTGGATGATCGATAAGCGTTGAACGGTTGATCGAGAAATAAGAGTGAGTCGAGAGGTCAGAGTTAATCGAGGAGTCGAAGAGTAGATTTGTTAGCGCTGTCGAGTTGCGAGAGTTGTTAGCGTTGTTGAGAGTGGAGTTGTTAGCGTTGTCGAGTTGTGAGAGGTGTCAGCGTTGCTGAGAGTAGAGTTGTTAGCGCTTTCCATTTTCAGGATTAAATATTCAAATCAAGCTATTTCCGATTCCGTTGCAGATATGTCCACAATTCCAGTTAGCGTCGTACTGCCAAATGTATTACTCATCAGCCGGTTTGCGCTATGTCGATTCTGACCATTGTTAAATCCAGCGCAATTGCAATTGTGGATACTCATGCACGAATAATCAAATCAACGTATCTCCGTTTTTGTGGCAAATATGTCGAGAATTCGATGTGACTTGTACCCCACATTTCTTGCCAAATGCAGCGCACACCAGCCTGTTTCCGTTATGTCCTCTCTGGTTTCAGTCAAAGCCGGCATGATTGTAGTTTCGCATATTCATGCCTAAATGTTCAAATAAACCTATACGGCGCATATCTGCCAGTTTGCGCAATGTCAATTCTGGACCGTGTCAAATCCAGCGTATTTGCAGTTTTGCATACTCAGTCCGAAATATTGAAATCCACGTATCTCCGCCTCAAGAGCTCAAATGACGACCATTCGATGCGCATAATACTGCACATATGCTGCCAAATCAGCCGGTTTGTGCCACGTCAACTCTGGACCCGATCAAATTCTGTGTAATAGCAAATTTGCATATTCAGGCTTAAATATTCAAATGAAGGTATCTTCGTTCCTATTACAGATATGTCGACAATACTATGCAAGTTGTATTCCACATTTACTACCAAATACAGCGCGCATCATCCGGGATGCGACTTTTCAACTGTGAACGCTGTAAAAGCCAATGTAATTGCGAATTTGCATGTTAAGGCTGAATTACTCGTTAGAACGTAGCCGCACTGGTATTGGATATATGTCGAAAATGCTATGCGCGGTAGCTCCAGATTTGCTGCCAAATAGAGCGCACATCAGTGTGCTCACGCTAAGTTAACTCTGGACCGTGCGAAATCCAGCGAAATTGCAGTTTTGCATATTCAGGCTTAAATATTCAAATCTACGTATCTCTGTTTCTAATGCAGATATGACGATGAATTTCTGTGTGATATACTCCACATTGGCTCCCAAATTTAGCATACATCGGAGGGTTTGTGCTATGTCATCTGTGTATCCTGTCAAATCCAATGTAATTGCAGTTTTGCTTACATAGGCTGAATCCTCCATTAGAAAACATTGCGCTGTTATTAGCTGTATACATATTATGTATGTCGGAAATACGATGCACGCTACACTCCACATTTGCTGCCAGATACAGAGAACACAATCCGGTTTGAGCTGTGTCAACTCTGGACCTTGTACATGCAGCGTAATTGCTGTTTTTCATATTCGGTCTCAGATATTTGAATCAACTTTTTTCCTCTTTTATAGCACACATGCTGAGAACTCGATGCATCTTATACTCCACAGTTGCTGCCAAATACAGCCCACTTCAGCTGCTTTGAGCTATGTCATCTCTGGTCTCCGATAAATCCAATGTAGTTTCAGCTTTGCATATTCAGGCTGAAATATTCTAATCAACGTATCTCCGCTTCCGTTGCAAGTATGTCGACAACGTAAAGCGTGTTATACGCCAAAATTGTTGCCAAGCACTGGACACATCAGCCGCTTTGGGCTATGTCGATTCTGGACCCTGTGAAGTGCAGCGTAATTGTAGTTTTGCATACTCAGGAATAAACGTTCAGATCAATGTGTCTCCGCCTCTATAGCATATGTGCCGACATCCACTCCATATTTGCTGCCAAATACAGCGCACATTAGTGGGCTGGCGCTATGTCAGCTCTGGCCCGTGTCAAACCCGCGTAATTGCAGTTTTGCAAATTTGTGCATAAATATTCAAATCAACGTATCTACGATTCTGTTACAGATATGCCGACAATACGAATCAGGTTATACTTTACTTTTGCTGCCAGTACAGTGCACATCATTCGATTTAAACTATGTCACCTCCGATCACCGACAAATCCAGCGTAATTGCAGTTTTTCATATACATTATTATATATTCAAATCCACGCATCTCCGTTACTGTTTGAAATGTGTCGACAATACGATTTGCCTTGTATTCCACATTTCTTGCAAATTAAACCAATATCATCCAATTAGCGCTATGTCCACTTTGGTCCGGTCAAACCCAACGCAACTGCAGTTTCGCATTATCAAATCTAAATAATCAAATCAACTAATCTCCGTTTCGATTCCAGATATGTGGAAAATTCGATGCGCTTTATACTCCGTAGTTGCTACTAAATACAGCTCACATCATCTGGTTTGCGCTATGTCAAATCCGGCTGTACCTTACTTTATTATTTTAAGTAAATTGGACGACTACGACGACAAACGATAACCTCAAATAAGTCTGACGGTCAAACTTCCCATATACCCTGTCCTCTCCATATTTCATTATAAAAGACCTGAGTCAAATATTGATGTTGGGAAGTAATGGATTGTAGACTAAGGTACTGCAACTTATTCTATTATGGGAGCAGCTGCCACAAGCAGTTATCTAATCATACTAAATAAAGACAAATTGTGTCGACTAAATATTTGTTATACAAATAGTATTGTCTTTTGGTAACGGGTGCTTTCCTCGGATACAATTCCACACAGTAGCCGGGCCCCCTAGGACTATAGGGGTTGAGATTACGCCCAACCATCGCACAAGGCACCCAATACCTTGCTCCCTGGATCAGCTTAGCCTGCAGGAGCTGTCGCTCGTATCAGGTCGAACGGGGCACATTCTAAGCCGTCCCGTCTCACCAGTACGGTTTCGGAGCAGGTGGGACGCTGCTCACCCGCCGAAGGCCATTCGGTGGAGTCTCCACCTTAAATCGGCCCTCTTGCCAGCATCTTGGCCTCCGGGCTGTAACTCGACCGCCAGTGGTACCAACCTAGTCGTTGGTGGGACTATCGTATGGATGTGCGGCCACGTGACTGTCGGCCAGCGACCTGCTAACCGAGCTCGGCAGTTCCAGATGGGACTCACGTAAGCGGGGGCCTCAAGGTACTTTTGTACCCGGGAGCTTATACCGGCGGTCCCATCCTTGGCATCATTATCGTGGGTGCGCTACTGCCCAAGGCCACGTAGAGAGGATGTAATAGTAATTAAACGCCTTACACCCCCGACGATCTTCCCTGCGGAGTACATAGGGACTCACGTAAGCGGGACGCTTGTCCCGACGGTCCCCCTGGCTTCGGGAAAGTGGGATTGCCAGCCCTCATAGGCTCACATAAGCGAGCCCTCCCTGCGTGAAATATTTGTTATACAATTATAAAATATGCTATGCAATCGTATCGTACAGTTTAACGTCATCATTCTTTCTTATAACCATTCAGTTATTATATGAAATGCCGCATATGATTTGAAAAAGTATATTTCATCTCAAATAGTATTGCAATTAAACCACTCAGAAGACCATCTTATTAATTATATTTTCCGGTATTGCCTCTGTAGTTGTCGTGTGTGAAGAGGACGAAGGTCATGTGGACTAATAACGGAGTCTTTGTTGTTGTAACCGTCAGATGTATTTGAGTTAAGGCTACCAATACTAGCCGCGGGGGGGGGGGGGGTTTGAAAGAATTCGTATTTGCCTACCTGACGACAATAGCTGGTTGCGGTGACATTGTTTTTACATTAATTGTAGCTGAGCGGTCTAGGTACTTCGAGGCGACAACGACGTAATTTGCTTTGTCCTATGACTCATGTACCGCTACACTTCTATTTCTATAGAAATATAATGCTAAATACTGCAATATATACCACAAGTATTTCATATTTGAAATAACAGTCAAATTAACGGAATTAATCTGTTTGACATCTATACGGTTCAAGTCTTGTACGAATATATGTACAGCCTGTAGTTTTAATATTCTAAGCGCGTATTGTATGTCGGACACTTATCTTTAGTAAGTTTTGCAAATCTGTTTATAGTAAGTGATGAATCATTAGGCCAATGACAAATAAGGCGACCTTTAAAAGATTTAACGAAACTTGCCTCTGCTGAACTTAGTCTATGATGGTCGAATAGCTTCTCGTTTGTTTTTCAATTAAAGACATACTTAATGGAATGTGTTTTACTGACATACCGATTCCAAGGATTTCCGGTGCTTCTTAAAAATATTACACTCTGTTGTATGAAATATAATTTGTCCTTATTATAACCATTAACATCTAATGTCTTTTCTGGAAGTTCGTATACTAAGGCATCGGAATTATTTTTCATTTTACGCTGCGTTACTCGCAACAGTTCACAGATATATGTACCAACTGGAAGTAGTTCTTTGGCACGTATTCGAGTATAGTTATTTCCTGCTGGTTTCCACAAAGCTTCACAGAACAACGTCGCTTCCTCGTTCCTTTAAAGAACAGTCATACATTAGTATCACATGAACGTACTCCTTGAAAAAACATTTCATTACTGGAAATCTAAAAGATTATTATTGAACTCAATAAGATTCAGTTGCTTACCTGCTCCTCAAAAATTTTTTGCTAATATCCACTCCTCCTAAGTAGAATGCATCTATAATATGCACTGCAAGTACTTTTTGCTGATATATAAACTCCTTAGTCATTTCATATACAACCTCTGCGTTTACAAGTGTATTTGGTGGTAATTCTATGCCAATGTCATCGACACTAACCCAAGAATTCTTTGTATATTTATATACGTTGCTCCTTCCCACGCCCATATAAAATGTAGCGTGCTTCTTATCATCATCAGACCTTGGATTTGTACCACATGGCATACAAAACCAGTCATATAGTGATAAAAATGCATTTTCAATGTTAAATTCCATCAATTGTGCTGGATTAATAGTAAGAAATGAAGTACCTTTCAAAAGAGTATTCAATTTGTCTTTGGTTTCATGTGTCTTGGGATTGTCCTAGTTTCATCTGGAAGTTTCCAATACTCTAGATATTGTTTGCGCATATCAGCTTGTTTTGTCTCAACAAGAGTATTATCCGCATAAAATGCTGCAATTTTACACAGGTCGATTATTTGTTTTCCGGCCAAATCTTTGTTAGAAGCACGTAGATATTGAACAAATTGTTTCTCTCTTTTTAATTCATTATATGATACTAGTTGTAAAACGTCGTCATTTACACCACCTTTTAAAAGCAGACGATTAACATGCTTCAGATATTCAACAACATCTTGTACCCCAGATCGTTTCTTCTTACATATTAAGTAACGTTCTGAATTTCCTGGTCTAGAAGAGTTTGGTTTAAAAATAAAAACTTCTTCAAAGCAGCGATACATTAAATAAACTAAACCAGCACTAAAGGGTGTAAAAAGGTTGAATAATTAAGTCACAAAATCACCACCCTCTCTTTCAGCCATCAATGCTATTAAACATCGACAAAGGTACAGTTGTTTTGAAAGAATTTCTTGTACATTTTCTTGTCGTTCTACTGAGAATCCTCAATCAGACATCACAAAATGTACTCCTTTGCCATGGGTATGCTGCATTACAGGATTTGTAAATGCCTCTTCATTATCTGGGTCAAAGACATCACCACTTTCCTTTGGTCCGTAGTATGGATGAAATGTTTCACAGGACCCGCATAAAAGTCTACTAATTTGAAATCATGTTCATTTTCTAAAGTAAGAGCAAATCCTTTAGCACGTCATTTCTTTCGCCATCGAACATGTTCACTAAAACCTCCTGCTCCAGCACATACTTCACTTGAACATCTGCGAATTTTTTGTCGTTTACTATGATTATAAGTATCTCTTTCACAGTTCTTCCTTTTTGTCCTAGTTTCCAATTCTTCTTGCATGGTATGTTGATGCATCAGTCGCATAACAATTCTGCTAGGAACATGATACATTTACAATGTACATGTGAATGTGTGTATAAGCGTCAGAGGACGTCAGGCCTTAGTTGGGACAAAACACAGGAGTCAGTCGTTAGAAGTATCTGGAAGAGTCTGTTGACAACAAGCGTGCGTGCGAGTAGGGTTTCGAGGTCTTTAGAGTATAAGATATATGTATAACTGTTGTGTAATAAATAAAGGGAATTATTTGTATTTCCGAATCCATTCTATATCTTTACATGGTAGCAGAGCGTGGTTCATAGTTTTGCCACTTATTTTAGTGCATGGTTTTCAATATTGCCAGTTAGATCGAGTGAGTCTTCAGTAAGGAAAGAAATGTTCAAATGTTACAAAGAGGAAAAATACACTTCGAGCACGTAGGAACGCTTGAGTAAGAGATAAGGAATCATTTAAAATGGAGAGATTGGTTATCATGATACCTATTTTCGATGGATATTTACGGTATGTGGAAGCAAAGAATAACGATGTTTCTCAAGTATAGAGAATGCGAGATTGTCACAACTAGGGTGAAGACAGAAACAGACAGTGAAGACTGGGACAAAAAGGATCCGAAGGCAATAAATATAATTTATAGTGCCATCACAAACAGACCATTGGAATATATTAGAGAAGAAAAAACGGCGTATGATATAGTAAAAAAGTTTGATGAAATGTACTTGAAAGAGTCGACGGCACTACAGGTCGTATGCAGAAGGAGATTGGAAAACATAAAACTTGAGAACTACAGTGATTCAGAATCGTTCTTTAGCGATTTCGAAAAATTAATAAACGAATTAAAATGTGCGGGTGCACAAGTGAGTGAGAGGGAAAAACTAACTTACATGCTGAATACGTTACCCGAAGGATACAGCTACATAGCGGATATAATAGATGCACTAAAAGCCGAAAATCAAACGGTAGCGTATGTAAAAAATAAAATTGAAATAGCGGAGAAGAAAAATAAGTCCAATCGAGGAGAAATGCAAACCAACGCCTTTTCTGCAAAAAAGGAAGGATGCTTCAGATGTGGAGGAGTAGGACATTTTGCGATAGAGTGTCAAAATGGCGTCGAAGCGGGAAGCAGTAACAGTTTTTGGCGTGGGTCAACACGTGGTCGCAGCAGTGGAAGAGGAAACAAAGGAAATACGAGCAGGGGACATGGAAATTTCCATCGTCAGTCAACAACCGGCACGAGCGAGTGTCACGACCGGCATACTTCAAATCCGATGGACCGATGATGGAGATAGAGATGTGGCGGCCTTGGCGACAATGTATATCGCCGAACTGCCTAATGAGTCATCTGTATCCTAACGGTCCTTCCACCGAATGTCCTAGAAGTGTGAGAACGGTCACGTACGCCTACAGGGTAGTGGGGATATTGAGGGATGACAAACAAAGAAGAAACAGATGTCACCGAAAGTAAGAAAATATTGTAAGAGCCTCAGTCTCGAACGGCCACGGCTAGCGTTCAGAAGTGTATAAACGAGGAAAAAATAAAGTTTTCTTCTTTCCTTTAAATTTCTTTCTCATTTTACGTGACATTTTGGCGATCCTGCCAGGATACATCAACGTTGGATAAAACAAGATTACGGTTTTGGCCTACGGGACATCCGACCAAAGGTGTATCAAGCAACCTGGACTACGAAAAACGGTTTTATTAGTAAGTAGAACCATTTCCTCCAAAAGGATCGATCGATTGCATTCGATAACGTCAGACTCCGACGATCTATTACTCTGAAATGGACAAAAGGGACGATAAGAAAGTTACACCTGTCGCTTCGACTAGCGGTGATCCAAACCAGCGGGCAATTTTGGATATGATGCAGCGCCAGCACGAAGAACATAAGGCAGTTATAAATGATTTGTATAAACTAATCCGCGATGAAAGCACTCAACGGATCAAGGAAATGGAACTAATAGGGAAGACTGTGGCCGAACTCAAGCTAGGAGTACAATTCTCCGTAGATACGTCTGAGTTCAACTCAATTATAACAGACGATACTAGTTCTGCCAGCAGAAGCACTACTCGAGACACCCGCATAGTGAAATCTCCGGAAGAACGCGTTCGGATCAAAGAAACTCCAGAAACCTCCGACCCAGCCAACTCCGAGGATGAGGAAGAAGAATCAGCCTCGTACGAACGACATATGTTCGACGCGAAAACCAGCATCGAGTTCATCCCAGTCCTCAACGGTCAAGATGACATTGGAGTGAAGGGATTCATCAAGCGGGTAAGCGAAGCTAGATCGGAATGTAACGAAAAGCGTGCTTTATTGAAATTAATTCTAACCAAACGCATTGTCGGCGAAGCCGAAAGAGGCATTAGACATTCGGTTATCGAGACGTACGGCGCCTTATTCGAAAATCTGAGGAAGTTCGTATCGATTAGCGTAACCTCAAACGGTGCACGCGATAAATTACAAAGAACTCGGCAAAGTTTTAACGAATCAGTACACGGATACGTCAAAAGATATCGACAAGGTCTTAATGAACTTATATACGCATTGCAACAGATAATTCGCGATCCTATTCGACGAGCAGTCGCGATAGACCTAGAGAACGAACGCGCAACCAAAACGTTCATACTAAATTTAAAACCCGAGATAGAAATCAGAACATCAAACATGAAACCGCGCACCTTACAAGAAGCACAAGATGCCGCGTTCGAAGCAGAACTATTAATCGGAGAAATTGAGCGAAACCGCGGAAATCAGTGCAGGCAGCAAATAAGAGCTCACTCATTCGCCCGAGGGAATGTTTCGTCACAACGCAAACCCCCACTTAGGAGCGGTCCGATGACTACGCTCAATCGCCTGCCGACAAGCACTCAAATAAACAACGGAGGAAGAATGAAGTGTTTTAAGTGCAACCAAATAGGACATACCGCAAATTACTGCCGAAATTTTCAACCGGCCAGCCAGCGAAATCTTCCGCCACCGCGCATCTACAATATAAACATGGAGAATGCGGGACGAGAAGAGGAAACAGCGCTACCAGAACCCCGAGAGACGTCGTACGAGTACACGCAACAACAGGAAAACTTCTATCCATTGGAGTTCGTTCGGGAACAGAAATCAAACGATATTTAATCGATACCGGTGCAGGAATAAATTTAGTTAAAAGATCAAGTGCCATATTTAAACCTAAAAAGACAGTAGCTAAAACATTTTACATGGGCAATGACAAATACCAAACTGACGAAACAGTAGACTTTCAATTCTTTAACATCATGAACACATTGTACGTTGTGCCAGACGATTTTCCTTTAATAGAAGACGGAATAATTGGTTTACCGATGCTCTCTAACTACTCATATCGAATTAACAACGAATCAATACAATTAAACGGGAACGAAATATTTTTCCAGGCGCCGAAAACCATTCTCCCAGGGCAAACCAAAATCGAAACAATTTATCTGGATAAAGTTCCGACGAGAGTATGTTTCTGCAATACTGGTGAGCAACCAACTATAATCACTAATCGATAAAATCGATAAAATTGCTAAAATGAAACAAATAATTAGACTAGACCATATTGAAGACAAACTTCGTATTCCTATCGAAAAGATCCTCCTACATTACATAGACGTGTTTGACCTAGAATCCGATACCCTACCTTGTACTAACCTAACAAAACACACTATTACCCTACGCGAAAACAAAATCGTCAATGCCAAATCGTACCGACCTCCCGAAGCCCATAAAGCAGAAATTGAAAAACAAATGAAAAAAATGTTAGATAAAAATATCATTGAAGAATCAGATTCTCCTTACAACAGTCCAGTATGGGTAGTACCCAAGAAATCAGACGCATCAGGCAAACAGAAATGGCGTATAGTTATCGACTTTCGAAAATTAAATGAACTTACCGATCAAGACGCCTACCCACTACCGACAATCGACGACATTCTATCACAATTAGGCAACGCCAAATTCTTCTCTGCTCTAGATTTATCTTCAGGATTCCATCAAATACCTATGGACCCCGACTCAAAGAAATATACAGCCTTTAGCACACCTCAGGGACACTGTCACTATAATCGCATGCCATTCGGTTTAAAAAACGCCCCAGCCACCTTCCAACGCATGATGGATACCGCGTTACGAGGATTATTGAACAAATACTGCTTTGTATACCTTGACGACATAATAATATTCGGTAGTACAATTCAACAACACAATGAAAACCTTGCTATAGTATTGCAAAGATTAAAAGAGTTAGGACTAAAAATCCAACCCGACAAATGCGAGTTTCTAAAACCTGAATTAGAATACTTAGACATGTCATAACACACGAGGGCATAAAGCAAAATCCTAAAAAGATCTCCGCAGTTAAAGACTTTAAGATTCCCAAAACACCAACAGACGTAAAGTCATTTCTCGGATTAGCTGGATACTACAGAAAATTCATTAAAAACTTTTCCAAACTCGCCAAACCATTAACAGATCTCACAAAGAAAGACAATCCTTTTAGATGGACAGAAACGCAACAGACAAGCTTTGACACACTAAAAGAAAAGCTATGCTCAGCCCCAGTTTTAGCATACCCAGACTACACGAAAACATTCACACTCACCACAGACGCTTCCAATGAAGGAATAGGCGCAATCTTATCACAAGACGGACATCCTTGTTGTTACATATCACGGACACTCAACCCCCCAGAGAAAAATTATTCTACCACAGAAAAGGAATTATTAGTTATCGTATGGGCAGTTAAAAGACTCAGGCAATACCTGTTAGGAAGACGATTCGTTATTCGAACCGATCACCAAGCACTCACTTGGCTCAAAAATTGCAAAGACCCTTCTTCGCGTTTGATTAGATGGAGACTTAAACTCGAAGAATACGAGTACGATATTCAGTATTGCAAAGGTAAAGAGAACACAGCAGCCGACGCACTTTCCAGAAAAATTTACCAAATTACCGACAAATCAGTACCAGACACACCTGCAAACTCCGAAAATATTGTAGAACACTTTAACACATGGTCAGAAGACGCGACACCCCCGAGACGACTTAAAATCACGCCAAACGATCACACCTTCTATCAATTGAATAGAGAAACATTAGGTCCATTCGACAAAGATACTTGGATTCGAAAAATTTTTGAACTAACCAAGAAACGCAAGAAAATTGGGATAGGAGACAATAGTTTTACCGAAACCGAAAAAGCTAGGATCAAAGTAACACTCATGTTTAATAATGACCAAATTGAAGAAATAACTTTTGCATACGAACCAATACGAACCATAACTGACGAACAAGCTCTAGACATTATACGCGAAAACCATAACGACATTAGTGGACACTTGGGTATTCAAAAGACATATAGTAAAATCAAAGACCAATTCAAAATCCCACGCCTCATGGAGAGGATAGAAGATTTTATAAAAAATTGCGAAGTTTGTCAACGACAAAAGCTAGTTAGAATCAGACCCAAGGAACAACCCGTAATTCCTCAGACACCAGTAAAACCAAACGAAAAGATAGCCATGGATCTAATTGGTCCGATGCCTAAAACCACACCTGGAAATCAATACATTCTTTCGATTCAAGATGACCTAACGAAATATCTCGTTTTAGTACCACTGAAAACACAACGAACCGAATCGATTATCGATGCAGTACTACATCACTACATTTACATCTTGTCAGCACCCAAAACGATACAAACAGACCAGGGACGAAACTTTATTAGCGAACTAATGGAAAAATTCGAGGAAGCATTTAAAATCAAACATATAAAGACCACTAGTTTTCATCCTCAATCTAATGGATCCTTAGAACGAACACACGCCACAGTAAAAGACATGATTCGCACGAGCCTACACGATTCTAATAAAGAATGGGATCAGGTATTAGACTTTATTTGCCTAGGGTATAATACCGCGATACACGATGCAACTGGATTTTCACCCTTCGAACTAACATTTGGAAGAAAAGCCAACCTCCCGTCTTCCGTATCCCGAACTTCCAATTACACCTGCGAAGAAATGTTTGCACTATGGCAAAAACAATTGCAAAAATATAGAATGATAGCGAAGAACACTCTTGAACAAAGTAGAAAGAGGTACATGAGAGATCAGACAAGAAAAATCATTAGAACTCAAACCGTATTTAAGGAAGGAGATCGTATACTCCTTCACAACGATCATAAGTCGGATAAATTGGACGACGAATGGTTAGGGCCCTACGTTATTAAATCAGTCAAGACACCGTATTATGAGATTCTCATTAGAGATCGAGTTAAGAAAATCCACGGTAACGGAATAAAACCTTATTTTTCAGGACGATCACCCTTGCCGTCGGCTTTACCACCCTTAACGGATTAAAAATAACCCCTATTGACAATAATGGAATATTTCATGAGAAAATATCCAAAGCATATCTTTATAGCGAACACATAAATGTTATTATAGGACTAGATATTAGTGCTGTATTGGAACAAATAAGATATATTGAAAAGGGAGTAGCCGAAGTTAGGAATCATTGCGAGACACGAAAAGACTGTAACATATTACCAGAAATACGCTCTTTGCAAGCAAAACTAAATAACGTCAGAACACTTAGCATCGAATTACGATCCTTAGCTCACATTCATCTCAGAAGTAGATGAGGACTAGTAGACGCTATCGGATCTATTAGTAAAACTCTTTTTGGAACCCTAGCCGCGAACGATCTAGATATAATCAACAAAAATATAGACAAACTCTTTGAAGAAGGTAACAGCCTAAAAACCATAGTAGCTAACCAGACAGCTTTGATTAAACGAATTTTAAATAACGACGTCATCCAGCGACTGAAACAAGTAGACACAGGTGTAACAAACGAACTTAAAACGCTTAACAAAAACGAGATCACCTTAATAAAAGTCATAGCTCTAGAAAGCTCACTCTCTGACTTACATTTCCAAATCGACGAAATATTCAATTTAATCATCTTCGGAAAACAAGGAATTATAAGCCCACAGATTATTGATCCCGGAACTTTTATTAACAATTACGCCCAAGTACTAGGTAGCAAAACAGTAGGAAACGCTTTTATACCAAAGGAAGAGACTTTCCAAAATATTTTAGATATCTCAGAACTCACATTGTTTACTCGACAAAACAAAGTTTTCTTTGTAATTTCTGTACCAACAGTTATGGACATGGAATGGGATATAGAGCAAATATATCCCATACCATCTCTCACGAACAAAGTGTTTTTAGCACCTTTAGTAGTTCATCCGATATTTTTAACGTCAGGACTAAATTACATCAATGTCGATCAAAACTACTTGGATAAGCAATGCCGTTCTATATCTGACTTTTACATTTGCAAACAAACTCAGCCGATTCACGACCGTCGAGTGAAGCACGATTGTAACTCTGAAATCTTAAGCGCAGAAAACACTGTCAAATTCTGTAAGGTAGTAGTTTATAACATTGAAGATATAACTTTTATCCCATTAAACGCTGAGAATCATTTTATAGCTATACCAGAAAAACCAATAGATCTGAGCATTTTCGAAGAAAAGACAAATCGAATTGTTAGACTAGAGAAACCATCTTTGTTACAAACTAATAAAACCGTAGACATATTGTACAAGAATAGCCATATGAGAATCAGTGGTAGTAGCAAGGAAATTTCTTACGAGATTAAAATCAAAACAGTCAATGTAACTAATGATTCAGACTGAATTATTTTACTAAATAAACTAGAGAAAACTCCAAAACTTATTAACGATAATTACGGATACAAAAACACTCTGGATGGAATCGAAGATCAAACGAATCAACTAACTTTTGCTCATAGAATCGATCAAGTTGAATCACGGGGAATATCTATATTACAAATTATAGGATATTTATCCATTGCTCTCATATGGTTATACTTCCTCAATAAAATAGGAATGCCGAAATTGTGTTTTCATTTATTCTGTTGTAAAATCAAGCGAATCACGACAAATAACAATCCACCAGCCAGCGCTCCGATGCCAATCAACCCGGCACCTATCAACGTATTCACCCCGATTCTACCTGTGCCCAGCACCAGCAACGATTCACAAGTAACATTCGACCTGGAAACACCCAAGGCAAAAATTCACCCATCTATCTTAAAGAGGAAAAGGAACTTCGAGGACTAAGTTCATTCTAAGGAGGGGGGAGTGTAACCACAAACACTTTTGCCCTGACGTCACCTTAGGCGACCACTTCTAAACATTCTCCAGACAGCCGATACTTGAACATTACACATGGCGACCTTGGCGACAATGTATATTGCCGGAGTACCTGAGGGTTCATCTATGCCCTAACGGTCCTTCTACCGAATGTTCTAGAAGCGTAGCAACAGTCACGTACGCCTACAGGGTAGTGGGGATAATGAAGGATGAAAAACACAAGAAGAAAAAGATGTCACCGAAAGTAATAAAATATTGTAAGAGCCTCAGTCTCGAACGGCCACGGCTAGAGTTCAGAAGTGTATAAACGAGGAAAAAATAAAGTTTTCTTCTTTCCTTTAAATTTCTTTCTCATTTTACGTGACAATAGCAACGGCGCACGCAGCATACAGCGGCGAGGCGAACGAGATAAGTAATAATGAAGTAATGTGGCTATTAGATAGCGGTTGCATAGATCACATAATTAATAACGTAAATTATTTCGATAAATCTATTGACCTTAAAGAACCGGTAAATATATATTTAGGCGATAACAGATCGATAAAGGCAACAAAAGTAGGGAATGTTATAAGTTATTTTGAAGCATTTGGAAAGCAAAATGAAATAAATATGAATAATGTTTTTTACGCGAAAGAAATGTCCGCAAACTTGATTAGTTTAGGCAAGTTAACAGATAATAAAAACACGGTTATTTCAAAAGGAAATATTGCAAAAGTAATAGATGAGGACAATAAGCTTACAGCGGTAGCGGTTAAAGAAAAGGGAACATATAGAATGAAAAGTATATTGAAAGGGAAGGAGCACTTAGCAAACAGCGCTGAACGTAGTGGTATGAGTAAAAAGGAAAGATGGCATAGGATGTTAGGACACGTAAATTTTAAATATTTAAATATTTTGGTTAAAGAGCAGCTAGTTACTGGTATACCGAAAGAATTTGAGAAGGAATTTTTGAAATATAGGGTGTGTATAGAAAGTAAAATGCACAATTTACCATTCAAAAATAATCGAACCAAGGCTAGGGAGATAATGGAAATTATACATACGGACGTGTGCGGCCCCTTTAAGAGTACCGGATTCAATTAAGAGAAATATTTCATCTAATTTATCGATGATTATAGCAAAATGGCTAGAATTTATTGTATAAAATCAAAGGGTGAGGTCTTTGATTGTTTCGTACAGTTTGTAAATGAAGCCGAGAATTTAACGGGCAAGAGGTTTAAAATATTGAGATGTGATAATGGAAAAGAGGACTTGAATAATCGAATTTATAAATTTGCTAGGGATAAAGGTATCAGAATAAATAACTGCACAACCTACGTACATGAATTAAACGGGACAACGGAAAGGTATAATAGAACAGTGATGGAAATGGCACATTGCTTGTTAGCGGAAGCGAAAGTACATAAAAGGTATTGGCTGGAAATAGATTGGACAGCGGTATACTTGAAGAATCGAATACTGGCAAATACTATAGAGAGAAAGACACCTTTTGAAGTATTCTTCGGGAGAAAACCAAGTGTTGAAAATCTACATCTATATGGAAGTAAAGTTTTTGTAAGAACAAAAGAGAGTTTCTAAATGGGATAAGAAGGCAGATATGGGAATTTAGTTTGGATATAGTGAAGTAGGTTACAGAGTCTTATTAGGTGGGAAAATAACAATAGCGAGACATGTAGAGGTCATAGGAACAGACACAAAATGTATCGGCGTTGCGGAAAATTCATTCGATAAAGATAACGATGACATTGAGGATAATGATTTATTGGTAAACATGAATAAGGAAGAGTTAGAAAGTAGGGAAGATGAAAATGATAACAGTCTTGAAAGCTTAAACATCCCTCGAAGATCTACACGTAATAAGAGAACTCCAGTAAGATATCCAGAAAAAGAAAACATTGGTGAAATCCATGCAAATTATTGTAGTGTAGATATCCCTTGTACATTTGAGGAGGCGATTTGTTGTGAAGATAGTGAAGATTGGAAACAAGCTATGGATAAGGAAATAGAATGTCTTTATAAGAATAAAACTTGGAAATTGGTAGAAAGGGTAAAAGGCAAAGACGTATTAGATGTAAAATGGGTTTACACGAGAAAATCAGATGAGAGGTATAAGGCTAGATTAGTGGTAAGAGGATTCCAACAGAGAAACGTAGCTGATGACATATACTTCCCAGTAGCGAGTAATTAGACCTTTAAGATATTGCTATCATATTGTTGTCAAAATGGATTAATTATTGAGCAAATGGATGTAGAAACTGCCTTTTTAAATGGTGAAGTAACCTCGGAGGTATATGTAAATCAACCAGAGGGATATGCGGACGGAACGAATAGAGTTTGTAAACTATCGAAAGCGCTGTATGGGTTAAAAGGAAGTCCAAGGGACTGATATGAGTGTTTTGATAAGTATGTGACGAGATTGTGTTTTAAAAAGAATAACATAGAGTTGTGCATATATATACATGGAGAGGGGGAAAATGTTGTTTATTTGCTAATGTATGTAGACGATTTGCTAATTTGTAGTAAAAATAAAAGGAAGATACAAAGGGTAAAGAAGTTATTAACTAATAGATTTGAAATGAAAGATTTAGGTGAAGTCAAAGAATATCTTGGAATAAATATAGACCATGATTATTTCAAAAATGAAATAAGATTAAGCCAAAAGAAATACATTGAATCATTAGCAAACAAATGTAAGTTACAAAATAGCAAATTGTACTGTGCACCTATGGAGACCAACTTAAAAATTGAAAAAGCTGTGATAAATAGAGAGGATATTGGATACAAAAATTTAATTGGCGCTTTGTTGTATATTAGTGAAAATACCAGACCCGATATAAGTTATAGTGTGAATTATTTGAGTAGATTTCAAGATTGTTGTAATGAGACACATTTTAAATTTGCTTTGCGAATATTGAAATATTTGTACCGGACTAGAGACTTAAGATTAGATTATAAAAGGAATGAAAAATGTGAAACGATAGATTGTTATGTGGACGCTGATTAGGCAGGAGATCATTTAGAAAAGAAATCGACTTCTGAATATGTAATTAGATTGTGTGGAAATGTAATTGGTTGGAAGTCTAAAAAACAAAGGTGTGTGACAAAAGCCTCGACGTATGCAGAGTATGTAGCTCTATCGGAAGCGGTGAGTGAATTAGTGTCCATTATGGAAATTATGAAAATCTTCAATGTAAATCTAGACGATAACGCTGTAAAAATTAATGAGGATAACTCTGGAGTGATGAGTATAGCAAAGCACGGAAATTTTACAAAAAATTCTAAACACATTGAAGTTCATTACCACTATGTTCACGAGTGCTTAAAGGAGAACAAGATAAACATACTTAAGGTAAGTACAGACGAAAATACTGCGGATATTTTTACGAAGGCACTGTGTACAGAGAGAGAAATTCGAAAAGTTTAGGTCATGCATGAATGTAAACTAAGAGAATTGTAGATAAAGCAATAAGTGTTAAAGTTTCTGTTACGTAATTCGCCAAAGCATGTAAATACGATTAAGTGTACAGTATAAATGTAAGGAGGCGTGTTAGGAACATGATACATTTAAACTGTACACGTAAATGTGCGTGTAAGCGTCAGAGGACGTCCAGGCCTTAGTTGGGACAAAAGACAAGAGTCAGGCGTTAGAAGTATCTGGAAGAGTCGGTTGAAAACAAGCGTGCGTGCGAGTAGGATTTTGAGGTCTTAAGAGTATAAGATATATGTATAACAGTTGTGTGCTAAATAAAGGGAATTATTTGTATTTCCGAATCCATTCTATACCATTACAAATACACTGACGTACAGGAATATTATAATATTCAGTAACAACGATAGAATTAACCAGTTCGCAAGTATAAAAGAGACACATTTTACACTGTGACGAAATAATATCCAAGAAATCTGATATAACATACATGGAAAATACACGAATCAGACTGAGAAACCACTGCGCACTTTCGTCACTAACTTCGACACAACCGTTACCAACTACTCGCGGAGTGAGATTGACCGAAGCGGTCCAGAGGCAACGCCCACGTACCCCAAGCGGCTACTGCCCCGCCACCAATAGTAACCCGACAGAACAGGATAATACTTGAATTCGTTGTTCCCTAAATTTTGAATTTATTTACCTCAACAGTATATATAATGTACAAAAATTTATAAATAATTTTTTTATAATTAATATAATTTATATGTTATTATAAACAGTATTATAAATTATTATAAATTTTTTTATAAATTATAATTATAATATTTTATATATATAAATTATAATATTTTATAAATATAATTTATAAATAATTTATAAATAATTTATAAATAATTTATAAATAATTTATAAAAAAATTTATAATAATTTATAATACTGTTTATAGTAACATGTAAATTATATTAATTATCTGACGAACGCATTGAGAGAAAGGTAAAGACCAGCGTGGCCGATGCGGCACTAACTCTACATCCGGTTGATCTCAATTTACCTACCTACGTACCTACACAGTGACGCCTACGCTTTAAAACTTTTGTCGAAATTTTAAAGTTTTAATGGTAAACTCTTCGTTCTTATAATATCTAACTGACAGGCATGCATCATTTATAAAGGAATCAACATAAATTTCGTAGTTGAGGATTATTGAAAGTCTCTAATTTAATTCAGAAAGGCAATAATTTGTTTAACGAAATAAGCCATTTATTTATCATCCGGGTTTCTACCATGACATTTATGTTATAATAGTAATATGAAAATAAGGCAATCTGAGTAAAGAAATACTATTTCAAGTCATTTTCGCCTATACATCTTAAGTGGTTTATAAATGATTCGTGTATACCCTTCTTTCCTTCTGCCCCTACTCACGCGAAACTATAACTAGCATTTAAACAAAATCAACTATGTTTCGCGTCAACGAGAGTCGTAAATTCCCGTTGCCATCAGATAATCGACGCCACTGTAAGGATATAGAAGGGGTTCGGAAATACAAATAATTCCCTTTATTTAGCACACAACAGTTATACATATATCTTATACTCTAATGACCTCGAAATCCTACTCGCACGCACGCTTGTTGCCAACCGACTCTTCCAGATACTTGTAACGACTGACTCTTGTCTTTTGTCCCAACTAAGGCCTGGACGTCCTCTGACGCTTACACACACATTCACATGTACAGCGTAAATGTATCATGTTCCTAACAGCCACGAACAGATCGATAACCTTATTTCTGTTAGGATAATCGGGGTGGTTCAATTAAGTATACACTGATTTAACGGGTATAAATTACAGTTCATTCAAACAACTTGACTAGAGAAATATAAACTGCTAGAGCATAATTGGGAACGTGACGCTAGGCAAATGCCTCAGCGATCAACAGCTAAAGGACGTCGAAGACCTCATGACAAACCCCCCCCCCAGACACGGGACGCTAGGATACCGACACTGCCTGGCGAAAATCGATCGTTTTTCGCGTTAGACCGAAGCCGTTTCCATCGCCGACATGGAGGCGGCAACCGTTGCTTCAGCCCTCCTTTCCACGTGGATATTCCGTTTCGACGTACCTTTAAGGATAAGGACCGATCAAGGACGCCAGTTCGAATCAAACTTATTTAACGAATTATGCCTGTTCCTCGGCATTAGGCATTTACGAACGACAGCCTATCACCCCGCGACCAACGGGATGGTAGAGCGCCTGCCCCGACAACTAAAAGCAGCAATCAAATGCCACGATACGAGCAACTGTGTAGAAATCTTGCCAATAGTTTTATTAGGCATACGAACAGCTATTACGGACGTGAAAACGACGACAGCCGAAATGGTTTATGGAACCGACATACGATTGCCGGCAGAATTCTGTGTACCAACGAAGCAACAGGCCAAGTCGAAATACGGAAGCCGTCTAAAACTACGAATAGAAAAGATCAGGCCTCACCCGATTACGCGACACGGCGAAAAAAGAACCTCCGTGTTCCACTCGAAACATCGTCTTACGTATTTCTACGTCACGATGCCATCGAAAACCCCTTACAACCACCCTACGGCGGACCGCATCCATTTATATCGAGAGCAAAAAGGACCATTGCTATTGAAGTTAGCAACAAGAACGTAATCGTACCCGTAGACCGTCCGAAACGCGTGAATTTTTATTGCGCGATAACACTGAACACCATTACAGCGAAAATCGCGAAGTAATAATACCACCTGATGTTTGAAACGAGCAAAACAAAGACGACTCAGGAATTCATCATCCAGGCGCTCGGGCAGAAAGGTTCGCTTCCCCGATCGTTCCCAGCCAGGCCGTCGATAAGCTAATGCGTGAGAACTACCAGCGACATAAATATAAATCGGAGATGAAAGAACACGGGAACCGTCCGTTTGGAATTTTGGGAAAATCCCGTAACATTGTAATCTGGATTCTACCATAGCTGTAATTCAACAATTGTAGCCATCCAGTCCGATTGTAATTGTTCGAAACTTGTGATACTGCAATTGGCCTCGAGGCGACAACCAGTCACCGAACGTAGCCGCGGTCAAGGGATGAACGTTTTGTCTAATAAAGGCATGGAGTAATTCTATAGCTGTCCTTAAATGAAATAATCGTAGCGGCACGTGACAGTAAACATTCCAACGGTTTCTGTCCCGTGTCTCGCCGCACGCAGACTCTATCCTTCGGATGAGGTGGTTGCCAGATGTCAACGCATCTCCACAGTATATGTTTAGCTAGCCTGAGGATTCATTATACACCTATAGCGGCACTCGTCGGTAAAATTCATAACGGATTCGGTCGAGTGAACCCGCTACAAATCGTGTTTACTGTAAGATGAGTTTATTATAGAGCCGACAACATTAGGCGGTTACCGAAGGTTAATCAAATTCCGTCGTTTTTGTCGCGATCATATGCCCTCTAGTCAACTACCCGAGATGTCAGCATTTGTAATCAAGGTCGAGTGTTCAGCGTCCGTTGTGATTTTTCGAGAACACCTTGGAAATTTAAATCCCAACGCCTTTTGTCAACTCCGACGCATATAAATATAGCGAACAGGCTAGCGAGGCATTCTTTGTTATCGAATGACACGAGCAGTAGCAGTTAAGTCGATACTTCTTTGCGCCGATCTATTCGTAATCACGAATCAAGACAACAAGTGTATTATACGTCTAGTGTACACGTAGGGTATATTTTAATAAACTACACAGTTAAATATACTCTTGTGTTTTTAAGCCTAAATCGCTACCATACATCTCAAACTGGTGACACCGACGTGATTTTTGTGTAAGAGGTGACAGCGATAGGCTAGCCGCAGTTTGAATATCATAGTCCGCAACTCACACAATGGAAAAGGAGAGCAAACGAACTCCAGCCGGCTCATCGTTCCGCGTGCCGCCATTTATGCCCACCATGACCAGGATTTGGTTTTACATTTTAGAGAAATATTTCGGGGTAGCCGGCATCTTCCACGACGATGAAAAATCCTTAGCCCTCATGGGATTCCTCGACCCACATTACCTCGCGAAGATTGAGGATACAGTGACCAACCTCCCTGCCACAGGCCAGTACGATAAATTGAAGAGCGAGCTGATCCGCGCCCTGACCGAATCGGACAGCGCCAAGATCGAAAGGTTAGTCGAACGTGAAGAGATGGGCGACAGAAAACCCTCACAGTTTTATAATGACTTAAAAAATTAGCCAGCCCCCTCGCTTCCGATGAATTCATCCACATCTTGTGGAGGAATCGCCTCCTTGATCGCATCAGGGAAGTCCTGGCTGCAGTGGACGATACGAGTATCGAGAAACTGACCAGGACAGCGGATAAAATCGATGAGGCGTATAATCGTAACGGGCAGCGCGCTCACAAGGTAGTCACAATCGAGCCACCGGCATCACACGAAGGCAAAAACGACGCACTGGCCGCCGAGGTCAGCAGACTGCGAGAACAGATTAAGGCTATGGGAATCGGCGGGTATCATCGACCACGAAGACGTTCGAATTCTCTTACTCGACCCCGCCGCCGTTCGCGTTCGCGAGACTATCCGCGCCAGGACGGAATTTGCTTCTATCATGCGAGGTTCGGCGATCGCGCCACGCTTGTAAGTGGAGGTCGGGAAACGACCCCAGCCGTCCGTAAAAGCGGAGGACGGCGACGGCTTGGGATCTCGCCGCATCTTTATTTTGGACCAGAGAACGAAGACTTCGTTCTTAGTTGACACCGGTGCTGATATCGGCGTTCATCCCCGAAGCAGGCTATCTAGGGACGTAAAGAAAACAACGTATGAACTATTCGCTGCCAATGGGACGCGCATCGCAACGTACGGCACTATAGCGATGGAGCTGAATCTGTCCCTTAGACGTGCCTTCAAATGGCACTTCACTGTCGCCGATGTGCAAACCCTCATCATCGGCCTAGATTTCCTAAGTCATTGCGGGTTGCTTGTGGATCCAAGAAAAAGACGACTTCTCGACACAACAAACCAGCTATCGACCAGGGGATACGCCGCCAACTGCGAACAGCTTATGATTAAGACCGTAAACAGGGATTTGGTCTACCACCAATTGTTGGCGAAATGTCCAGATCTAACGCGCCCACCGGCCTTTGGGTGAGAGAAAATACGGCACAGTGTGGAGCACCACATCGAAACCACACCCCGCCTGCCCGTATATTGCAAACCCCGCCCTCTCGCACCGGACCGTCTCAAGCCAATCAAGGCGGAATTTGCAACACTTATCGAGCAAGGAGTCATGCGCCCATCGAAGAGTTCCCGGGCATCTCGACTACGCGTCGTCCTAAAGAAGGATGGAAGTCTGCGACATTGCGGTGACTACAGGGCGCTGAACGCCCGCACTGTACCCGACAGGTACTCTCCACCGCACATACAAGACTTCGCGCAGCATTTACACGGTCGGCGAATATTCTCAAAAATTGATTTAGTGCGCGCCTACCATCAAATCTCAATCGCGCCTGAGGACGTTACAAAAACCGCGATTTCGACACCATTCGGTCTTTTCGAGGCAAACAACATGATGTTTGGGCTTCGAAACGCCGCGCAAACGTGTCAAAGATATGTCGACGTAATCACGCGAGGCTTAGATTTCGTTTACGAGTACATAGATGACTTCTTGGTAGCTTCGGAAACCGAGGAGCAGCACCGCGGGCACTTGCGGATCTTGTTCGAATGTCTAAACCAGTACGGCGTAGTAATCATCCTCGCAAAGTGCGAGTTCGGCATTAATGAAATAGCCTTCCTAGGCCATACGGTAAACGCGCAGGGGAATAAAACCGCTCGCCGATCGCGTTAGAGCTATAAATGAAGCACCGCTCCCCGCGAACATCAAGGCACTACGCGGATACCTCGGTATGATTAACTTTTACCGACGTTTCATACCGGGGCAGCTAAAATTTTGCAACCCCTCAACGATTTGTTACAAGGGGCGAAAAAGGGCAACATGCCCATTATTTAGTCGGAGGAAGACAAAACGAACTTTAGCGAGTCAAAACGCGCCCTACCTAACGCTAAGATGTTAGCGCATCCTATACCTGGCGCGCCCATCAGCCTCGCAGTAGACGCGTCCGACATTGCAATAGGGGCGGTGTTGTAGCAACGCGCGAATGACACTTGGCAACCGTTGGGTTTCTTAACTAAACCCTTAAATTGCGCGCAGCGAAAATATAGCGCGTACGACGGCGAATTACTCGCTATGTATACCGCAGTCAAGCGATTTAGACACGCCGTAGAAGGGAGGAATTTCATTATTTTCATAGATCACAAACCCCACACCTATGCGTTCAGTCAAAATCCCGACAAGTGTTCGCCGAGACAATTCCGTCAACTAGATTATATCGGGCAGTTCACGACCGATATAAGGCATATAAAAGGGCTGAATAACAATGCAGCCGATGCCCTACCTCGCATCGAAGCCATAGAAAAATCCGTGGATCACAAAACTCTCGCCGCCGCGCAAGAAAACGACAGGGAGCTCCGCGACATTATCAACTCCGATATATCCGCGTTGCAGCTTAAGAAAATTCGTTTTCCGGATTACGACGCGGAAATATAATGCAACGTATCAGGCGACATCGTACGACCGTACGTACCGAAACCCTTGCGGCGCGACATATTCAATTCGCTCCACGGACTTTCCCATCTAGGGTTACGCGCGATCCAAAAATTTATAAAATCGCGTATAGTTTGGCCGGCGGTAAACAAAGATTGCCAAAATGGACACGGCAATGCATCCCATGTCAACAATGTAAAGTAACGAGGCACGTATCGACGCCGACCGGAACATTCGGAGAGCTCGCAGGACGATTCGAGCATATACATTTAGACATCATCGTCATGCAATATTCACAAGGCTACCGATATTGTGCAACATGTATCGACCGTTTTTCACGTTGGCCCGAAGCGATTCCAATACCAGATATGGAAGGGACGACCGTTGCCTCGGCTCTTCTTTCCACATGGATAGCGCGTTTTGTCGTCCCAGCAAAAATAACAACCGATCAAGGACGCCAATTCGAATCAAGTCTTTTCAACGAACTATGCCGGATGCTCGGCATTAAGCATTTGCGTACCACAGCCTACCACCTCGCGTCCAACGGGATGGTAGAGCGCTTTCACAGGCAGCTTAAGGCCGCAATCAAATGCCACAATTCGAGCAACTGGGTTGAAAGCCTTCCCATAGTTCTTTTAGGCATTAGAACCGCTATCAAGGAGGACCTGAGCGCAACGGCAGCCGAAATGATTTATGGTACGGACATACGATTGCCAGCAGAATTCTTTGTACCAGCAAAACTACCGGCCAACGCGGAGTTCGCAAACTGTCTGCGAGAGTGAATGAGCGATATTAGACCTCTGCCGATTTCACGACACGGCGAAAAGAAAACGTTCATGTTCCGCGATTTAGAAACGTCGCCGTGCGTTTTCGTACGCCACGATGCAATCGGAGGTCCACTGCAACCACCATACGATGGCCCCTATCAGGTTACACAGCGTGGGATGAAAACCATTACCATACGGATGAAGGACAAAAACGTGAAAGTCTCCGTAGATCGTCTAAAACCCGCCTTCATCGTGTCGGAAGATATTGAGCATTTGGAAAGGAGCGCAGAAACCTACGACGTATTTTTACCTGGGAAAATCTTCCGACCGCAAAGCAGCGAGCAAGCGCAACAAAGCGACGGAGACGCAAGAACCAATTATACCACGCGTTCGGGCAGGAGAGTTCGTTTTCCTCACCGCTTTCAAACGGGGTTGAATTAAGCGGTTAGCAAGAGCACCGCGCTAACATAGGTAAACAAACATAAGAAGAAGTAACGCTAACACTGGCAGGCGGGTACTGTAGCGGCACTCGTCGGTAAAACTCATAACGGTTTCGGTCCAGTGATCCCGCTACACAAAAAAACGTGTTTACTGAAAGATGAGTTTATTATAGATCCGACAACCTTAGGCGGTTACCGAAGGTTAATCAAAATCCGTAGATTTTGTCGTGATCATATGCCCTCGAGTCAACTACCCGAAATGTCAACATTTGTAATCAAGGTCGAGAGTTCAGCGTCCGTTGTAATTTTTCGAGAACACTTCGGAAATTTAAATCCCAACGCATTTTGTCAGCACCGACGCATATAAATATAGCGAGCGGGGTAGCGAGGCATTCTTTGTTATCGAATGACACGAGCAGTAGCAGTTAAGTCGATACTTCTTTGCGCAGATCTATTCGTAATCACGAATCAAGACAACAAGTGTATTATACGACTAGTGTACACGTAGGGTATATTTTAATAAACTACATAGTTAAATATACCCTTGTGCTTTTAAACCTAAATCGCTACCATACACCTCAAATCAAATTTCCACTAGTGAATATCTGCTCTATTGCATAACAGCAACGTCTAACCCAATGAAGATTCGTTTCACGCATCTAACACTAATCATAATGTGAACCATATCTATATGAAGATACATGCACATGCGATCGATTCTGACTGTCCAGGACTCTCACCGGAGCCGGAACTCGCAGTGCACCGTGACGAACGGCACATATATAAGAATTCATTCTCAGCCAGACCGTCAGTCGTGCTCGCGGCACAATAGAAGCAACATGGAGTTTCTTTAGATCTCTGCTACGCGTCGTTGGCTTGTTCGTGCCAAGTAAGGTAGATATCATTTCCGAACTACCACTGGAGGTTTTGCACTTGATACATCGAAAATTGGATCCCTCGTCCCTGCAGAGCGCCGCTCTTGTATCGCGCAAATCGTTCAACGTATGTAGATCCGACAAGTGTCCACGGCGGAAAGCGAGACGTCACATGAGGCATACGAGAAAGCGGGTCAAGATGCAATTTCTCGGATCTGCAGCCGCCAAAGCTACCAACCAAGAATCAAGAAGTAGAGGACGTGGTGAGGGCAGCCTAAGGCACGAAATAAGCTTATCCGCTGCTCGTACGGCGGTCGTCGTTGGAAGGTTACGCGGTCCTCCGAAAATTTCGATGCGAGATCGCCCCATCGATGTTGGACCAATAAAATGTATTTGACTCTAACTCGTGTAAGTACCTTAATTTGACTGCTTGCTCTTGCGAGAACTTGAAACGGTCTGGTCCGGATTCAGAACTGTAGAGTGAAGCTTGAAATAAAATGGTTTTACTGAAACGGCAATGTGTTTCAGTCACGATAATACTATCTGTATCGTAATAGGCCCATTATTGAATATTAAATAAAACGTATCATCGCTGCAATTGCAGATTTGTCGTCGATTAGGTGCGAGATATACTCCTCATTGGCTGCCAAATACAGCGCACTTCAGCTGGCTCGAGCTACTATATCATCTCTGGTCCTTGACATATCAAGCGTAATTGTAGTTTTGCATATTCAGGTTAAAATATTCAAATGAATGTATCTCCGTTTCTATAGCGCAAATGGCTACAATGCGATGCCCGTTATATTTCATATCCCATGTCATAACCAGCGCACATCAGCAAGTTTGCGGTCAACTTTGGTCTCTGTCAAACACAGCGTAATTGCTGTTGCGCATATTCAGGCTTACATATTCACAAAAACGTATCTCCGCTTCTATTGCATATATTTCGACTATAAATAGCGCGTTACACGTCATATTTGCACTCAGATACACCGCACATTAGCTGGTTACAGCTATATCAGATCTGGTCCTTGAAACATCCATCGCAATTGTAGTATTGCGTTTGCAGTCGTAAATATTCAAGTCATGGTATGTCCGTTTCTACGGAACATTTTCGGAAAATTCGATGCGCGTTATATGTCACATTTGCTGTCATGTGCACTGCATGTCTGCTGGTTTGCGCTATGTCAACTCTGGTCCCTGTCAAATCCAGCGTAATTGTAGTTTTACATATTCAGGTTAAAATATTCAAATGAATGTATCTCCGTTTTTATTGCACACATGGCTACAATTCAATGTCCGTTACATTTCACATCTGATGTCATATGCACCACACATCAGCAGGTTTGTACTATGTCAACTCCGGGCTCTGTCAAATCCAGCGAAATTGCTGTTTTGCATGTTCATGCTTAACTATTCAAATCATCGTATAGCCGTTTGCATTGCAAATATGCCGACAGCACGAAGCGCGTTATACTCCATATTCGCTGCCAAATACAGCGCATATTATCTGGTTTAAGTTATGTAACGTGTGGACGCAGCTAACCTCAGCGCATCTGCAGTTTTGCATATTCAGGCTTAAATATTCAAGTCAACATATTGTAGTATCGTGAGGAAAAAGCCTCATTAGAAGTCGATCAAAACAATGTCGAATGTCCTTCGGTTGTTACTTTACATCGGGGAGAAAGCCTATGTGACTAAAGTCACCTTGTACTTGCTGAGCGTTAACAGAATGGGGTTAGAGAGTTGGAAAAACTAAAGCTAATGTTAGGGGACGATTTAACTTTAAAGATTGGCTGATCGAGAAGCGTTGAGCGGTTGATCGAGAAATAAGAGTGAGTCGAGAGGTCAGAGTTAATCGAGGAGACGAAGAGTAGAGTTGTTAGCGCTGTCGAGTTGCGAGAGTTGTTAGCGTTGTTGAGAGTGGAGTTGTTAGCGTTGTCGAGTTGTGAGAGGTGTCAGCGTTGCTGAGAGTAGAGTTGTTAGCGCTTTCCATTTTCAGGATTAAATATTCAAATCAAGCTATTTTCGATTCCGTCGCAGATATGTCCACAATTCGAGTTAGCGTCGTACTGCCAAATGTATTACTCATCAGCCGGTTTGCGCTATGTCGATTCTGACCATTGTTAAATCCAGCGCAATTGCATTTGTGGATACTCATGCACGAATAATCAAATCAACGTATCTCCGTTATTGTGGCAAATATGTCGAGAATTCGATGTGACTTGTACCCCACATTTCTTGCCAAATGCAGCGTACACCAGCCTGTTTCCGTTATGTCCTCTCTGGTTTCAGTCAAAGCCGGCATGATTGTAGTTTCGCATATTCATGCCTAAATATTCAAATAAACCTATACAGCGCATATCTGCCAGCTTGCGCAATGTCAATTCTGGACCGTGCCAAATCCAGCGTATTTGCAGTTTTGCATACTCAGTCTAAAATATTGAAATCCACGTATCTCCGCCTCAAGAGCTCAAATGACGACCATTCGATGCGCATAATACTGCACATATGCTGCCAAATCAGCCGGTTTGTGCCACGTCAACTCTGGAACCGATCAAATTCTGTGTAATTGCAAATTTGCATATTCAGGCTTAAATATTCAAATGAAGGTATCTTCGTTCCTATTACAGATATGTCGACAATACTATGCAAGTTGTATTCCACATTTACTACCAAATACAGCGCGCATCATCCGGGATGCGACTTTTTAACTGTGAACGCTGTAAAAGCCAATGTAATTGCGGATTTGCATGTTAAGGCTGAATTACTCGTTAGAACGTAGCCGCACTGGTATTGGATATATGTCGAAAATGCTATGCGCGGTAGCTCCGCATTTGCTGCCAAATAGAGCGCACATCAGTGCGCTGGCGCTATGTTAACTCTGGACCGTGTGAAATCCAGCGAAATTGCAGTTTTGCATATTCAGGGTTAAATATTCAAATCTACGTATCTCTGTTTCTAATGCAGATATGACGATGAATTTATGTGTGTTATACTCCACATTGGCTCCCAAATTTAGCACACATCGGAGGGTTTGTGCTATGTTATCTGTGTATCCTGTGAAATCCAATGTAATTGCAGTTTTCCTTACATAGGCTGAATCCTCCATTAGAAAACATTGCGCTGTTATTAGCTGTATACATATTATGTATGTCGGAAATACGATGCACGCTACACTCCACATTTGCTGCCAGATACAGTGAACACAATCCGGTTTGAGCTATGCAAAATCTAGACCTAGCCAGATCCAGCGTATTTTCAGTTTTGTATATTCAGTATTATGCATTCAAACCGACGTATCTCCGTTTCTGTTGCTGATATGCCGACAATTCGATACGCGTTATACTCCGCATTTGCTGCCGAATACAGGGCGCATTAACTGGTTTGCGCTGTGTCAACTCTGGACCTTCTACATGCAGCGTAATTGCTGTTTTACATATTCGGTTTCAGATATTTGAATCAACTTTTCTCCTCTTTTATAGCACACATGCTGAGAACTCGATGCATCTTATACTCCACAGTTGCTGCCAAATACAGCCCACATCAGCTGCTTTGAGCTATATCATCTCTGTTCTCCGATAAATCCAACGTAGTTTCAGCTTTGCATATTCAGGCTGAAATATTCTAATCAACGTATCTCCGCTTCCGTTGCAGTTATGCCGACAACGTAAAGCGTGGTATACGCCAAAATTGTTGCCAAATACAGCACACATCAGCCGCATTGGGCTATGTCGATTCTGGACCCTGTGAAGTGCAGCGTAATTGTAGTTTTGCATACTCAGGAATAAACGTTCAGATCAATGTGTCTCCGCCTCTATAGCATATGTGCCGACATCCACTCCATATTTGCTGCCAAATACAGCGCACATTAGTGGGCTGGCGCTATGTCAACTCTGGCCCGTGTCAAATCTTTCATTTCAAATCTATTAGTTAATAACTCCTTTACCCTTTGTGTCTTCCTTTTATTTTTACTACAAATTAGCAAATCGTCTACATACATTAGCAAATAAACAACATTTTCTCCCTCTCCATGTATATATATGCACAACTCTATGTTATTCTTTTTAAAACCCGATCTCGTCACATACTTATCAAAACACTCATATCAGTCCCTTGGACTTTCTTTTAACCCATACAGCGCTTTCGATAGTTTACAAACTCTATTCGTTCCGTTCGCATATCCCTTTGGATGATTTACATATACCTCCGAGGTTACTTCACCATTTAAAAAGGCAGTTTCTACATCCATTTGCTCAATAATTAATCCATTTTGACAACAATATGATAGCAATATCTTAAAGGTCTGATTACTCGCTACTGGGAAGTATATGTCATCAGCTACGTTTCTTTGTTGGAATCCTCTTACCACTAATCTAGCCTTATACCTCTCATCTGATTTGCTCGTGTAAACCCATTTTACATCTAATACGTCTTTGCCTTTTACCCTTTCTACCAATTTCCAAGTTTTATTCTTATAAAGACATTCTATTTCCTTATTCATAGCTTGTTTCCAATCTTCACTATCTTCACAACAAATCGCCTCCTCAAATGTACAAGGGATATCTACACTACAATAATTTGCATGGATTTCACTATTGTTTTCTTTTTCTGGATATCTTACTGGAGTTCTCTTATTACGTGTAGATCTTCCAGGGATGTTTAAGCTTTCAAGACTGTTATCATTTTCATCTTCCCTACTTTCTAACTCTTCCTTATTCATGTTTACCAATAAATCATTATCCTCAATGTCATCGTTATCTTTATCGAATGAATTTTCCGCGACGCCGATACATTTTGTGTCTGTTCCTATGACCTCTACATGTCTCGCTATTGTTATTTTTCTACCTAATAAGAATCTGTAACCTACTTCACTATATCCTAACAAAATTCCCATATCTGCCTTCTTATCCCATTTAGAAACTCTCTTTTGTTCTTACAAAAACTTTACTTCCATATAGATGTAGATTTTCAACACTTGGTTTTCTCCCGAAGAATATTTCAAAAGGTGTCTTTCTCTCTCTATAGTATTTGCCAGTATTCGATTCTTCAAGTATACCGCTGTCCAATCTATTTCCAGCCAGTACCTTTTATGTACTTTCGCTTCCGCTAACAAGCAACGCGCCATGTCCATAACTGTTCTATTACACCTTTCTGCTGTCCCGTTTAATTCATGTCCGTAGGTTGGGCAATTATTTATTCTGATACCTTTATCCCTAGCACATTTATAAATTCGATTTTTCAAGTACTCTTCTCCATTATCACATCTCAATATTTTAAACCTCTTGCCCGTTAAATTCTCGGCTTCATTTACAAACTGTACGAAACAATCAAAGACCTCACCCTTTGATTTTATACAATAAATTCTAGCTATTTTGCTATAATCATCGATAAATGAGATGAAATATTTCTCTTAATTGAATCCGGTAGTCTTAAAGGGGCCGCACACGTCCGTATGTATAATTTCCATTATCTCCCTAGCCTTGGTTCGATTATTTTTGAATGGTAAATTGTGCATTTTACTTTCTATACACACCCTATATTTCAAAAATTCCTTCTCAGATTCTTTCGGTATACCAGTAACTAGCTGCTCTTTAACCAAAATATTTAAATATTTAAAATTTACGTGTCCTAACATCCTATGCCATCTTTCCTTTTTATTCATACCACTACGTTCAGCGCTGTTTGCTAAGTGTTCCTTCCCTTTCAATATACTTTTCATTCTATATGTTCCCTTTTCTTTAACCGCTACCGCTGTAAGCTTATTGTCCTCATCTATTACTTTTGCAATATTTCCTATTGAAATAACCGTGTTTTTATTATCTGATAACTTGCCTAAACTAATCAAGTTTGCGGACATTTCTTTCGCGTAAAAAACATTATTCATATTTATTTCATTTTGCTTTCCAAATGCTTCAAAATAACTTATAACATTCCCTACTTTTGTTGCCTTTATCGATCTGTTATCGCCTAAATATATATTTACCGGTTCTTTAAGGTCAATAGATTTATCGAAAAAATTTTCGTTATTAATTATGTGATCTATGGAACCGCTATCTAATAGCCACATTACTTCATTATTACTTATCTCGTTCGCCTCGCAGCTGTATGCTGCGTGCGCCGTTGCTATTGTCACGTAAAATGAGAAAGAAATTTAAAGGAAAGAAGAAAACTTTAATTTTTCCTCGTTTATACACTTCGTGTATTAATTTTAATTATACACATCGTTTATTAATTTTTCGAAATTACTAAAAAACGATGCTGAATCAATGTAGTTCTCAAGTCTTATCTTTTCCAATCTCCTTCTGCATACGATCTGTAGTGCCGTCGAATCTGTCAAGTACATTTCATCAAACTTTTTCACTATCTCATACGCCGTTTTTTCTTCTCTAATATATTCCAATTGTCTATTTGTGACGGCACTATAAATAATATTTATTGCCTTCAGATCCTTTTTGTCCCAGTCTTCATTGTCTGTTTCTGTCTTCACCCTAGTTGTGACAATCTCGCATTCTTCATATCTGAGAAACATCGTTATTCTTTGCTTCCACATACCGTAATCCTCACCATCGAAAATAGGTATCATTATTTCCGATCTATCCATTTTAAATGATTCCTTATCTCTTACTCATGCGTTCCTACGTGCTCGAAGTGTATTTTTCCTCTTTGTAACCTTTGAACGTTTCTTTGCTTACTGAGAACTAACTCGAACTAACTCGCAATATTGAAAAACACGCACTAAAATAACTTGCAAAATTATGAACCACGCTCTGCTACCATGAAAAGATATAGAATGGATTCGGAAATACAAATAATTCCCTTTATTTAGCACACAACTGTTATACATATATCTTATACTCTTAAGACCTCAAAATCCTACTCGCACGCACGCTTGTTGTCAACCGACTCTTCCAGATACTTCTAACGACTGGCTCTTGTCTTTTGTCTCAACCAAGACCCGGACGTCCTCTGACGCTTACACACACATTCACATGTACAGTGTAAATGTATCATATTCCCAACAGGAATAAATATTCAGATCAACGTGACTACGTTTCGATTGCAGGTATGTACACAATTCGATGCGCGTTATATTCCATATCTGATGCCAAGAACACTGCACATCATCCGGTTTACGCTATGTAAAATCTGGACCCAGCCAGATCCAGCGTTGTTGCAATTTCGTATATTCAGGATTAAGTATTCAAACAGACGTATCTCCGATTCTATGGCACATATGGCTACAATTAGAGGCTCGTTATACTCCAAATTTGCTGCCAAACACAGTGCACGTTATCCCGTTTGATGCATGTAAAATCGGGACCTAGCCGAACCCTGCGTATTTGCAGTTTTACATATTCAGTACTAAATATTCGAACCAACGAATCTCCGTTTCTATGGCACACTTCCAGACAATTCGGTGCGCGTTATATTTGACATCTGACGTCATATACAGCGCACATCAGTAGGTTAGCGTTTTGTTCACTCTTGTCTCTGTCAAATACACCATAATTGCAGTTTAGCATATTCATGCTTGAATATCGAAAGCAACGTATCTTCGTTTCTATGGCAGATATGACGACAATTTGGTGAGCGTTATGCTCCTGATTTGCTGGTGAGCACAGGGCACATCTTCCGATTCTACCTTCTCTTCTGTCTTATGTCTTCTCTGGTCACTGACAGATTCAGCGTAATTGCTGTTTTGCATATTCATGCCTAAATGTTCAAACCAACGTATCAGCGCTGCTATAGGATTCATGTCGCAAATGCGATGCGCACTATACTCCGCAATTACAGCCAAATACAGTACTTATCCGGTTTGCGCTATGTCGACTGTATTTTCGAGCTATAGCGGGGAGACGCGTTCGTTTGAATACGCGTCAATGGGACTCGTAAATTCCCGTTACGATTGGCATAATCGACACCACGAATAGTTCGATCCCCGTACTTCGCTTAGGATAATATGTGTAGTCTTTGTGGTATAACACTGGGAGTCACAAGGTTATAAAAAATATATGTATTTCTAACGATTTATACAATCACACTGAGTAAGAACGCCGTTGCTTAAGATACAGATAACGAAGAGAAGGATTATTCTTAGATGAGAGTGTGAGCTATAGGAGCTCTAGGTCCGTGAGAGCTGTAGGAGCTGTCGGACTTCTGAATACTGTGAGAGAAATAGGAGGCTCTTAGAGATATAGGAACGGTGAGAGTTGTAGGGATTGCAGGAACTTTAGTCACCGTGAGAGACGATGGAACTCTGAGAGATATCGGAACGGTGAGAGTTATAGGGATTGCAGGAACTCTAGTCACCGTGAGAGATGATGTAACTCTAAAGTTCATTCTGATGTGAGTACGAAGCTCGGTATGGGTGTGCCCTTTGAACGAAGAACGCGGATTCGTTGCTTACATTGTTAGTTAGGAAAGTGAGGGCAATGATCCGCGATGCCGATTGATTATGACTAATGTTAGGAAGGAAGAGAGGTGGAAGAAGCCTCCTACCAACGTGGGTCCTAGGCGACATTGTCTATGGGAAAACTCAGATTTTCCGTTAGGTAGATGTCCGCTTTTTTCGTTAGGCCACTACCCGCTTTCTCCGTAATTCTTAAGAGCGCGTAATAAACCCAAGGACCTTTCTAAAAACCGACCGACAACACTTCCAGAATTAGAAAGTCTTTTCGAAACAAACAGATTGACTTAGACCATATGTGCGAACAATGCAGTTAGGATTTCATCTTTATGGTGGGTCCTTGGGCCTATGGAGAATTCGAAGGATGGCACGTGGACCGGTGGCTGTCAATCCGCGCGGGATTGACTGCAGATGTGTTGCGCGGCAGAACATCGACTCTGGTCTCTGTTATATGCAGTGTAATTGTTGTTTTGCAGATTCAGACTCAAATATTCAACTCCACGTATCTCCGTTGCTGTTGCTGATATGTCGACAATTCGATGTGCCTGGTACTCCACATTTCTTGCCAAATACATCGTTTACCAGCCAGTTTGCGCTATATCCAGACTGGTCCCAGACAGATCAAGCGTATTTGCAGTTTTGCATAATCAGGATAAAATATTCATACCCACGTATCTCCGTTTCTGTTGCAAATATGTTGACAATTCGATATGCCTTATACTGCACATTTGTTGCCAAATATAGTGCACACCAGCCGTTTTTTCACTATTTCAACTGTTACCTTGCGTGATAGGAACCGTGCGACGTCCCTCGATATTTAGCCACTAAGGGGCCGCTGACCGTTATTTACACCCTATCAAACCTAAGGACCCACCATAAACTTAGACTTCTTAAGTAATTCTAGATGGTCCCTTTCTTCTTGAACGTCCAATTTCTTAAATGTTTTTGATTGATGTGTATTCCTTAGAAAAGTCCTTATGTTTATTCTACGCTCTTAGAAATTACGGAAAAGCTGGTAGTTATGTAATGGGAAAACCGGTAATTATATAATATTAAACCGGACATTTATCTGATGAAAATGTGTGTATTTACCAATGAACAAGGTCATCCATGAGCCACATTGGTAGGATGCTTACTCCTCCTATCTTCATTCATTAACGCTGATCATACCCAATGGGTATCGCGAATCTTTGTCCTCCCTTTTCATAAAAAAAAGAGTGAACAACGAATCGGCTTCCCTTGATCAAAAATTACCTACATACCGAGCTTTCCTCCGTAAGTATATAAGAGGGGAATTCGAGTTATATCTCGGTTCGAAAACTATCTACACCCATGACTTCTTCGAAGACCACCTATCTATGCATACTCAATCTAGGTTTTCAGATCAGTCAATATATCTACCCGGATTCTCTCATATCAGATCAATCCATTTCTTCGTCACCTATACCTTAATCGGCGGAGTTACTAACTTGTGCTGTTGTTCAAAGTTGTTTGAAATACATACTTCATAAATAGGTCCAGTGCGTAGTGGAGATCTTTGTAACGGGATATCACTGTGTGGAGATATGTGTGTGCGCGGCGACTGAGAAACAGACGAACGTAAACAGTTCTATCGGTTAACAGTCTTCAAAAGGTCGGGTATGAATGAAAGTGCTGAGACTCGTGCAAATGTATATCGATAAATATTCTAGAAATCGTTTATAAAATAAATATGTGTCTACGTTAATAGTAATGCCCAGCGTAAATTTAATGTTTCCAAAACAATATTTCGGCCATCAAGATCCACAATTCCCATCAATAACATTGTTGGTCGCAGAGTTATACCGCCGCAACCACCCTATTATCTTAACGTAAATCAGGGGATCGATCAATACGCGGCGTCGCTTCTTAGAATTGTAACGGGAACTCGCGACTCTCGTTGACGCTCTTCCTCGCGATCAGATCTCCCCACGGTTGGACAAATTGACATCAACTCTGGCCGATGTCAAATCCAGGCGTAAACCCTCCATTTTTACATTTTCAGACTTAAATATTCAAACCAACCTATCTCCGTTTCTAATGCAGATATGCAGACAATACGATGTGCCTTGTTCTCCACATTTCCTGCCAAATACAGATACAGTTACAGTTCCATACAATACAGTTCACATCTGCTAGTTAGAGCTACGTCAAGTCTAAACTCTGCCAAATCCAGTGTAATTCTAGTTTTGCATATTCATGCTTGAACATTCAGATCAACGTATCGCTGTTTCTCTTGCAGATATGTCGAAATCTAAATGCGCGATATACTCCACATTTGTTGATAAATACAGTGCAGATCATACGAATTGAGCTATGTCAAATCCGCGTCGAGTCAAATCCAGCGTGATTGCAGCTTTGCATATACAGGTAAAATATTCAAATTTATGTGTCATCCGTTGCTGCTACAGATATGCCGACAAATGCCATCTTCGATCACCGACAAATCCAGCGTAATTGCAGTTTTTCATATACATTATTAAATATTCAAAGCCACGCATCTCCGTTACTGTTGGAAATGTGTCGCAGTACGATGTGCCTTGTACTCCACATTTCGACCGAATTAAACCAACAACATCCAATTAGCCCTATGTCCACTGTGGTCCGGTCAAACACAACGTAACTGCAGTTTTGCATTTTTAAACCGAAATACTCAAATCAACGAATCTCCGTTTCAATTGCAGATATGTCGATAATTCGATGCGCGTTATACTCCGTAATTGTTACTAAATACAGCTCACATCATCTGGTTCGCGCTATGTCAAATCCGGACCCTGTGAAATGAAGCGTAAATGCAGTAATGCATGATAAGGGTTCAATATTCAGATCGACGAGACTCAGTTTCTATTGCAGATATGTCGACAAAACGGTGCGCGTTATATTCCACATAGACTGCCATACACTGGGCGCTTCATCTGGTTTAAGCCATGTTAAATACGGAACGAGTCAAATCCAGCGTATTTGTGGTTTTGCACCTTCAAGCCTAAATATTCAAGTGAATGTATCTCCGTTTTTATAGTAAGTATGTTCACAATAGGATGCATGATATACTCCACATTAGCTGCAAAATACAGCACACATCAGACAGTTTGCACATTGTCAAAACTGGACTCGGTGAAATCCAGCGTGACTGCAGTTTTGGATATTAATGCTTACATATTCGAATCAAGGTATCTCCGCTTGTTTTGCAGAAACATTGGCCATACGATGCGCGTTATATTCCACATCTGATGCCAAATCAGCCGGTTTGTGCTATGCCAACTCTGGACCCTGTAAAATCTAGCAGAATTGCAGTTTTTGCTATTAATGCTTAAATATTGCTTTCAAAGTCTCTCCGCTTGTTTTGCACATACGTCGACAACTCGATACGCCTTATACTCTACATTTGCTACAGTTACATCACCCATCAGCTTGTTTGAGCTATGTCAACTCTGGTCTCTGCCAAAACCTGCCAAAATGCAATTTTGCATTTTCAGGAATAAATATTCAGATCAACGTGACTACATTTCGATTGCAGGTATGTAGACAATTCGATGCGCGTTATATTCCACATTGAGTCAAATCCAGCGTATTTGTAGTTTTGCATATTCAAGCCTAGTTATCCAAGTGAAAGTATCTCCGTATCCATTGTAGGTATGTCGACAATAGGATGCACGTAATACTGCACATTTGCTGCCAAATACAGCAAACTCCAGCCGGTTTGCTCTATGTCATCTATGACATCCCCGGCCGTGTCAAATACGGCGACATTGCAGGTTTCCATATTCAGAATCAAATGGTCAAATCCCCGTACTTCCGTTGCTGTTGCAGACATGCCGAGTATTCGATGTGCCCGGTACTCCAGATTTCTTGCCCAATTCAGCGCACTCTAGACAATTGGCGCTATGTCCGCACTGATCCCTGTCAAATCGAGCGTATCAGGTCTATAAATATGAAACCGGAATTTGCCTATAGATGGCCCTAGCTCATAGTGTAGTTATCACTATACTATGTCATTGATGCCAAAAGTCGTTGTTGACATCTCACGAACATTTGCGACTGAGAACAGTACAATGATTCTGGCAATGATTCTTTGGAAGAAATTGCACACTTCATCCTATAGGCATACCGGACGATACAAGGGCTGGTCGTCCCTTCTTCCGAAGCAATACCAGCCTCGCCGTGCGCCATATCCGAGGGTTGGCACCCTCCTTCGAACACGATGTAAATACGTGTCGCAGTCTAGGTGCCATGACCCGCATCATATCCCCTCATACCCGTCGCGGGACTCCTTCAGGGCCAGGCCCTACTTCGCGGGAGGCTATCATCCTCGCCTCGTCCATCACCTCCCCGTGTGCATATACGCCGACGCAGCGTCATACTAGCTTTTGCGATGGCGTGAACGATATTGCAATATGTAACCAAACCTAGTAGCACTGTAAATTACTTTCCTACAGTACTTCAGCTTATTATATTTTTTAGATAGTTCATAAGTACTTATTCATGAGCACAAACTATAAAAATTTGTTGCGGCATATGAGCCAGAGGGAAATTCAAATCCTATTGTTACTTTGCCTCGGAGTATCAGGATCGTAAGGATACAAGTAAATACACTCGGAGCACAAAAATGTTGCCGCTACTTCGAACAAAGACGATTTTGAATCTTCCGACTTCTGCCCCGACCAGTATAAATAAACCGACGCAACCCAAAGAGTAAAGTATCTTCGAATACCTACGAGCATCAACGAGCGATCTGCTGAATTTCGTGACGAACATTTATGGAATATTTTTACACATTGTATCTACGACTCAGGGCCCATAGGCTGTACCTTACTTTATTATTTTAAGTAAATTCGACGATTACGACGACAATCGATAACCTCAAATAAGTCTGACGGTCAAACATCCCATTTACCCTGTCCTCTACATATTTCATTATAAAATTCCTGAGTCAAATATTGATTTTGGGAAGTAATGGATTGTAGACGAAGGTACTGCAACGTATTCTATTATGGGAGCAGCTGCCACAAACAGTTATCTAATCATTCTAAATAAAGACAAATTGTGTCGACTAAATATTTGTTATACAAATAGTATTGTCTTTTGGTAACGGGTGCTTTCCTCGGATACAATTCCACACAGTAGCCGGGCCCCCTAGGACTATAGGAGTTGAGATTACGCCCAACCATCGCACAAGGCACCCAATACCTTGCTTCCTGGATCAGCTTAGCCTGCAGGAGCTGTGGCTCGTATCAGGTCGAACGGGGCACATTCTAAGCCCTCCCGTCTCACCAGTACGGTTTCGGAGCAGGTGGGACGCTGCTCACCCGCCGAAGGCCATTCGGTGGAGTCTCCACCTTAAATCGGCCCTCTTGCCAGCATCTTGGCCTCCGGGCTGTAACTCGACCGCCCGTGGTACCAACCTAGTCGTTGGTGGGACTATCGTATGGATGTGCGGCCACGTGACTGTCGGCCAGCGACCTGCTAACCGAGCTCGGCAGTTCCAGATGGGACTCACGTAAGCGGGGGCCTCAAGGTACTTTTGTACCCGAGAACTTATCCCGGCGGTCCTATCCACGGCATCATTATCGTGCGTTACTGCCCAAGGCCACGTAGAGAGAATGTAATAGTAATTAAACGTCTTACACCCCCGACGACCTTCCCTGCGGAGTACATAGGGACTCACGTAAGCGGGACGCTTGTCCCGACGGTCCCCCTGGCTTCGGGAAAGTGGGTTTGCCAGCCCTCATAGGCTCACATAAGCGAGCCCTCCCTGCGGGAAATATTTGTTATACAATTATAAAATATGCTATGTAATCGTATCGTACAGTTTAACGTCATCATTCTTTCCTATAATCATTCAGTTATTATATGAAATGCCGCATATGATTTGAAAAAGTATATTTCATCTCAAATAGTATTGCAATTAAACCACTCAGAAGACCATCTTATTAATTATATTTTCCGGTATTACCTCTGTAGTTGTCGTGTGTGAAGAGGACGAAGGTCATGTGGACTAATAACGGAGTCTTTGTTGTTGTAACCGTCAGATGTATTTGAGTTAAGGCTACCTATACTAGTCGATTGGGGGGGGGGGTGAAAAAATTCGTATTTGCCTACCTGACGACAATTGTTGGTTGCGGTGACATTGTTTTTACATTAATTGTAGCTCAGCGGTCTAGCTACTTCGAGGCGACAACGACGTAATTTGCTTTGTCCTATGACTCATGTACCGCTACACTTCTATTTCTATAGAAATATAATGCTAAATAATACAATATATCACAAGTATTTCATATTTGAAATAACAGTCAAATTAACGGAATTAATCTGTTTGACATCTATGCGGTTCAAGTCTTGTACGAATATATGTACAGCCTGTAGTTATAATATTCTATGCGCGTATTGGATGCCGGACACTTATCTTTAATAAATTTTGCAAATCTGTTTATAGTAAGTGATGAATCATTAGGCCAATGACAAATAAGGCGACCATTAAAAGATTAAACGAAACTTGCTTCTGCTGAACTTGGTCTATGAAGGTCGAATAGCTTCTCGTTTGTTTTTCAATTAAAGACATACTTTATGAAATGTGTTTTACTGACATACCGATTCCAAGGATTTCCGGTGCTTCTTAAAAATATTACACTCTGTTGTATGAAATATAATTTGTCCTTATTATAACCATTAACCTCTAATGTCTTTTCTGGAAGTTCGTATACTAAGGCATAGGAATTATTTTTCATTTTACGCTGCGTTACTCGCAACTTTTCACAGATATATGTACCAATTGGAAGTAGTTCTTTGGCACGTATTCGAGTATAGTTATTTCCTGCTGGTTTCCACAAAGCTTCACAGAACAACGTCGCTTCCTCGTTCCTTTAAAGAACAGTCATACATTAGTATCACATGAACGTACTCCTTGAAAAAACATTTCATTACTGGAAATCTAAAAGTTTATTATTGATCTCAATAAGATTCACTTGCTTACCTGCTCCTCAAATATTTTTTGCTAATGTCCACTCCTCCTAAGTAGAATGCATCTATAATATGCACTGCAAGTACTTTTTGCTGATATATAAACTCCTTAGTCATTTCATATACAACCTCTGCGTTTACAAGTGTATTTGGTGGTAATTCTATGCCAATGTCATCGACACTAACCCAAGAATTCTTTGTACATGTATATACGTTGCTCCTTCCCACGCCCATATAAAATGTAGCGTGCTTCTTATCATCATCAGACCTTGGCTTTGTACCACATGGCATACAAAACCAGTCATATAGTGATAAAAATGCATTTTCAATGTTAAATTCCATCAATTGTGCTGGATTAATAGTAAGAAATGACGTATCTTTCAAAAGAGTATTCAATTTGTCTTTGGTTTCATGTGTCTTGGGATTGTCCTAGTTTCATCTGGAAGTTTCCAATACTCTAGATATTGTTTGCGCATATCAGCTTGTTTTGTCTCAACAAGAGTATTATCCGCATAAAATGCTGCAATTTTACACAGGTCGATTATTTGTTTTCCGGCCAAATCTTTGTTAGAAGCACGTAGATATTGAACAAATTGTTTCTCTCTTTTTAATTCATTATATGATTCTAGTTGTAAAACGTCGTCATTTACACCACCATTTAAAAGCAGACGATTAACATGCTTCAGATATTCAACAACAACTTGTACCCCAGATCGTTTCTTCTTACATATTAAGTAACGTTCTGAATTTCCTGGTCTAGAAGAGTTTGGTGTAAAAATACAAACTTCTTCAAAGCAGCGATACATTAAATAAACTAAACCAGCACTAAAGGGTGTAAAAAGGTTGAATAATTTTGTCACAAAATCACCACCCTCTCTTTCAACCATCAATGCTATTAAACATCGACAAAGATACAGTTGTTTTGAAAGAATTTCTTGTACATTTTCTTGTCGTTCTACTGAGAATCCTCAATCAGACATCACAAAATGTACTCCTTTGCCATGGGTATGCTGCATTATAAGATTTGTAAATTCCTCTTCATTATCTGGGTCAAAGACATCACCACTTTCCTTTGGTCCGTAGTATGGATGAAATGTTTCACAAGGACCCCCATAAAAGTCTTCTAATTTGAAATCATGTTCATTTTCTAAAGTAAGAGCAAATCCTTTAGCACGTCATTTCTTTCGCCACAGAACATGTTCACTAAAACCTCCTGCTCCAGCACATACATCTGCAAAGTATAGCAGCCCATTCTCCCTCAAACCTTTTGGGTTAGTAAACATAAAGTTACATGCTCTATCTGTATTCGCCATTTTAACAGTAGCACGATTTAAAAAAAGTGCACCACAAATTGTTTCATGAGGATTACAACGTGTCCTTGCTCAACGCACTTCAACGTCATCCAAATGAGCGAATACCGTTTTCGCATTGATAACAGTTTTCACTATATCTTCACAACAGAAATCAATTTCATCATCTGTGGTCAACTTTTCATATCACCATTTCATATCTTTTACACACTTTATAGCTTCCTCTGCAGGATGCCATTTAAGACCTGAATCTTCATGTCCAGGAACATGATATCCAAAGCCTCTGCGACCATGCTGTCTAGGTGCTTGAACTGGCTCTAAACGACCTTGTTTACTATTTCCGAGGCCGTAACCGCCTTATATCCCATCATTCGCATCATCCTTTTGCCGTTATCGAGGAGATCGTTTGACTCTTGTGTTATTACTTGTATTCTTCTATTGTCAACTACCTTTTCATCAATATCCTCCTCGTCAGATTCACTTGAACATCTGCGAATTTTTTGTCGTTTACTATGATTATAAGTATCTCTTTCACAGTTCTTCCTTTTTCTCCTAGTTTCCAATTCTTCTTGCATGGTATGTTGATGCATCAGTCGCATAACAATTCTGCTAGGAACATGATACATTTACACTGTACATGTGAATGTGTGTATAAGCGTCAGAGGACGTCCAGGCCTTAGTTGGGACAAAAGGCAAGAGTCAGTCGTTAGAAGTATCTGGAAGAGTCTGTTGACAACAGGCGTGCGTGCGAGTAGGGTACGAGGTCTTTAGAGTATAAGATATATGTATAACTGTAGTGTGCTAAATAAAGGGAACTATTTGTATTTCCGAATCCATTCTATATCTTTACGTGGTAGCAGAGCGTGGTTCATAGTTTTGCCAGTTATTTTAGTGCATGGTTTTCAATATTGCGAGTTATATCGAGTGAGTCTTCAGTAAGGAAAGAAACGTTCAAGGGTTACAAAGAGGAAAAATACACTTCGAGCACGTAGGAACGCTTGAGTAAGAGATAAGGAATCATTTAAAATGGAGAGATTGGAAATCATGATACCTATTTTCGATGGATATTTACGGTATGTGGAAGCAAAGAATAACGATGTTTCTCAAGTATAGAGAATGCGAGGTTGTCACAACTAGGGTGAAGACAGAAACAGACAGTGAAGACTGGGACAAAAAGGATCCGAAGGCAATAAATATAATTTATAGTGCAATCACAAACAGACCATTGGAATATATTAGAGAAGAAAAAACGGCGTATGAGATAGTAAAAAAGTTCGATGAAATGTACTTGAAAGAGTCGACGGCACTACAGGTCGTATGCGGAAGGAGATTGGAAAAGATAAAACTTGAGAACTACAATGATTCAACATCGTTCTTTAGCGATTTCGAAAAATTAAAAAACGAATTAAAATGTGCGGGTGCACAAGTGAGTGAGAGGGAAAAATTAACTTACATGCTGAATACGTTACCCGAAGAATACAGCTACATAGCGGATATAGTAGATGCACTGAAAGCCGAAAATCAAACGGTAGCGTATTTAAAAAATAAAATTGAAATAGCGGAGAGGAAAAATAAGTCCAATCGAGGAGAAATGCAAGCCAACGCCTTTTCTGCAAAAAAGGAAGGATGCTTCAGATGTGGAAGAGTAGGACATTTTGGGAGAGAGTGTCAAAATGGCGTCGAAGCGGGAAACAGTATCAGTTTTTGGCTTGGGTCAACACGTGGTCGCAGCAGAGGAGGAGGAAACAAAGGAAATACGAGCAGGGGACATGGAAATTTCCATCGTCAGTCAACAACCGGCACGAGCGAGTGTCACGACCGGCATACTTCAAATCCGATGGACCGATGATGGAGATAGAGATGTGGCGGCCTTGGCGACAATGTATATCGCCGAAGTGCCTAATGAGTCATCTGTATCCTAACGGTCCTTCCACCGAATGTCCTAGAAGCGTGACAACGGTCACGTACGCCTACAGGGTAGTGGGGATATTGAGGGATGACAAACAAAGAAGAAACAGATGTTACCGAAAGTCAAATTGTAAGAGCTTCAGTCTTGGAAAGTCACGGCTGGAGCTCAGAACAAAATCGCATTCAGTGTAAATTCAGAATACAAGAAATAAATTCTCTTGTTTTTTTTGTTACCTTAATTTTTTTCTTTTCGTTCGAGCCTCCTGCTTTTTATTTTACGTGACACGAGCATGGTAACTCAAGATCAAGCACATGGATAGCAACGGCGCACGCAGCACACAGCGGCGAGGCGAACGAGATAAGTAATTATGAAGTAATGTGGCCATTAGATAGCGGTTGCACAGATCACATAATTAACAACGTAAATTATTTCGATAAATCTATTGAGCTTAAAGTACCGGTAAATATATGTCGGATTGAAGTCAGGATTATCTAGATGGGCGTTTAATGAATTTTCATTAGAATTAGCCATTGTCGTGATACAATGGAGAGTTTATTAGCACGGGCTTATTAACAAGATTAAGCACTCGTAGCACTAGTGATAATGACCTTAGGTTCGAAACGAATCCGCGGTCACGGGATGGTAAACGTATGTTCTCGCACAGTTCAAGTCTAACTCTTTGTTAACTAGATGTGAGGTATTCACTGGTTGTAAGGTGGCACTGTCATTCGTCGATGAGATCGTACGAAAGAATGAATCTCCGTCTCGACGATGCCGTCGAGGAGAACTATAATGGGTGTGTCTAAGGACATGAGATCTTCGAATTCGTCAACGAAAGCTTTCGTTCCAAAGGCGAGGGAAATTAGCGCTGTTGCTAATTGGTCGATCTCCATATCGGCGTTTTGAAAGAGATGCTGGCCGCCCTTGAGTGGAGGTTGTTGACGGGGGGCAACGTTCGTGGAAGATAGGTTTCTCCTATCTTCCCGTAGTTGCAACAAAGACTACTTGACGGACTTCGCTTGACTAAATCTTAAGATCTATAGCGGGTCCTCACGTTAGCTAAACATACACCACAAAGGCATGCCGACACCCGGCGATCATCTTACCCGGAGGACAAAATCTGCGTGTGGCGGGCCGCGGGATAGAAACTATTGAAGTATTTACTGCCACGTATCGCTACGACTATTTCTTTTAAGGAGAGGTATAGAGTTACTCTGTGCCTTTGTCACATAAAACGTTCATCCCTTTGACCGCGGCTACGTTCGGCGACTGATTGTCGCCTCGAGCCCAAGCTCATGATCATAAATCTCGAATAATCGGTGCGGCATTTGTTTAATCTAAGTTACAGAGTTGCGGTATTCCCGCGAATCCAAGGAGGAGTTCCGGTGTTCTTTCATCTCCGACATATATATTTAGGCGATAATAGATCGATAAAGGCAACAAAATTAGCGAATGTTATAAGTTATTTTGAAGCATTTGGAAAGCAAAATGAAATAAATGTGGATAATGTTTTTTACGCGAAAAAATGTCCGCAAACTTGATTAGTTTAGGCAAGTTAAAAGATAATAGGAACACGGTTATTTCAATAGGAAATATTGCAAAAGTAATAGATGAGGACAATAAGCTTACAGCGGTAGCGGTTAAAGAAAAGGGAACATATAGAATGAAAAGTATATTGAATGGGAAGGAGCACTTAGCATACAGCGCCGAACGTAGTGATATGAGTAAAAAGAAAAGATGGCATAGGATGTTAGGACACGTAAATTTTAAATATTTAAATATTTTGGGTAAAGAGCAGCTAGTTACTGGTATACCGAATGAATTTGAAAAGGAATTTTTGAAATGTAGGGTGTACAGGAAAGGAAAATGCACAATTTACCATTCAAAAATAATCGAACCAAGGCTAGGGAGATAATGGAAATTATTCATTCGGACGTGTGCGGTCCCTTTAAGACTACCGGATTCAATGAAGAGAAATAGTTCATCTCATTTATCGATGATTACAGCAAAATAGCTAGAATTTATTGTATAAAATCAAAGGGCGATGTCTTTGATTGTTTCGTACAGTTTGTAAATGAAGCCGAGAATTTAACGGGCAAGTGGTTTAAAATATTGAGATATGATAATGGAGAAGAGTACTGGAATAATCGAATTTATAAATTTGCTGGGGATAAAGGTATCAGAATAAATAACTGCCCAACCTACGTACATGAATTAAACGGGACAACGGAAAGGTATAATAGAACAGTGATGGACATGGCGCGTTGCTTGTTAGCGGAAGCGAAAGTACATAAAAGGTACTGGCTGGAAATAGATTGGACAGCGGTATACTTGAAGAATCGAATACTGGCAAATACTATAGAGAGAAAGACACCTTTTGAAATATTCTTCGGGAGAAAACCAAGTGTTGAAGATATACATCTATATGGAAGTAAAGTTTTTGTAAGAAAACCAGAACAAAAAAGAGTTTCTAAATGGGATAAGAAGGCAGATATGGGAATTTTGTTAGGATATAGTGAAGTAGGTTACACAGTCTTATTAGGTAGAAAAATAACAATAGCGAGACATGTAGAAGTCATAGGAACAGACACAAAATGTATCGGTTTTGTGGAGAATTCATTCGATAAAGATAACGATGACATTGAGGATAATGATTTATTGGTAAACATGAATAAGGAAGAGTTAGAAAGTAGGGAAGATGAAAATGATAACAGTCTTGAAAGCTTAAACATCCCTGGCAGATCTACACGTAATAAGAGAACTCCAGTAAGATATCCAGAAAAAGAAAACATTAGTGAAATCCATGCAAATTATTGTAGTGTAGATATCCCTTGTACATTTGAGGAGGCGATTTGTTGTGAAGATAGTGAAGATTGGAAACAAGCTATGAATAAGGAAATAGAATGTCTTTATAAGAATAAAACTTGGAAATTGGTAGAAAGGGTAAAAGGCAAAGACGTATTAGATGTAAAATGGGTTTACACGAGAAAATCAGATGACAGGTATAAGGCTAGATTAGTGGTAAGAGGATTCCAACAAAGAAACGTAGCTGATGACATATACTCCCCAGTAGCGAGTAATCAGACCTCTAAGATATTGCTATCATATCGTTGTCAAAATGGATTAATTATTGAGCAAATGAATGTAGAAACTGCTTTTTTAAATGGTGAAGTAACCTCGGAGGTATATGTAAATCAACCAAAGGGATATGCGGACGGAACGAATAGAGTTTGTAAACTATCGAAAGCGCTTTATGGGTTAAAAAAATGTCGAAGGGAGTGGTATGAGTGTCTTAATAAGTATCTGACGAGATTAGGTTTTAAGAAGAATAACATAGAGTTGTGCCTATATATACATGGAGAGGGAGAAAATGTTGTTTATTTGCTAATGTATGTAGACGATTTGCTAATTTGTAGTAAAAATAAAAGGAAGATACAAAGGGTAAAGAAGTTATTAACTAATAGATTTGAAATGAAAGATTTAGGTGAAGTCAAAGAATATCTTGGAATAAATATAGACTATGATTATTTCAAAAATGAAATAAGATTATGCCAAAGGAAATACATTGAATCATTAGCAAACAAATGTAAGTTACAAAATAGCAAATTGTACTGTGCACCTATGGAGACCAACTTAAAAATTGAAAAAGCTGTGATAAATAGAGAGGATATTGGATACAAAAATTTAATTGGCGCATTGTTGTATATTAGTGAAAATACCAGACCCGATATAAGTTATAGTGTGAATTATTTGAGTAGATTTCAAGATTGTTGTAATGAGACACATTTTAAATTTGCTTTCTGAATATTGAAATATTTGCACCGGACTAGAGACTTAAGATTAGATTATAAAAGGAATGAAAAATGTGAAACGATAGATTGTTATGTGGACGCCGATTAGGCAGGAGATCATTTAGAAAAGAAATCGACTTCTGAATATGTAATTAGATTGTGTGGAAATGTAATTGGTTGGAAGTCTAAAAAACAAAGGTGTGTGACAAAAGCCTCGACGTATGCAGAGTATGTAGCTCTATCGGAAGCGGTGAGTGAATTAATGTTCATTATGGAAATTATGAAAATCTTTAATGTAAATCTAGACGATAACCCTGTAAAAATTGATGAGGATAACTCTGGAGTGATAAGTATAGCAAAGCACGGAAATTTTACAAAAAATTCTAAACACATTGAAGTTCATTACCACTATGTTCACGAGTGCTTAAAGGAGAACATGATAAAGATATTTAAAGTTATTACAGGCGAAAATACAGGCACTGTGTACGGAGAGAGAAATTCGAAAGGTTTAGGTCATGGATGAATGTAAATTAAGAGAAATGTAGATAAAGCAATAAGTGTTAAAGTTTCTGTTACGTAATTCGTCAAAGCATGTAAATACGATTAAGTGTACAGTATAAATGTAAGGAGACGTGTTAGAAACATGATATATTTAAACTGTACATGTAAATGTGCATGTAAGCGTCAGAGGACGTCCAGGCCTCAGTTGGGACGAAAGACAAGAGTCAGGCGTTAGAAGTATCTGGAGGAGCCGGTTGACAACAAGCGTGCGTGCTAGTAGCATTTCGAGGTCTTTAGAGTATAAGATATATGTATAAATGTTGTGTGCTAAATAAAGGGAATTATTTGTATTTCCGAATCCATTCTATACCATTACAAATACACTAACGTACCAGAATATTATAATATTCAGTAACAACGATAGAATTAACCAGTTCGCAAGTATAAAAGAGACACATTTTACACTGTGACGAAATAATATCCAAGAAATCTGATATAACATACATGGAAAATACACGAATCAGACTGAGAAACCACTGTAAGCGTCAGAGGACTTCCAGGCCTTAGTTGGGACAAAAGACAAGAGTCAGGCGTTAGAAGTATCTGGAGGAGCCGGTTGACAACAAGCGTGCGTGCTAGTAGCATTTCGAGGTCTTTAGAGTATAAGATATATGTACAACAGTTGTGTGCTAAATAAAGGGAATTATTTGTATTTCCGAATCCATTCTATATCTTTTCAATTCCTGAACATGCAAAATTGCATTTTGGCAGGTTTTGGCAGAGACCAGAGTTGACATAGCTCAAACAAACTGATGAGTAATGTAACTGTAGCAAATGTAGAGTATAAGGCGTATCGAATTGTCGACATATGTGCAAAACAAGCGGAGAGACTTTGAAAGCAATATTTAAGCATTAATAGCAAAAACTGCAATTATGCTAGAATTTACAGGGTCCAGAGTTGGCATAGCACAAACCGGCTGATTTGGCATCAGATGTGGAATATAAGGCGCATTGTATGGCCAACGTTTCTGCAAAACAGGCGGAGATACCTCGATTCGAATATGCAAGCATTAATATCCAAAACTGCAGTCACGGTGGATTTCACCGGGTCCAGTCTTGACCATGTGCAAACTGTCTAATGTGTGCTGTATTTGGCAGCAAATGTGGAGTATATCATGCATCCTATTGTGAACATACTTACTATGAAAACGGAGATACATTCACTTGAATATTTAGGCTTGAATGTGCAGAACTACAAATACGCTGGATTTGACTCGTTCCGTATTTAACATGGCTTAAACCAGATGAAGCGCCCAGTGTATGGCAGTCTATGTGGAATATAACGCGCACTGTTTTGTCGACATATCTGCAATAGAAACTGAGTCACGTCGATCTGAATATTGAACCCAGATCATGCATTACTGCATTTACGCTTGATTTCACAGGGTCCGGATTTGACATAGCGCAAACCAGATGATGTGAGCTGTATTTAGTAGCAACTACGGAGTATAAAGCGCATCTAATTTTCCACATATCTGTAATCCAAACGGAGATTCGTTAATTTGATTATTTAGGTTTGATAATGCAAAACTGCAGTTGCGTTGGGTTTGACCGGACCAGAGTGGACATTGCGCTAATTGGATGATATTGGTTTAATTTGCAAGAAATGTGGAATACAAGGCAAATCGTATTGTCGACACATCTCCAACAGTAACGGAGATGCGTGGATTTGAATATATAATAATTTATATGAAAAACTGCAATTAACTATTACACTGCATATAACAGAGACCAGAGTCGATGTTCTGCCGCGCAACACATCTGCACTCAATCCCGCGCGGCTTGACAGCCACCGGTCCACGTGCCATCCTTCGAATCCTCCATAGGCCCAAGGACTCACCATAAAGATGGAATCCTAACTGCATTGTTCGCACATATGGTCTAAGTCAATCTGTTTGTCCAAAAAGACTTTCTAATTCTAGAAGGGTTGTCGGTCGGTTTTTAGAAAGGTCCTTGGGTTTATTACGCGCTCTTAAGAATTACGGAGAAAGCGGGTAGTGGCCTGACGAAAAAAGGGGACATCTACCTAACGGAAAATCTGAGTTTTCCCATAAACAATGTCGCCTAGGACCCACGTTGGTAGGAGGATTCTTCCTCCTCTCCTCCTTCCTAACATTAGTCATAACCAATCGGCATCGCGGATCATTGCCCTCACTTTCCTAACTAACAATGTAAGCAACGAATCCGTGTTCTTCGTTCAAAGGGCACACCCATACCGAGCTTCGTACTCACATCAGAATAAACTTTAGACATACATCATCTCTCACGGTGACTAGAGTTCCTGCCATCCCTATAACTCTCACCGTTCCTATATCTCTCAGAGTTCCATCGTCTCTCACGGCGACTAAAGTTCCTGCGATCCCTACAACTCTCACCGTTCCTATATCTCTAAGAGCCTCCTATGGCTCTCGCAGTATCCAGAAGTCCGACAGGTCCTACAGCTCTCACGGACCTGGAGCTCCTATAGCTCACACTCTCATCTAAGAATAATCCTTCTCTTCGTTATCTGTATCTTAAGGAACGGCGTTCTTACTCAGTGTGGTTGTATAAATCGTTGGAAATACATATATTTTTTATAACTTTGTGACTCCCAGTGTTATACCACAACGACTACACCTATTATCCTAAGCGAAATACGGGGATCGAACTATTCGTGGTGTCGATTATTCCAATCGTAACGGGAATTTACGACTCCCATTGACGCGTATTCAAACGACCGCGTCTCCCCGCGATAGTTCGAAAATACAGTCGACATAGCGCAAACCGGATAAGTACTGTATTTGGCTGTAATTGTGGAGTATAGCGCGCATCGCATTTGCGACATGTATCCAATAGCAGCGCTGATACGTTGGTTTGAACATTTAGGCATGAATATGCAAAACAGAAATTACGCTGAATCTGTCAGTGACCAGAGCAGACTTAAGACAGACGAGAAGATAGAATCGGAAAATGTGCTCTGTGCTCACCAGAAAATCAGGAGCATAACGCTCACCGAATTGTCGTCATATCTGCCGTAGAAACGAAGATACGTTGCTTTCGATATTCAAGCATGACTATGCTAAACTGCAATTATGGTGTATTTGACAGGGACAAGGGTGAACAAAACGCTAACCTACTGATGTGCGCTGTATATGACATCAGATGTCAAATATAACGCGCACCGAATTGTCTGTAAGTGTGCCATAGAAACGGAGATTCGTTGATTCGAATATTTAATACTGAATATGTAAAACTGCAAATACGCAGGGTTCGGCTGGGTCCCGATTTTACATGCATCAAACGGGATATCGTGCACTGTGTTTGGCAGCAAATTTGGAGTATAACGAGCCTCTAATTGTAGCCATATGTGAAGTAGAATCGGAGATACGTCGGTTTGAATACTTAATCCTGAATATACGAAACTGCAACTACGCTGGATCTGGCTGGGTCCAGATTTTACATAGCGTAAACCGTATGATGTGCACTGTACTTGGCATCAGATGTGGAATATAACGCGCATCGTATGGCCAATGTTTCTGCAAAACAAGCGGAGATACCTTCATTCGAATATGTAAGCATTAATATCCAAAACTGCAATCACGCTGGATTTCGCCGTGTCCAATCTTGACAGTGTGCAAACGGGCTGATGTGTGCTGTATTTGGCAGCAAATATGCAGTGTTACGCTCATCCTGTTGTTGACGTACCTGCAATGGATACGGAGATAGTTTCACTTGAATAACTAGGCTTGAACTTTCAAAACTACAAATACGCTGGATTTGACTCGTTCCGGATTTAACACGGCTTAAACCAGATGAAGCGCTCTGCGTATGGAAGTCAATGTGGAATATAGCGCGCATCGACATATGTGCTATGGAATCGGAGTCACGTTGATTTGAATATTTAAGCCTGAACATATAAAATTGCATTTGGGCTGGATTTTGCAGGGACCAGAGTTTACGCTGCGCAAGCGAGCTGATGGGTAATGTAACTACAGCAAATGCGGAGTACAAGGCGTATGGAATTGTCGACATATGTGCAAAAGAAGCGGCGAAGCTTGGAATGCAATATTTAAGCATTAACAACAAAAACTACAATTACGCTGTATTTTACAGGGTCCAGAGTTGACATAGCACAGACCGGCTGATTTGGTGTCATATGTGGAGTATTCTGCGCATCGAATAGGCGACATAGAAACCGAGATACGTTCATTTGAATATGTAATATTTGAATATTTCGCCTGAAAATGCATAATTGCAAATACGCTGAGTTTGGCTGCGCCCACACGTTACATAACTCAAACTATATAATATGCATTGTGTTTGGCGGCAAAAGTGGCGTATATCGCGCATCGAATTGTCGGCATATCTGCAATGCAAACGGCGATACGGTGATTTGAATAATTAATCATGAATATGTAAAGCAGCAATTTCGCTAGGTTTGACAGAGGGCAGAGTTGACAAGGTACAAACAAGCAGATGTGCGGTGCACATGACATCGGATGTGTAATGTAACGGGCATCGCTTGACGCCATATGTGTAATAGAAACGTAGATACATTCATTTGAATATGTTAACCTTAATTTGTAAAACTGCAATTACGCTTGATATGTCGAGGACCATAGATGATATAATAGCACGAGCCAGCTGATGTGAGCTGTATTTGGCAGGCAATGAGGAGTATATCTCGCATCTAATTGACGGCAAATCTCCAAGCGCAGCGGTGATACGTTTTATTTAATATTCAATAATGGGCCTGTTACGATACCGATAGTATTAGCGTGACTGAAACACATTGCCGTCTCAGTAAAACCATTTTATTTCAAGCTTCACGCTACAGTTCTGAATCCGGATAAGACCGTTTCAAGTTCTCGCAAGAGCAAGCAGTCAAATTAAGGTACTTACGCGAGTTAGAGTCTAATACATTTTATTGGTCCAACATCGATGGGGCGATCTCGCATCGAAATTTTCGGAGGACCGCGTAACCTTCCAACGACGACCGCCGTACGAGCAGCGGATAAACTTATTTCGTGCCTTAGGTTGCCCTCACCCCGTCCTAAACTTCTTGATTCTTGGTTGGTAGCTTTAGCGGCTGCAGGTCCGAGAAATTGCATCTTGATCCGCTTTCTCGTATGTCGCATGTGACGTCTCACTTTCCGCCGTAGACACTTGTCGGATCTACACAGGTTGAACCATTTGCGCGAGACAAGCGCGGCGCTCTGCAGGGACGAGGGATCCAATTTTCGAAGTATCAAGTGCGAAACCTCCAGTGGTAGTTCGGAAATGATATCTACCTTACTTGGCACGAACAAACCAACGACGCGTAGTAGAGATCTAAAAAACTCCATGTTGCTTCTACTGTTGCGCGAGCACGACTGACGGTCTGGCTAAGAGTGGAAGCTTATATATGTGCTGTTCGTCACGGTGCACTGCGAGTTCCGGTTCCGGGTGAGAGTGCTGGTGAGGCAGAATCGATGGTATGTGCATGTATTTTCACTTACATCGGGTTCACATTATGATTAGAGTTAGAGGCGCGAAACGAATCTTCATTTGGTTTAGACGTTGTTGTTATGCAATAGAGCAGATATTTACTAGTATAAATTTGATTGATATATAATTTGACAAGTAGTCGTGATAATTAGGTACTCGGGAAGCTAATGACAGTGATCCTGGGTTCAATAACAAAGCCGCGGTCAACGGGATAACAGAATTCGTTTTCACCCTGATTCGAAGTTGTACCATCAGTTCAAATGATGGCGGCAAGCAGAACGGACACGTGCACGTTGCTCCGTAGGCATAACCGAAATATCTGGGTATATTAAAGAATTCGGGCGGAAAGTGCACGAAAGTGAAGTTTCTAGTGCTCCGGAATGAGTGGGAACACAGGAGATAGGTGAGCTCGCTGGTATAAAAGCGAGAGAAACGATTGAAAGTGCTGTGTGTGAAAAGTGCGGTTAGGGGCAGAGCGGGGGTCATCTTGGTTCGCGCGACAGAAGCGCCACCGTGCGGGCTACCTGGGTAACCAAGGAGTGGTGGAGAGCGCCCCGTGGAGGGCCAGTAAAAACTCCCCGCGTCGAACAGACACGAATCGCATACACACGGAAAGATACAGTGGGATTATACGACGACCGGCTGCGTCGAAGGACATCCATCTCAAACATACATATATATGTATATATGTATATTAAGACAAACACAATATGGACAAGTACTGTAAGTCAAGTAAACTTACGGCTCAGGGTGTTTCGGAGCTTCCAGGCCCCGTCGGGGATTCGAGTAGCGTCCCAGGCTCGACCCGACGGTCACCCAACGACTGGACGAACGGCGAGGGGAAGGTCGATCCCAGGGCCTCCCCTCGTTCGGTAAACACGACCGGGGACCAAGAAACACCCGCAGTTGTCACAGAGGAAAAGACGTGCAAGAAAAGCACTAGAAGATACCTCGAATTTGATGAAGACATCGCCGGGAATCATCGAGGATGTCGAGATGCCAATGCAGGCACTCAAGGATAAGACACCACCCACCGAAAAGGCGACCCAAATCGCCAAGGAAAAAATCTTCAAAGGTGACAAGATCACCAGATATATAAGAAAGTCCCCAGTGGAGGGGAGCGCGTGCAACACAACGAGAAGCCTGGCCAGGAGCCAGCTGAGGGCAACTAGGGACGAAGCGGCCAGCACCTCGGAGCTAGACACACCGGCGGAAATGTCGGACAGCGGCAGCGAAGCGGCGGCACCAAGGGCATGTCTCAGGAGGAAGGCCATGGCGAACAGAGCAACGGCCGAGACCGAAGGCAACGACGAGGACAGTATCGTCATTAAGATGAGCGAATGGAAGGCGATGACGGAAATCATCACAGAAGTCTTCCGCGAAATCCAATACATAGGTAGCAGACTCTGCCTCATGAGCAAAAAGGATACCGACATCAAGAAAAGGAGGGACGCCATCAGTAAAAAAGCGATCAAGCTCCACTCGATGTTGGACGAGATGAGGCTCAAGAGGAACGCGAGGACAGTCGCGGCCACCAGGATGACCACCCCTCCGGGGAGGAGTGAGGAGAAGGAAGGAAAAAGGAAGGAGATGTCGCCTGTCGAGAGGAAGGGCGACACCAAGAGAAAGAGACCAACGACAGTGGAGGCCTCATACGCAGGAGCCTGTGCCAGCAACAGCTCGGCAAAAGCGACTACGGAATGCACGGACAGCGATGTAAAGGAAGACTGGATCCCTGTCCGCGGAAGGAGAGGAAAAGGAACGGACACCCCGACGGTGGTCAGGAAGGCGAACGCAGGAAGGGCGGCATTGGACAAGCCAAAGAGGCCGGAGGGACCGAAGAGGATACGTAACAGACCCGAAGCCATCCTCGTCAAAGTAGGGCAGGACAAGGAGTGGATCCAGGTTTACAAAGACTTGATGGGGGCAAGGGAGACCCTAAAAGAGAGCTGTGAGATTAGGAGGACCAGAACAGGTGACATCCTGATCGAGCTGAAAGCAGGTAGCAACGCCAAAAAGACCGCGGCGGATATGAACACGGCGCTAAGAGGCAAGGTGAGAGCGCTACCAATGCGCGACAAGACCTCCGTAGAGATCAGGGATATAGACCCGCTCGTAGGCAAGGAAGAACTAGCCAGGGAGATAGTAGTGCAACTGGGCGTAAGCGACATCACTGAGGTCGAAGTAAAGACCCTAAAATTGGCGCCGTGGGGCACCCAATCGGCAATAGTGACGATGCCGAAAGCCTATCTGGGCAAAGAGGGGGCGAGCCGGAAGATCAGAACCGGCTTGACGATAGCCTCGATAAAGGCACTACCCAATGTGGTAAAGTGCTTCAGATGTCACATGTTTGGGCATATCGCGAACAAGTGCACGGCGATAAGCCCTGGAAAGGAGATTTGCAGGAAGTGCGGAGCCAAAGACCACACGATAGCTGCCTGCGTCAACGCACCCTGCTGCTCCATCTGCAGCAAGGAGAAAGGAGTGAAATTTGACCACGTAACCGGATCCCTGGCTTGTCCAGAATATAGAAGGCGGTTGAAAGCGAGTAAATGAGGATACTGCAGATAAACCTCAACAGATGCAAGCTGGCGCAGGACATGATGCACCAATGCGCGATCGAACTTAGGCCGGATATAATAATAATTTCCGAGCCGAACAGGCAGCTACCGCACTGGTTTAATGACACCAAAGGAGACGCCTCGATATGGGTCACACTCCTCAATTGCAAGCTGCATGATGAAACAACGGAGATCAAGAGCGACGGGATAGTGGGCGTCCGTGTTGGCGACGTCTTCTGCTTCAGCGGATACTGTTCACCCAACATAAATAAGCCAGCATACTGCAAATACATAGACACGCTGTCTGCTGTGACGAAGAGCGTTGCTAGAAGACACGACAAGGTCGTCGTGGCCGGAGACTTCAACGCAAAGTCAACCTGTTGGGGAGGATCGACCACAGACAAGAGAGGGAGAGTCTTAATGGAGGCACTAAGCGCCCACCGGGTGTTTCCATTGAGGCTCAAGGCAAAGTACACCTTCTTCATGAACGGGAAGACGAGCTTCCCCGACATAATAAGCGTAACCAACGAGGTCAGCGAGATACACGCCGGAAGCGCGGTCTTGGACAAATACTCGGCCTCGGACCATCTGTACGTGCTCCACAGGTTTAAGACGAGGAAGACCCGAACCGAATCGAAGTTCTACAGGTACGTGACCAAGGACATGTCGCCGGAGGAGTTCCTGAGCAGATTCGACGACACACTGAAGAAGGAGGACCTCAACGCGGCTATCGGAGAGGATGGCGTCGAGCCCTTGCAAAAGAGCATCGAAGGTACGTGCGAAGGGATGCTAAGGAAGTCGAACGGTGCGGCGAGCCGCAAGTACGCGAACTACTGGTGGAACCCGATGATCGCGGAACTGAGAGCGCAGGCGCACAATGCGCTCAGGAAGGTGACGAGAGAAAGAAAGAAGAATGCCGGCAACACCGAGCCCCTCGTCAACGCCTACAAGGAGATCCGTAGGCAGTTAAAAAAGGAGATCGCCTGTAGCAAAAAAACAGCTTGTGCAGAATACTGCAAGATACTGGAGAGCGACCCTTGGGGCAAACCCTATCGCACGGTCATGAAGAAATGTAAAAGCAAGGGACCAACAAACGACATGCCTATCGACATGGTGAAGGCAGTCCTACAGAGGCTATTCAACCTTGGGACACGGACCCCCCCATTATGAGGGCCGCGAAGAGACCGAAGAAGAAGGAGATATTAGCCTCAGCGTCGCCATCGGCGAAGGCGATGTCGTCGATGCCGCCGGAAGAATGAACACCAAGAAGGCTGCAGGAGTCGATGGCGTGCCGGGCGAGATCGCGAAGCTGGTAGCGAGTCGTAGGAGCGAGCTCGTGACAAGGGCATCACCGAATCAGGAAGGATCCCAGACTGCTGGAAGACGGCCAGAGTAATACTGCTAAGGAAACCGGGAAAGGATCCCAGTCTCCCCAACGCGTACCGGCCGATAAGCATACTCCCAACCATGAGCAAGATCTGGGAAAAATGCTTTAAGAGGATCATCGAGAGATGTATCGGGACGGACCCGTTCCATCGGAGGCAATATGGCTTCAGAAAGAAGAGGAGCACGGTAGATGCCATCACGCAGGTGATGAAGTTTGCCAACATCTGCAAACAGAAGAAGGTAATATGCGAGATAATCACCCTGGATATTAGCAATGCCTTCAATTCGCTCAGCTGGAAGAGCATATACGAGGAATTTGACAAGAGGAAGCTGCCATGGAAGGTCAAAAGGCTAATCGGCAGTTATCTATCCGGAAGGAGGATCATCGTGAGCAACCAGCACGGCACGGTGGAGCACGAGGTGGCGGCGGGAGTTCCGCAGGGATCCATCCTCGGACCATTCCTGTGGAACTTGGTATACGACCGGTTGCTCGAGAGACTCGACAACATGCCAATGGTCAGAGCAACCGCCTTCGCGGATGATCTGGCCATCACATGTTCCGTCTGGAGGAACGAAGATGCCTCCGTCAAGGTCAACACGATGCTAAGGATCGCCAACTATTGGTGCACCAGTGTCGGTCTCACCCTGGCGAGGGAAAAGACGGAGGTCATGCTCATCACAAGCTTGCGTGTGCCGAGAGTGGTGAAAATCAGGTTGGGCTCCTCGGACATCGAAACGGTCGATCGCATCAGGTATCTCGGAGTCGTCATCGACTCCAGTCGGAGGTTCGGTGCGCATATCGAGATGGTGTGTAACAGAGCCGACAAGTTAATAGGAGCCCTTAGGGGAATTCTACTCAACATCAACGGGCCGCCCAGCTTGGCTCGTAGGCTCTACTACAATGTGTGGGAGTCCATCGTAACTTACGGAGCACCGGTGTGGGCTAGAGCAGCGAATACCGATAAGAACAGGAAAAAGCTGAAACGAGCACAACGAACGGCCCTGTCCACAACAACGACGGCATACCGTACCGTCTCCCACGCGGCACTTTGCGTGTTGACCGGGAATCTCCCGATTTACATAAAGATAAAGATGCTCGGAGAGACCTACGAGAGGAACAAGATCCATGGGTCCAGGATTGGCACGGATGACGGCTCCAAGCTGAAGGAGGAACTGGAGGCGACTCGCATGAAGGCCCAAGAGGACTGGCAGAAGGAGTGGAACAACTACAAAAAAGAAAATATCACAAAGAAGCTAATACCGAGTGCGCTGCTATTTACCAAAAAGAAGATGGACATCGATCACTACACCATGCAGCTGCTAACCGGGCATGGGAGCTTCGGTGTCTATAGGAAAAGGATTGGCAGGGACAGCGACAGCAACTGTCTCGACTGTGGAGACCCGAACGACGATGCAGAGCACGCCCTCTTCGCGTGCCCGAAGTGGACGGACAGAAGGATCGAGCTGGAGAACGCTCTGGGAGGAAAGATAGACGTGGGCAATCTGATCGCCACGGTGACCGCCAAGGACGAGAGCTGGAATAAATTCAGGCCATTCTGCAAGACCGTCATGTGTCACAGGAGGGTGACAGCGAGGGCCTAGGAAGAGGCAAGGAGGAGAACGAGCGTAACAACAACTACGCGGAGCAATGAGGGCAAGAACATGGAACAACGAAAAACCGCAGAAGGAGACGAGCCCAGTATTCTGAACTGGCTCAGAGGACGACATGAGCAGTAACTGCACGAAGAAGTAGATACAACGGGGCACGAAAGGACAACCCTGATGACTGCCGACAGGTTTTACCGGGGTTGTCTGCCCTCTAAGCGGAGGAAGAAGGAGGAGGGGCTTTTAGTGGGTATGGCAACGATATCCGACCGACTCCCACATAACCCAGTCACTGGGCATGCGTAATAGCAGTTTCCCAACCCCACGCAAAAAAAAAAGTTGTACCATACTTGCTTATCTACGGTATAGGTAGGACTGAACAAACTCTTTGTCAAAACATAGAATATCCACCGAGTGTTAAGGCTCTTTGTTACTGGCTAATGTGACCTCACGAGAGAATGATTTTCCGGCACGATGATGCTGCAGTGGAAAACAATGATGGGTGTGTCTAAGGGCACCAGAACATCGGATTCGTGGAGAAAAGACTTCGCTCGGAAAGGGATTGAAAGTGACGTTACTGTTAATTGGACAATTTCCACGTTAATGGTTAGAGAAGGAAGCTAGTAGTCCTTGAGGGAACGTTGCTAGCGGGAAGCTTCGTCCGTGGAAAAATAAATTCCACCTATCCTCCCGTAGTTGGAACAAAGACTGTTTGCCTGTTTAGGACTGCTAAGGACTTTAATTTACAAAATCTTAAGGTTTATAATGGGTCCTCAGGCTAGCTAAACATATACTGTGGAGATGCGTTGACATCTCGCAATCATCTTATCCGACGGATAGAGTCTGCGTGTGGCGAGACACGGGACATGAACCGTTGGAATGTTTACTGTCACGTGCCGCTACGATTATTTCATTTAAGGACAGCTATAGAATTACTCCATGCCTTTATTAGAGAAAAAGTTCATCCCTTGACCGCGGCTACGTTCGGTGACTGGTTGTCGCCTCGAGGCCAATTGCAGTATCACAAGTTTCGAACAATTACAAACGGACTGGATGGTTACAATTGTTGAATTACAGCTATGGTAGAATCTAGATTACAATGTTACGGGATTTTCCCAAAATTCCAAACGGAAGGTTCCCGTGTTCTTTCATCTCCGATTTATATTTATGCTTGATCTGTCTGGGACCAGTCTGGATATAGCGCAAACTGGCTGGTAAACGATGTATTTGGCAAGAAATGTGGAGTACCAGGCACATCGAATTGTCGACATATCAGCAACAGCAACGGAGATACGTGGAGTTGAATATTTGAGTCTGAATCTGCAAAACAACAATTACAATGCATATAACAGAGACCAGAGTCGATGTTCTGCCGCGCAACACATCTGCACTCAATCCCGCGCGGCTTGACAGCCACCGGTCCACGTGCCATCCTTCGAATCCTCCATAGGCCCAAGGACTCACCATAAAGATGGAATCCTAACTGCATTGTTCGCACATATGGTCTAAGTCAATCTGTTTGTCCAAAAAGACTTTCTAATTCTAGAAGGGTTGTCGGTCGGTTTTTAGAAAGGTCCTTGGGTTTATTACGCGCTCTTAAGAATTACGGAGAAAGCGGGTAGTGGCCTGACGAAAAAAGGGGACATCTACCTAACGGAAAATCTGAGTTTTCCCATAAACAATGTCGCCTAGGACCCACGTTGGTCGGAGGATTCTTCCTCCTCTCCTCCTTCCTAACATTAGTCATAACCAATCGGCATCGCGGATCATTGCCCTCACTTTCCTAACTAACAATGTAAGCAACGAATCCGTGTTCTTCGTTCAAAGGGCACACCCATACCGAGCTTCGTACTCACATCAGAATAAACTTTAGACATACATCATCTCTCACGGTGACTAGAGTTCCTGCCATCCCTATAACTCTCACCGTTCCTATATCTCTCAGAGTTCCATCGTCTCTCACGGCGACTAAAGTTCCTGCGATCCCTACAACTCTCACCGTTCCTATATCTCTAAGAGCCTCCTATGGCTCTCGCAGTATCCAGAAGTCCGACAGGTCCTACAGCTCTCACGGACCTGGAGCTCCTATAGCTCACACTCTCATCTAAGAATAATCCTTCTCTTCGTTATCTGTATCTTAAGGAACGGCGTTCTTACTCAGTGTGATTGTATAAATCGTTGGAAATACATATATTTTTTATAACTCTGTGACTCCCAGTGTTATACCACAACAACTACACCTATTATCCTAAGCGAAATACGGGGATCGAACTTTTCGCGGTGTCGATTATTCCAATCGTAACGGGAAATTACGACTCCCATTGACGCGTATTCAAACGACCGCGTCTCCCCGCGATAGTTCGAAAATACAGTCGACATAGCGCAAACCGGATAAGTACTGTATTTGGCTGTAATTGTGGAGTATAGCACGCATCGCATTTGCGACATGTATCAAATAGCAGAGCTGACACGTTGGTTTGAACATTTAGGCATGAATATGCAAAACAGCAATTACGCTGAATCTGTCAGTGACCAGAGAAGACATAAGACAGAAGAGCAGATAGAATCGGAAGATGTGCCCTGTGCTCACCAGCAAATCAGGAGCATAATGCTCACCGAATTGTCGTCATATCTGCCATAGAAACGAAGATACGTTGCTTTCGATATTCGAGCATGAATATGCTAAACTGCAATTATGGTGTATTTAACAGAGACAAGAGTGAACAGAACGCTAAGCTACTGATGTGCGCTGTATATGACATCAGATGTCAAATATAACGCACACCGAATTGTCTGGAAGTGTGCCATAGAAACGGAGATTCGTTGGTTCGAATATTTAATACTGAATATGTAAAACTGCAAATACGCAGGGTTCGGCTAGGTCCCGATTTTACATGCATCAAACGGGATAACGTGCACTGTGTTTGGCAGCAAATTTGGAGTATAACGAGCCTCTAATTGTAGCCATATGTGCCATAGAATCGGAGATACGTCGGTTTGAATACTTAATCCTGAATATACGAAATTGCAACAACGCTGGATCTGGCTGGGTCCAGATTTTACATAGCGTAAACCGGATGATGTGCACTGTTCTTGGCATCAGATATGGAATATAACGCGCATCGAATTGTCTACATACCTGCAATCGAAACGTAGTCACGTTGATCTGAATATTTATTCCTGTTGGGAATATGATACATTTACACTGTACATGTGAATGAGTGTGTAAGCGTCAGAGGTCGTCCGGGTATTGGTTGAGACAAAAGACAAGAGTCAGTCGTTAGAAGTATCTGGAAGAGTCGGTTGACAACAGGCGTGCGTGCGAGTAGGATTTTGAGGTCTTAAGAGTATAAGATATATGTATAACAGTTGTGTGCTAAATAGAGGGAATTATTTGTATTTCCGAATCTATTCTATATCTTTTCATGGTAGCAGAGCGTGGTTCATAATTTTGCCAGTTATTTTAGTGCGTGTTTTTCAATATTGCGAGTTAGTTCGAGTGATTTCTCAGTAAGGAAAGAAACGTTCAAAGGTTACAAAGAGGAAAAATACACTTCGTGCACGTAGGAACGCTTGAGTAAGAGATAAGGAGTCATTTAAAATGGAAAGATCGGAAATCATGATACCTATTTTCGATGGATATTTACGGTATGTGGAAGCAAAGAATAACGATGTTTCTCAGATATAAAGAATGCGAGATTGTCACAACTAGGGTGAAGACAGAAACAGACAATGAAGACTGGGACAAAAAGGATCTGAAGGCAATAAATATTATTTATAGTGCCGTCACGAATAGACAATTCGAATATATTAGAGAAGAAAAAACGGCGTATGAGATAGTGAAAAAGTTTGATGAAATGTACTTGACAGATTCGACGGCACTACAGGTCGTATGCAGAAGGAGATTGGAAAAGATAAAACTTGAGAACTACAGTGATTCAACATCGTTCTTTAGCGATTTCGAAAAATTAATAAACGAATTAAAATGTGCGAGTGCACAAGTGAGTGAGAGGGAAAAACTAACTTACATGCTGAATACGTTACCCGAAGAATACAGCTACATAGCGGATATAGTAGATGCACTGAGAGACGAAAATCAAACGGTAGCGTATTTAGAAAATAAAATTGAAATAGCGGAGAGGAAAAATAAGTCCAATCGAGGAGAAATGCAAACCAACGCCTTTTCTGCAAAAAAGGAAGGATGCTTCAGATGTGGAAGAGTAGGACATTTTGGGGGAGAGTGTCAAAATGGCGTCGAAGCGGGATACAGTATCAGTTTTTGGCTTGGGTCAACACGTGGTCGCAACAGAGGAGGAGGAAACAAAGGAAATACGAGCAGGGGACATGGAAACTTCCATCGTCAGTCAACAACCGGCACGAGCGAGTGTCACGACCGGCATACTTCAAATCCGATGGACCGATGATGGAGATAGACATGTGGCGGCCTTGGCGACAATGTATATCGCCGAAGTGCCTAATGAGTCATCTGTATCCTAACGGTCCTTCCACCGAATGTCCTAGAAGTGTGACAACGGTCACGTACGCCTACAGGGTAGTGGGGATATTGAGGGATGACAAACAAAGAAGAAACAGATGTTACCGAAAGTCAAATTGTAAGAGCTTCAGTCTTGGAATGTCACGGCTGGAGCTCAGAACAAAATCGCAGTCAGTGCAAATTCTGAATACAAGAAATAAATTCTCTTGTTTTTTTTGTTACCTTAATTTTTTTCTTTTCGTTCGAGCCTCCTGCTTTTTATTTTACGTGCCACGAGCGTGGTAACTCAAGATCAAGCACATGGATAGCAACGGCGCACGCAGCACACAGCGGCGAGGCGAACGAGATAAGTAATTATGAATTAATGTGGCCATTAGATAGCGGTTGTACAGATCACATAATTAACAACGTAAATTATTTCGATAAATCTATTGACCTTAAAGAAGCGGTAAATATATATTTAGGCGATAATAGATCAATAAAGGCAACAAAATTAGCGAATGTTATAAGTTATTTTGAATCATTTGGAAAGCAAAATGAAATAAATGTGCATAATGTTTTTTACGCGAAAGAAATGTCCGCAAACTTGATTAGTTTAGGCAAGTTAAAAGATAATAGGAACACGGTTATTTCAATAGGAAATATTGCAAAAGTAATAGATGAGGACAATAAGCTTACAGCGGTAGCGGTTAAAGAAAAGGGAACATATAGAATGAAAAGTATATTGAAAGGGAAGGAGCACTTAGCAAACAGCGCCGAACGTAGTGATATGAGTAAAAAGAAAAGATGGCATAGGATGCTAGGACACGTAAATTTTAAATATTTAGATATTTTGGGTAAAGAGCAGCTAGTTACTGGTATACCGAAAGAATTTGAAATGGAATTTTTTAAATGTAGGGTGTGCATGGAAAGGAAAATGCAAAATTTACCATTCAAAAATAATCGAACCAAGGCTAGGGAGATAATGGAAATTATTCATTCGGACGTGCGCGGTCCCTTTAAGACTACCGGATTCAATGAAGAGAAATATTTCATCTCATTTATCGATAATTATAGCAAAATAGCTAGAAGTTATTGTATAAAATCAAAAGATGAGGTGTTTGATTGTTTCGTACAGTTTGTAAATGAAGCCGAGAATTTAACGGGCAAGGGGTTTAAAATATTGAGATGTGATAATGGAAAAGAGTACTTGAATAATCGAATTTATAAATTTGCTAGGGATAAAGGTATCAGATTAAATAACTGACCAACCTACGTACATGAATAAAACGGGACAACGGAAAGGTATAATAGAACAGTTATGGACATGGCGCGTTGCTTGTTAGCGGAAGCGAAAGTACATAAAATGGCTGGAAATAGATTGGACAGCGGTATACTTGAAAAATCGAATACTGGCAAATACAATAGAGAGAAAGACACCTTTTGAAATATTCTTCGGGAGAAAACCAAGTGTTGAAAATCTACATCTATATGGAAGTAAAGTTTTTGTAAGAACAAAAGAGAGTTTCTAAATGGGATAAGAAGGCAGATATGGGAATTTAGTTTGGATATAGTGAAGTAGGTTACAGAGTCTTATTAGGTGGGAAAATAACAATAGCGAGACATGTAGAGGTCATAGGAACAGACACAAAATGTATCGGCGTTGCGGAAAATTCATTGGATAAAGATAACGATGACATTGAGGATAATGATTTATTGGTAAACATGAATAAGGAAGAGTTAGAAAGTAGGGAAGATGAAAATGATAACAGTCTTGAAGGCTTTGAAAGCTCTGAAAAGATCAGGATGTCACCTGTTCTGGTCCTCCTAATCTCACAGCTCTCTTTTAGGGTCTCCCTTGCCCCCATCAAGTCTTTGTAAACCTGGATCCACTCCTTGTCCTGCCCTACTTTGACGAGGATGGCTTCGGGTCTGTTACGTATCCTCTTCGGTCCCTCCGGCCTCTTTGGCTTGTCCAATGCCGCCCTTCCTGCGTTCGCCTTTCTGACCACCGTCGGGGTGTCCGTTCCTTTTCCTCTCCTTCCGCGGACAGGGTTCCAGTCTTCCTTTACATCGCTGTCCGTGCATTCCGTAGTCGCTTTTGCCGAGCTGTTGCTGGCACAGGCTCCTGCGTATGAGGCCTCCACTGTCGTTGGTCTCTTTCTCTTGGTGTCGCCCTTCCTCTCGACAGGCGACATCTCCTTCCTTTTTCCTTCCTTCTCCTCACTCCTCCCCGGAGGGGTGGTCATCCTGGTGGCCGCGACTGTCCTCGCGTTCCTCTTGAGCCTCATCTCGTCCAACATCGAGTGGAGCTTGATCGCTTTTTTACTGATGGCGTCCCTCCTTTTCTTGATGTCGGTATCCTTTTTGCTCATGAGGTAGAGTCTGCTACCTATGTATTGGATTTCGCGGAAGACTTCTGTGATGATTTCCGTCATCGCCTTCCATTCGCTCATCTTAATGACGATACTGTCCTCGTCGTTGCCTTCGGTCTCGGCCGTTGCTCTGTTCGCCATGGCCTTCCTCCTGAGACATGCCCTTGGTGCCGCCGCTTCGCTGCCGCTGTCCGACATTTCCGCCGGTGTGTCTAGCTCCGAGGTGCTGGCCGCTTCGTCCCTAGTTGCCCTCAGCTGGCTCCTGGCCAGGCTTCTCGTTGTGTTGCACGCGCTCCCCTCCACTGGGGACTTTCTTATATATCTGGTGATCTTGTCACCTTTGAAGATTTTTTCCTTGGCGATTTGGGTCGCCTTTTCGGTGGGTGGTGTCTTATCCTTAAGTGCCTGCATTGGCATCTCGACATCCCCGATGATTCCCGGCGATGTCTTCATCAAATTCGAGGTATCTTCTAGTGCTTTTCTTGCACGTCTTTTCCTCTGTGACAACTGCGGGTGTTTCTTGGTCCCCGGTCGTGTTTACCGAACGAGGGGAGGCCCTGGGATCGACCTTCCCCTCGCCGTTCGTCCAGTCGTTGGGTGACCGTCGGGTCGAGCCTGGGACGCTACTCGAATCCCCGACGGGGCCTGGAAGCTCCGAAACACCCTGAGCCGTAAGTTTACTTGACTTACAGTACTTGTCCATATTGTGTTTGTCTTAATATACATATATACATATATATGTATGTTTGAGATGGATGTCCTTCGACGCAGCCGGTCGTCGTATAATCCCACTGTATCTTTCCGTGTGTATGCGATTCGTGTCTGTTCGACGCGGGGAGTTTTTACTGGCCCTCCACGGGGCGCTCTCCACCACTCCTTGGTTACCCAGGTAGCCCGCACGGTGGCGCTTCGGTCGCGCGAACCAAGATGACCCCCGCTCTGCCCCTAACCGCACTTTTCACACACAGCACTTTCAATCGTTTCTCTCGCTTTTATACCAGCGAGCTCACCTATCTCCTGTGTTCCCACTCATTCCGGAGCACTAGAAACTTCACTTTCGTGCACTTTCCGCCCGAATTCTTTAATATACCCAGATATTTCGGTTATGCCTACGGAGCAACGTGCACGTGTCCGTTCTGCTTGCCGCCATCATTTGAACTGATGGTACAACTTCGAATCAGGGTGAAAACGAATTCCGTTATCCCGTAGACCGCGGCTTTGTTATTGAACCCAGGATCATTGTCATTAGCTTCTCGAGTACCTAATTACCACGACTACTTGTCAAATTATATAACAAACAAATTTACACTAGTAAATATCTGCTCTATTGCATAACAACAACGTCTAAACCAAATGAAGATTCGTTTCGCGCCTCTAACTCTAATCATAATGTGAACCCGATGTAAGTGAAAATACATGCACATACCATCGATTCTGCCTCACCAGCACTCTCACCCGGAACCGGAACTCGCAGTGCACCGTGACGAACAGCACATATATAAGCTTCCACTCTTAGCCAGACCGTCAGTCGTGCTCGCGCAACAGTAGAAGCAACATGGAGTTTTTTAGATCTCTACTGCGCGTCGTTGGTTTGTTCGTGCCAAGTAAGGTAGATATCATTTCCGAACTACCACTGGAGGTTTCGCACTTGATACTTCGAAAATTGGATCCCTCGTCCCTGCAGAGCGCCGCGCTTGTCTCGCGGAAATGGTTCAACGTATGTAGATCCGACAAGTGTCTACGGCGGAAAGTGAGACGTCACATGCGACATACGAGAAAGCGGGTCAAGATGCAATTTCTCGGACCTGCAGCCGCTAAAGCTACCAACCAAGAATCAAGAAGCAGAGAACGTGGTGAGGGCAACCTAAGGCACGAAATAAGTTTATCCGCTGCTCGTACGGCGGTCGTCGTCGGAAGGTTACGCGGTCGTCCGAAAATTTCGATGCGAGATCGCCCCATCGATGTTGGACCAATAAAATGTATTAGACTCTAACTCGTGTAAGTACCTTAATTTGACTGCTTGCTCTTGCGAGAACTTGAAACGGTCTTTTCCGGATTCAGAACTGTAGCGTGAAGCTTGAAATAAAATGGTTTTACTGAGACGGCAATGTGTTTCAGTCACGCTAATACTATCGGTATCGTAACAGGCCCATTATTGAATATTAAATAAATCGTATCACCGCTGCGATTGGAGATTTGCCGTCAATTAGATGCGAGATATACTCCTCATTGCCTGCCAAATACAGCTCACATCAGCTGGCTCGTGCTATTATATCATCTCTGGTCCTCGACATATCAAGCGTAATTGCAGTTCTACAAATTAAGGTTAACATATTCAAATGAATGTATCTCCGTTTCTATTGCACATATGGCGACAAAGCGATGCCCGTTACATTACACATCCGATGTCATGTGCACCGCACATCTGCTTGTTTGTACCATGTCAACTCTGCCCTCTGTCAAACCTAGCGAAATTGCTGCTTTACATATTCATGATTAATTATTCAAATCACCGTATCGCCGTTTGCATTGCAGATATGCCGACAATTCGATGCGCGATGTACGCCACTTTTGCCGCCAAACACAATGCATATTATATAGTTTGAGTTATGTAACGTGTGGGCGCAGCCAAACTCAGCGTATTTGCAATTATGCATTTTCAGGCGAAATATTCAAATATTACATATTCAAATGAACGTATCTCGGTTTCTATGTCGCCTATTCGATGCGCAGAATACTCCACATATGATACCAAATCAGCCGGTCTGTGCTATGTCAACTCTGGACCCTGTAAAATCCAGCGTAATTGTAGTTTTTGTTGTTAATGCTTAAATATTGCATTCCAAGCTTCGCCGATTCTTTTGCACATATGTCGACAATTCCATACGCCTTGTACTCCGCATTTGCTGCAGTTACATTGCCCATCAGCTCGCTTGCGCTGCGTAAACTCTGGTCCCTGCAAAATCCAGCCCAAATGCAATTTTGTATGTTCAGGCTTAAATATTCAAATCAACGTGACTCCGATTCCATAGCACATATGTCGACAATACGATGCGCGCTATATTCCACATTGACTGCCATACGCAGAGCGCTTCATCTGGTTTAAGCCGTGTTATATCCGGACCGAGTCAAATCCAGCGTATTTGTAGTTTTGCATATTCAAGCCTAGTTTTTCAAGTGAAACTATCTCCGTATCCATTGCAGGGACGTCAACAACAGGATGTGCGTAACACTGCATATTTGCTGCCAAATACAGCACACATCAGCCCGTTTGCACACTGTCAAGACTGGACACGGCGAAATCCAGCGTGATTGCAGTTTTGGATATTAATGCTTACATATTCGAATGAAGGTATCTCCGCTTGTTTTGCAGAAACATTGGCCATACGATGCGCGTTATATTCCACATCTGATGCCAAGTACAGTGCACATCATACGGTTTACGCTATGTAAAATCTGGACCCAGCCAGATCCAGCGTAGTTGCAGTTTCGTATGTTCAGGATTAAGTATTCAAACCGACGTATCTCCGATTCTACTTCACATATGGCTACAATTAGAGGCTCGTTATACTCCAAATTTGCTGCCAAACACAGTGCACGATATCCCGTTTGATGCATGTAAAATCGGGACCCAGCCGAACCCTGCGTATTTGCAGTTTTACATATTCAGTATTAAATATTCGAATCAACGAATCTCCGTTTCTATGGCACACTTACAGACAATTCGGTGCGCGTTATATTTGACATCTGATGTCATATACAGCGCACATCAGTAGGTTAGCGTTTTGTTCACCCTTGTCCCTGTCAAATACACCATAAATGCAGTTTAGCATAGTCATGCTTGAATATCGAAAGCAACGTATCTTCGTTTCTACGGCAGATATGACGACAATTCGGTGAGCGTTATGCTCCTGATTTTCTGGTGAGCACAGAGCACATTTTCCGATTCTATCTTCTCGTCTGTCTTAAGTCTGCTCTGGTCACTGACAGATTCAGCGTAATTTCTGTTTTGCATATTCATGCCTAAATGTTCAAACCAACGTATCAGCGCTGCTATTGGATACATGTCGCAAATGCGATGCGCGCTATACTCCACAATTACAGCCAAATACAGTACTTATCCGGTTTGCGCTATGTCGACTGTATTTTCGAACTATCGCGGGGAGACGCGATCGTTTGAATACGCGTCAATGGGAGTCGTAAATTCCCGTTACGATTGGAATAATCGACACCACGAATAGTTCGATCCCCGTATTTCGCTTAGGATAATAGGTGTAGTCGTTGTGGTATAACACTGGGAGTCACAAAGTTATAAAAAATGTTCTGTCGCGCAACACATCTGCACGCCATCCCGCGCGGCTTGCCAACCACCGGTCTACCTGCCGTCCTTCTAACACTCCATAGGCCCAAGGACCCACTATAAAGTTGCAATTCTAGCTGCATTGTTCGCACACATGGTCTAAGCACATCTGTTTGCCAGAAGAGACTTTCTAATTCCAGAAGTATTTTCGGCCGGTTTTTAGAATTATGTGCTCTTAAGAATTACGAAGAAAGCGGAGATATACCTAACGAAAAATCTGAGTTTCCCTGTAAACAATGTCGCCTAGGACCCAAGTTGGTAGGAGGTTTCTTCCTCCTCTCTTCCTTCCTAACATTGGTCCCAACCAATCGACATCGCGGATTATTGCCCTCACTCTACTAACTAAAAATGTAAGCAACGAATCCGCGTTCTTCGTTCAAAGGGCACACCCATACCAAGCTTTCCTCCTTATTCACATTAGAATAAGCTTCAGAGTTTTCCATCGTCTCTCACGGTGACTAGAGTTCCTGCATTCCCTACAACTCTCACCGTTCCTATATCTCTCACATTTTCCTACCACAGTCAAAGATCTAACGCCTAACTTCTAACATTAAGTCTCATACCGTGCTAAGTTATTAAGTGATTATATCTATTCAATCGTGTATACTAAGTGTTGGAAATATAAATTTTAACTCTGTGAGCCACAGTGTTATCATACCTGAATCACCCCTATTATCTTAATCGAAATACGGGGATCGAACTATTCGTGGTGTCGATCATTCTAATCGTAACGGGAATTTACGACTCCCGTTGGCGCGTATTCCAACGACCGCGTCTCCCCGCGATAGCTCGAAAATACAAAAAATATATGTATTTCCAACGATTTATACAATCACACTGAGTAAAAACGCCGTTGCTTAACATACAAATAACGAAGAGAAGGATTATTCTTAGATGAGAGTGTGGGCTATAGGTGCTCTAGGTCCGTGAGAGCAGTAGGAGCTGTCGGACTTCTGGATACTGTGAGAGAAATAGGAGGCTCTTAGAGATATAGGAACGGTGAGAGTTATAGGGATTGCAGGAACTTTAGTCACCGTGAGAGACGATGGAACTCTGAGAGATATAGGAACGGTGAGAGTTATAGGGATTGCAGGAACTCTAGTCACCGTGAGAGATGATGTAACTCTAAAGCTTATTCTGATGTGAGTACGAAGCTCGGTATGGGTGTGCCCTTTGAACGAAGAACACGGATTCGTTGCTTACATTGTTAGTTAGGAAAGTGAGGGCAATGATCCGCGATGCCGATTGGTTATGACTAATATTAGGAAGGAAGAGAGGAGGAAGAATCCTCCTACCAACGTGGGTCCTAGGCGACATTTTTTATGGTAAAACTCAGATTTTCCGTTGGGTAGATGTCCGCTTTTTTCGTCAGGCCACTACCCGCTTTCTCCGTAATTCTTAAGAGCGCGTAATAAACCCAAGGACCTTTCTAAAAACCGACCGACAACACTTCTAGAATTAGAAAGTCTTTTCGGACAAACAGATTGACTTAGACCATATGTGCGAACAATGCAGTTAGGATTTCATCTTTATGGTGGGTCCTTGGGCCTATGGAGGTTTCGAAGGATGGCACGTGGACCGGTGGCTGTCAAGCCGCGCGGGATTGAGTGCAGATGTGTTGCGCGGCAGAACATCGACTCTGGTCTCTGTTATATGCAGTGTAATTGTTAATTGCAGTTTTTCATATAAATTATTATATATTCAAATCCACGCATCTCCGTTACTGTTGGAAATGTGTCGACAATACGATTTGCCTTGTATTCCACATTTCTTGCAAATTAAACCAATATCATTCAATTAGCGCTATGTCCACTCGGGTCCGGTCAAACCCAACGCAACTGCAGTTTTGCATTATCAAACCTAAATAATCAAATTAATGAATCTCCGTTTCGATTACAGATATGTGGAAAATTAGATGCGCTTTATACTCCGTAGTTGCTACTACATACAGCTCACATCATCTGGTTTGCGCTATGTCAAATCCGGACCCTGTGAAATCAAGCGTAAATGCAGTAATGCATGATCTGTGTTCAATATTCAGATCGACGTGACTCAGTTTCTATTGCAGATATGTCGACAAAACGGTGCGCGTTATATTCCACATAGACTGCCATACACTGGGCGCTTCATCTGGTTTAAGCCATGTTAAATACGGAACGAGTCAAATCCAGCGTATTTGTAGTTTTGCACATTCAAGCCTAAATATTCAAGTGAATGTATCTCCGTTTTCATAGTAAGTATGTTCACAATAGGATGCATGTTATACTCCACATTTGCTGCCAAATACAGCACACATTAGACAGTTTGCACATGGTCAAGACTGGACTCGGTGAAATCCACCGTGACTGCAGTTTTGGATATTAATGCTTGCATATTCGAATCGAGGTATCTCCGCCTGTTTTGCAGAAACGTAGGCCATACGATGCGCCTTATATTCCACATCTGATGCCAAATCAGCCGGTTTGTGCTATGCCAACTCTGGACCCTGTAAATTCTAGCATAATTGCAGTTTTTGCTATTAATGCTTAAATATTGCTTTCAAAGTCTCTCCGCTTGTTTTGCACATATGTCGACAATTCGATACGCCTTATACTCTACATTTGCTACAGTTACATTACTCATCAGTTTGTTTGAGCTATGTCAACTCTGGTCTCTGCCAAAACCTGCCAAAATGCAATTTTGCATGTTCAGGAATTGAAAAGATATAGAATGGATTCGGAAATACAAATAATTCCCTTTATTTAGCACACAACTGTTGTACATATATCTTATACTCTAAAGACCTCGAAATGCTACTAGCACGCACGCTTGTTGTCAACCGGCTCCTCCAGATACTTCTAACGCCTGACTCTTGTCTTTTGTCCCAACTAAGGCCTGGAAGTCCTCTGACGCTTACAGTGGTTTCTCAGTCTGATTCGTGTATTTTCCATGTATGTTATATCAGATTTCTTGAATATTATTTCGTCACAGTGTAAAATGTGTCTTTTTTATACTTGCGAACTGGTTAATTCTATCGTTGTTACTGAATATTATAATATTCTGGTACGTTAGTGTATTTGTAATGGTATAGAATGGATTCGGAAATACAAATAATTCCCTTTATTTAGCACACAACATTTATACATATATCTTATACTCTAAAGACCTCGAAATGCTACTAGCACGCACGCTTGTTTTCAACCGACTCTTCCAGATACTTCTAAAGACTGGCTCCTGTCTTTTGTCTCATCCAAGACCCGGACGTCCTCTGACGCTTACACACACATTCGCATGTACAGTGTAAATGTATCATATTCCCAACACGCCTCCTTACATTTATACTGTACACTCAATCGTATTTACATGCATTGAGGAATTACGTAACAGAAACTTTAACACTTATTTATTTACATTTCTCTTAGTTTACATTCATCCATGACCTAAACCTTTCGAATTTCTCTCTACACAGTGCCTTCGTAAAAATATCCGCAGTATTTTCGTCTGTAATTACTTTAAATGTTTGTCTTGTTCTCCTTTAAGCACTCGTGAACATAGTGGTAATGAACTTCAATGTGTTTAGAATTTTTTGTAAAATTTCCGTGCTTTGCTATACTTATCACTCCAGAGTTATCCTCATAAATTTTTACAGGGTTATCGTCTAGATTTACATTGAAGATTTTCATAATTTCCCTAATAGACATTAATTCACTCACCGCTTCCGATAGGGCTACATACTCTGCATACGTCGAGGCTTTTGTCACACACCTTTGTTTTTTTAGACTTTCCAACCAATTACATTTCCATACAATCTAATTACATATCCAGAAGTCTATTTCCTATCTAAATGATCTCCTGCCCAATCAGCGTCCACATAACAATCTATCGTTTCACATTTTTTATTCCTTTTATAATCTAATCTTAAATCTCTAGTTCGGTACAAATAATTCAATATTCGCAAAGCATATTTAAAATGTGTCTCATTACAACAATCTTGAAATCTACTCAAATAATTCACACTATAACTTATATCGGGTCTGGTATTTTCACTAATACACAACAATGCGCCAATTAAATTTTTGTATCCAATATCCTCTCTATTTATCTCAGCTTTTTCAATTTTTAAGTTGGTCTCCATAGGTGTACAGTACAATTTGCTATTTTGTAACTTACATTTGTTTGCTAATGATTCAATGTATTTCTCTTGGCTTAATCTTATTTCATTTTTGAAATAACCATAGTCTATATTTATTCCAAGATATTCTTTGACTTCATCTAAATCTTTCATTTCAAATCTATTAGTTAATAACTTCTTTACCCTTTGTATCTTCCTTTTATTTTTACTGCAAATTAGCAAATCGTCTACATACATTAGCAAATATGCAACAATTTCTCCCTCTCCATGTGTATATAGGCACAACTCTATGTTATTCTTTTTAAAACCTAATCTCGTCACATACATATCAAGACACTCATACCACTCCCTTCGACTTTCTTTTAACCCATAAAGCGCTTTCGATAGTTTACAAACTCTATTCGTTCCGTCCGCATATCCCTTTGGTTGATTTACGTATACCTCCGAGGTTACTTCACCATTTAAAAAAGCAGTTTCTACATTCATTTGCTCAATAATTAATCCACTTTGATAGCAATATCTTAAAGGTCTCATTACTCGCTACTGGGGAGTATATGTCATCGGCTACGTTTCTTTGTTGGAATCCTCTTACCACTAATCTAGCTTTATACCTGTCATCTGATTTTCCCGTGCAAACCCATTTTACATCTAATACGTCTTTGCCTTTTACACTTTCTACCAATTTCCAAGTTTTATTCTTATAAAGACATTCTATTTCCTTATTCATAGCTTGTTTAAAATCTTCACTATCTTCACAACAAATCGCCTCCTCAAATGTACAAGGGATATCTACACTACAATAATTTGCATGGATTTCACTAATGTTTTCTTTTTCTGGATATCTTACTGGAGTTCTCTTATTACGTGTAGATCTTCCAGGGATGTTTAAGCTGTCAAGACTGTTATCATTTTCATCTTTCCTACTTTCTAACTCTTCCTTACTCATTCCTTATTCATGTTTACCAATAAATCATTATCCTCAATGTCATCGTTTTCTTTATCGAATGAATTCTCCACAAAACCGGTACATTTTGTGTCTGTTTCTATGACCTCTACATGTCTCGCTATTGTTATTTTCCCACCTAATAAGACTCTGTAACCTACTTCACTATATCCAAACAAAATTCCCATATCTGCCTTCTTATCCCATTTAGAAACTCTCTTTTGTTCTTACAAAAACTTTACTTCCATATAGATGTATATCTTCAACACTTGGTTTTCTCGCGAAGAATATTTCAAAAGGTGTCTTTCTCTCTATAGTATTTGCCAGTATTCGATTCTTCAAGTATACCGCTGTCCAATCTATTTCCAGCCAGTACCTTTTATGTACTTTCGCTTCCGCTAACAAGCAACGCGCCATGTCCATCACTGTTCTATTATACCTTTCCGTTGTCCCGTTTAATTCATGTACGTAGGTTGGGCAGTTATTTATTCTGATACCTTTATCCCTAGCAAATTTATAAATTCGATTATTCCAGTACTCTTCTCCATTATCATATCTCAATATTTTAAACCACTTGCCCGTTAAATTCTCGGCTTCATTTACAAACTGTACGAAACAATCAAAGACCTCACCCTTTGATTTTATACAATAAATTCTAGCTATTTTGCTATAATCATCGATAAATGAGATGAAATATTTCTCTTCATTGAATCCGGTAGTCTTAAAGGGACCGCACACGACCGTATGAATAATTTATCTCCCTAGCCTTGGTTAGATTATTTTTGAATGGTAAATTGTGCATTTTACTTTCTATACACACCCTATATTTCAAAAATTCCTTCTGAAATTCTTTCGGTATACCAGTAACTAGCTGCTCTTTAACCAAAATATTTAAATATTTAAAATTTACGTGTCCTAACATCCTATGTCATCTTTCCTTTTTACTCATACCACTACCTTCAGCGCTGTTTGCTAAGTGCTCCTTCCCTTTCAATATACTTTTCATTCTATATGTTCCCTTTCCTTTAACCGCTACCGCTGTAAGCTTATTGTCCTCATCTATTACTTTTGCAATATTTCCTTTTGAAATAACCGTGTTTTTATTATCTGTTAACTTGCCTAAACTAATCAAGTTTGCGGACATTTCTTTCGCGTAAAAAACATTATTCATATTTATTTCATTTTGCTTTCCAAATGCTTCAAAATAACTTATAACATTCCCTACTTTTGTTGCCTTTATCGATCTATTATCGCCTAAATATATATTTACCGGTTCTTTAAGGTCAATAGATTTATCGAAATAATTTACGTTATTAATTATGTGATCTGTGCAACCGCTATCTAATAGCCACATACCTCATTATTACTTATCTCGTTCGCCTCGCCGCTGTGTGCTGCGTGCGCCGTTGCTATTGTCACGTAGAATGAGAAAGAAATTTAAAGGAAAGAAGAAAACTTTATTTTTTCCTCGTTTATATACTTCTGAACTCTAGCCGTGGCCGTACGAGACTGAGGCTCTTACAATATTTTCTTACTTTCGGTGACATCTGTTTCTTCTTTTGTTTTTCATCCTTCATTATCCCCGCTAACCTGTAGGCGTACGTGACTGTTGCTACGCTTCTTGAACATTCGGTGGAAGGACCGTTAGGACATAGATGAACCCTCAGGTACTCCGGCAATATACATTGTCGCCAAGGTCGCCATGTGTAATGTTCAAGTATCGGCTGTCTGGAGAATGTTTAGAAGTGGTCGCCTAAGGTGACGTCAGGGCAAAAGTATTTGTGGTTACACTCCCCCCTCCTTAGAATGAACTTAGTCCTCGAAGTTCCTTTTCCTCTTTAAGATAGATGGGTGAAATTTTGCCTTGGGTGTTTCCAGGTCGAAGGTTACTTATGAATCGTTGCTGGTGCTGGGCACAGGTAGAATCGGGGTGAATACGTTGATAGGTGCCGGGTTGATTGGCATCGGAGCGCTGGCTGGTGGATTGTTATTTGCCGTGTTTCGCTTGATTTTACAACAGAATAAATGAAAACACAATTTCGGCATTCCTATTTTGTTGAGAAAGTATAACCATATGAGAGCAATGGATAAATATCCTATAATTTGTAATATAGATATTCCCCGTGATTCAACTTGATCGATTCTATGAGCAAAAGTTAGTTGATTCGTTTGATCTTCGATTCCATCCAGAGTGTTTTTGTATCCGTAATTATCGTTAATAAGTTTTGGAGTTTTCTCTAGTTTATTTAGTAAAATAATCCAGTCTGAATCATTAGTTACATTGACTGTTTTGATTTTAATCTCGTAAGAAATTTCCTTGCTACTACCACTGATTCTCATATGGTTATTCTTGTACAATATGTCTACGGTTTTATTAGTTTGTAACAAAGATGGTTTCTCTAGTCTAACAATTCGATGTGTCTTTTCTTCGAAAATGCTCAGATCTATTGGTTTTTCTGGTATAGCTATAAAATGATTCTCAGCGTTTAATGGGATAAAAGTTATATCTTCAATGTTATAAACTACTACCTTACAGAATTTGACAGTGTTTTCTGCGCTTAAGATTTCAGAGTTACAATCGTGCTTCACTCGACGGTCGTGAATCGGCTGAGTTTGTTTGCAAATGTAAAAGTCAGATATAGAACGGCATTGCTTATCCAAGTAGTTTTGATCGACATTGATGTAATTTAGTCCTGACGTTAAAAATATCGGATGAACTACTAAAGGTGCAAAAAACACTTTGTTCGTGAGAGATGGTATGGGATATATTTGCTCTATATCCCATTCCATGTCCATAACTGTTGGTACAGAAATTACAAAAAAAACTTTGTTTTGTCGAGTAAACAATGTGAGTTCTGAGATATCTAAAATATTTTGGAAATTCTCTTCCTTTGGTATAAAAGCGTTTCCTACTGTATTGCTACCTAGTACTTGGGCGTAATTGTTAATAAAAGTTCCGGGATCAATAATCTGTGGGCTTATTATTCCTTGTTTTCCTAAGATGATTAAATTGAATATTTCGTCGATTTGGAAATGTAAGTCAGAGAGTGAGCTTTCTAGAGCTATGACTTTTATTAAGGTGATCTCTTTTTTGTTAAGCGTTTTAAGTTCGTTTGTTACACCTGTGTCTACTTGTTTCAGTCGCTGGATGACGTCGTTATTTAAAATTCGTTTAATCAAAGCTGTCTGGTTAGATACTATGGTTTTTAGGCTGTTACCTTCTTCAAAGAGTTTGTCTATATTTTTGTTGATTATATCTAGATCGTTCGCGGCTAGGGTTCCAAAAAGAGTTTTACTAATAGATCCGATAGCGTCTACTAGTCCTCATCTACTTCTGAGATGAATGTGAGCTAAGAATCGTAATTCGATGCTAAGTGTTCTGACGTTATTTAGTTTTGCTTGCAAAGAGCGTATTTCTGGTAATATGTTACAGTCTTTTCGTGTCTCGCAATGATTCCTAACTTCGGCTACTCCCTTTTCAATATATCTTACTTGTTCCAATACAGCACAAATATCTAGTCCTATAATAACATTTATGTGTTCGCTATAAGGATATGCTTTGGATATTTTCTCATGAAATATTCCATTATTGTCAATAGGGGTTATTTTTAATCCGATAAGGGTGGTAAATCCGACGGCAAGGGTGATCGTCCTGAAAAATAAGGTTTTATTCCGTTACCGTGGATTTTCTTAACTCGATCTCTAATGAGAATCTCATAATACGGTGTCTTGACTGATTTAATAACGTAGGGTCCTAACCATTCGTCGTCCAATTTATCCGACTTATGATCGTTGTGAAGGAGTATACGATCTCCTTCCTTAAATAAGGTTTGAGTTCTAATGATTTTTCTTGTCTGATCTCTCATGTACCTCTTTCTACTTTGTTCAAGAGTGTTCTTCGCTATCATTCTATATTTTTGCAATTGTTTTTGCCATAGTGCAAACATTTCTTCGTAGGTGTAATTGGAAGTTCGGGATACGGAAGACGGGAGGTTGGCTTTTCTTCCAAATGTTAGTTCGAAGGGTGAAAATCCAGTTGCATCGTGTATCGCGGTATTATACCCTAGGCAAATAAAGTCTAATACCTGATCCCATTCTTTATTAGAATCGTGTAGGCTCGTGCGAATCATGTCTTTTACTGTGGCGTGTGTTCGTTCTAAGGATCCGTTAGATTGAGGATGAAAACTAGTGGTCTTTATATGTTTGATTTTAAATGCTTCCTCGAATTTTTCCATTAGTTCGCTAATAAAGTTTCGTCCCTGGTCTGTTAGTATCGTTTTGGGTGCTGAGAAGATGTAAATGTAGTGATGTAGTACTGCATCGATAATCGATTCGGTTCGTTGTGTTTTCAGTGGTACTAAAACGAGATATTTCGTTAGGTCATCGTGAATCGAAAGAATGTATTGATTTCCAGGTGTGGTTTTAGGCATCGGACCAATTAGATCCATGGCTATCTTTTCGTTTGGTTCTACTGGTGTCTGATGAATTACGGGTTGTTCCTTGGGTCTGATTCTAACTAGCTTTTGTCGTCGACAAGATTCGCAATTTTTTATAAAATCTTCTATCCTCTCCATGAGGCGTGGGATTTTGAATTGGTCTTTGATATTACTATATGTCTTTTGAATACCCAAGTGTCCACTAATGTCGTTATGGTTTTCGCGTATAATGTCTAGAGCTTGTTCCTCAGTTATGGTTTGTATTGGTTCGTATGCAAAAGTTATTTCTTCAATTTGGTCATTATTAAACATGAGTGTTACTTTGATCCTAGCTTTTTCGGTTTCGGTAAAACTATTGTCTCCTATCCCAATTTTCTTGTGTTTCTTGGTTAGTTCAAAAATTTTTCGAATCCAAGTATCTTTGTCGAATGGACCTAATGTTTCTCTATTCAACTGATAGAAGGTGTGATCGTTTGGCGTGATTTTAAGTCGTCTCGGGGGTGTCGCGTCTTCTGACCATGCGTTAAAGTGTTCTACAATATTTTCGGAGTTTGCAGGTGTGTCTGGGACTGATTTGTCGGTAATTTGGTAAATTTTTCTGGAAAGTGCGTCGGCTGCTGTGTTCTCTTTACCTTTGCAATACTGAATATCGTACTCGTATTCTTCGAGTTTAAATCTCCATCTAATCAAACGCGAAGAAGGGTCTTTGCAATTTTTGAGCCAAGTGAGTGTTTGGTGATCGGTTCGAATAACGAATCGTCTTCCTAACAGGTATTGCCTGAGTCTCTTAACTGCCCATACAATAACTAATAATTCCTTTTCTGTGGTAGAGTAATTTTTCTCTGGGGGGTTGAGTGTCCGTGATATGTAACAAAAAGGATGTCCGTCTTGTGATAAGATTGCGCTTATTCCTTCATTGGAAGCGTCTGTGGTGAGTGTGAATGTTTTCGTGCAGTCTGGGTATGCTAAAACTGGGGCTGAGCATAGCTTTTCATTTAGTGTGTCAAAGCTTGTCTGTTGCGCTTCAGTCCATCTCAAAGGATTGTCTTTCTTTGTGAGATCTGTTAATGGTTTGGCGAGTTTGGAAAAGTTTTTAATGAATTTTCTGTAGTATCCAGCTAATCCGAGAAATGACTTTACGTCTGTTGGTGTTTTGGGAATCTTAAAGTCTTTAACTGCGGAGATCTTTTTAGGATTTGGCTTTATGCCCTCGTGTGTTATGACATGTCTAAGTATTCTAATTCAGGTTTTAGAAACTCGCATTTGTCGGGTTGGATTTTTAGTCCTAACTCTTTTAATCCTTGCAATACTATAGCAAGGTTTTCATTGTGTTGTTGAATTGTACTACCGAATATTATTATGTCGTCAAGGTATACAAAGCAGTATTTGTTCAATAATCCTCGTAACGCGGTATCCATCATGCGTTGGAAGGTGGCTGGGGCGATTTTTAAACCGAATGGCATGCGATTATAGTGAAAGTGTCCCTGAGGTGTGCTAAAGGCTGTATATTTCTTTGAGTCGGGGTCCGTAGGTATTTGATGGAATCCCGAAGATAAATCTAGAGCAGAGAAGAATTTGGCGTTGCCTAATTGTGATAGAATGTCGTCGATTGTCGATGGTGGGTAGGCGTCTTGATCGGTAAGTTCATTTAATTTTCGAAAGTCGATAACTATACGCCATTTCTGTTTGCCTGGTGCGTCTGATTTCTTGGGTACTACCCATACTGGACTGTTGTAAGGAGAATCTGATTCTTCAATGATATTTTTATCTAACATTTTTTTCATTTGTTTTTCAATTTCTGCTTTATGGGCTTCGGGAGGTCGGTACGATTTGGTATTGACGATTTTGTTTTCGCGTAGGGTAATAGTGTGTTTTGTTAGGTTAATACAAGGTAGGGTATCGGATTCTAGGTCAAACACGTCTATGTAATGTAGGAGAATCTTTTCGATAGGAATAAGAAGTTTGTCTTCAATATGGTCTAGTCTAATTATTTGTTTCATTTTAGCAATTTTATCGAGATCGTGTTCATAAGAAAGATCATTAGTGATTATAGTTGGTTGCTCACCAGTATTGCAGAAACATACTCTCGTCGGAACTTTATCCAGATAAATTGTTTCGATTTCGGTTTGCACTGGGAGAATGGTTTTCGGCGCCTGGAAAAATATTTCGTTCCCGTTTAATTGTATTGATTCGTTGTTAATTCGATATGAGTAGTTAGAGAGCATAGGTAAACCAATTATTCCGTCTTCTATTAAAGGAAAATCGTCTGGCACAACGTGAAATGTGTTCATGATGTTAAAGAATTGAAAGTCTACTGTTTCGTCAGTTTGATATTTGTCATTGCCCATGTAAAATGTTTTAGCTACTGTCTTTTTAGGTTTAAATATGGCACTTGATCTTTTAACTAAATTTATTCCTGCACCGGTATCGATTAAATATCGTTTGATTTCTGTTCCCGATCGAACTCCAATGGATAGAAGTTTTCCTGTTGTTGCGTGTACTCGTACGACGTCTCTCGAGGTTCTGGTAGCGCTGTTTCCTCTTCTCGTCCCGCATTCTCCATGTTTATATTGTAGCTGCGCGGTGGCGGAAGATTTCGCTGGCTGGCCGGTTGAAAATTTCGGCAGTAATTTGCGGTATGTCCTATTTGGTTGCACTTAAAACACTTCATTCTTCCTCCGTTGTTTATTTGAGTGCTTGTCGGCAGGCGATTGAGCGTAGTCATCGGACCGCTCCTAAGTGGGGGTTTGCGTTGTGACGAAACATTCCCTCGGGCGAATGAGTGAGCTCTTATTTGCTGCCTGCACTGATTTACGCGGTTTCCCTCAATTTCTCCGATTAATAGTTCTGCTTCGAACGCGGCATCTTGTGCTTCTTGTAAGGTGCGCGGTTTCATGTTTGATGTTCTGATTTCTATCTCGGGTTTTAAATTTAGTATGAACGTTTTGGTTGCGCGTTCGTTCTCTAGGTCTATCGCGACTGCTTGTCGAATAGGATCGCGAATTTCCTGTTGCAATGCGTATATAAGTTCATTAAGACCTTGTCGAAATCTTTTGACGTATCCGTGTACTGATTCGTTAAAACTTTGCCGAGTTCTTTGTAATTTATCGCGTGCACCGTTTGAAGTTACGCTAATCGATACGAACTTCCTCAGATTTTCGAATAAGGCGCCGTACGTCTCGATAACCGAATGTCTAATGCCTCTTTCGGCTTCGCCGACAATGCGTTTGGTTAGAATTAATTTCAATAAAGCACGCTTTTCGTTACATTCCGATCTAGCTTCGCTTACCCGCTTGATGAATCCCTTCACTCCAATGTCATCTTGACCGTTGAGGACTGGGATGAACTCGATGCTGGTTTTCGCGTCGAACATATGTCGTTCGTACGAGGCTGATTCTTCTTCCTCATCCTCGGCGTTCGCTGGGTCGGAGGTTTCTGGAGTTTCTTTGATCCGAACGCGTTCTTCCGGAGATTTCACTATGCAGGTGTCTCGAGTAGTGCTTCTGCTGGCAGAACTAGTATCGTCTGTTATAATTGAGTTGAACTCAGACGTATCTACGGAGAATTGTACTCCTAGCTTGAGTTCGGCCACAGTCTTCCCTATTAGTTCCATTTCCTTGATCCGTTGAGTGCTTTCATCGGGGATTAGTTTATACAAATCATTTATAACTGCCTTATGTTCTTCGTGCTGGCGCTGCATCATATCCAAAATTGCCCGCAGGTTTGGATCACCGCTAGTCGAAGCGACAGGTGTAACTGTCTTATCGTCCCTTTTGTCCATTTCAGAGTAATAGATCGTCGGAGTCTGACGTTATCGAATGCAATCGATCGATCCTTTTAGAGGAAATGGTTCTACTTACTAATAAAACCGTTTTTCGTAGTCCAGGTTGCTTGATACACCTTTGGTCGGATGTCCCGTAGGCCAAAACCGAAATCTTGTTTTATCCAACGTTGATGTATCCTGGCAGGATCGCCAAAATGTAACGTAAAATGAGAAAGAAATTTAAAGGAAAGAAGAAAACTTTATTTTTTCCTCGTTTATACACTTCTGAACTCTAGCCGTGGCCGTTCGAGACTGAGGCTCTTACAATATTTTCTTACTTTCGGTGACATCTGTTTCTTCTTTTGTTTTTCATCCTTCATTATCCCCACTACCCTGTAGGCGTACGTGACTGTTGCTACGCTTCTAGAACATTCGGTGGAAGGACCGTTAGGACATAGATGAACCCTCAGGTACTCCGGCAATATACATTGTCGCCAATGTCGCCATGTGTAATGTTCAAGTATCGGCAGTCTGGAGAATGTTTAGAAGTGGTCGCCTAAGGTGACGTCAGGGCAAAAGTGTTTGTGGTTACACTATCCATTTGCCTGATCTTCAGTTACCATGCTCGCTCGTGCCGGTTGTTGATTGACGATGGAAATTTCCACGTCCCCTGCTCGTATTTCCTTTGTTTCCTCTTCCTCTGCTGCGACCACGTGTTGACCCACGCCAAAAACTGTTACTGCTCCCCGCTTCGACGCCATTTTGACACTCTCTCGCAGAATGTCCTACTCTTCCACATCTGAAGCATCCTTCCTTTTTTGCAGAAAAGGCGTTGGTTTGCATTTCTCCTCGATTGGACTTATTCTTCTCCTCAGCTATTTCAATTTTATTTGTTACATATGCTACCGTTTGATTTTCTGCTTTCAATGCATCTACTATATCCGCTATGTAGGTGTATTCTTCGGGTAACGTATTCAGCGTGAAATTTAGTTTTTCCCTCTCACTCACTTGTGCACTCGCACATTTTAATTCGTTTATTAATTTTTCGAAATTACTAAAAAACGATGCTGAATCAATGTAGTTCTCAAGTCTTATCTTTTCCAATCTCCTTCTGCATACGATCTGTAGTGCCGTCGAATCTGTCAAGTACATTTCATCAAACTTTTTCACTATCTCATACGCCGTTTTTTCTTCTCTAATATATTCCAATTGTCTATTTGTGACGGCACTATAAATAATATTTATTGCCTTCAGATCCTTTTTGTCCCAGTCTTCATTGTCTGTTTCTGTCTTCACCCTAGTTGTGACAATCTCGCATTCTTCATATCTGAGAAACATCGTTATTCTTTGCTTCCACATACCGTAATCCTCACCATCGAAAATAGGTATCATTATTTCCGATCTATCCATTTTAAATGATTCCTTATCTCTTACTCATGCGTTCCTACGTGCTCGAAGTGTATTTTTCCTCTTTGTAACCTTTGAACGTTTCTTTGCTTACTGAGAACTAACTCGAACTAACTCGCAATATTGAAAAACACGCACTAAAATAACTTGCAAAATTATGAACCACGCTCTGCTACCATGAAAAGATATAGAATGGATTCGGAAATACAAATAATTCCCTTTATTTAGCACACAACTGTTATACATATATCTTATACTCTTAAGACCTCGAAACCCTACTCGCACGCACGCTTGTTGTCAACAGATTCTTCCAGATACTTCTAACGACTGGCTCTTGTCTTTTGTCTCAACCAAGACCCGGACGTCCTCTGACGCTTACACACACATTCACATGTACAGTGTAAGTGTATCATATTCCCAACAGGAATAAATATTCAGATCAACGTGACTACGTTTCGATTGCAGGTATGTAGACAATTCGATGCGCGTTATATTCCGTATCTGATGCCAAGTACAGTGCACATCATCCGGTTTACGCTATGTAAAATCTGGACCCAGCCAGATCCAGCGTTGTTGCAGTTTCGTATATTCAGGATTAAGTATTCAAACCGACGTATCTCCGATTCTATGGCACATATGGCTACAATTAGAGGCTCGTTATGCACCAAATTTGCTGCCAAACACAGTTCACGTTATCCCGTTTGATGCATGTAAAATCGGGACCCAGCCGAACCCTGCGTATTTGCAGTTTTACATATTCAGTATTAAATATTCAAATCAACGAATCTCCGTTTCTATGGCACACTTACAGACAATTCGGTGCGCGTTATATTTGACATCTGATGTCATATACAGCGCACATCAGTAGGTTAGCGTTTTGTTCACCCTTGTCCCTGTCAAATACACCGTAATTGCAGATTAGCATATTCATGCTTGAATATCGAAAGCAACGTATCTTCGTTTCTACGGCAGATATGACGACAATTCGGTGAGCGTTATGCTCCTGATTTGCTGGTGAGCACAGGGCACATCTTCCGATTCTATCTGCTCTTCTGTCTTATGTCTTCTCTGGTCACTGACAGATTCAGCGTAATTGCTGTTTTGCATATTCATGCCTAAATGTTCAAACCAACGTATCAGCGCTGCTATTGGATACATGTCGCAAATGCGACGCGCGCTATACTCCACAATTACAGCCAAATACAGTACTTATCCGGTTTGCGCTATGTCGACTGTATTTTCGAGCTATCGCGGGGAGACGCGGTCGTTTGAATACGCGTCAATGGGAGTCGTAAATTCCCGTTAAGATTGGAATAATCGACACCACGAATAGTTCGATCCCCGTATTTCGCTTAGGATAATAGGTGTAGTCGTTGTGGTATAACACTGGGAGTCACAAAGTAATAAAAAATATATGTATTTCCAACGATTTATACAATCACACTGAGTAAGAACGCCGTTGCTTAAGATACAGATAACGAAGAGAAGGATTATTCTTAGATGAGAATGTGAGCTATAGGAGCTGTAGGTCCGAGAGAGCTGTAGGAGCTGTCGGACTTCTGGATACTGTGAGAGAAATAGGAGGCTCTTAGAGATATAGAAACGGTGAGAGTTGTAGGGATTGCAGGAACTTTAGTCACCGTGAGAGGCGATGGAACTCTGAGAGATATCGGAACGGTGAGAGTTATAGGGATTGCAGGAACTCTAGTCTCCGTGAGAGATGATGTAACTCTAAAGTTTATTCTGATGTGAGTACGAAGCTCGGTGTGGGTGTGCCCTTTGAACGAAGAACGCGGATTCGTTGCTTACATTGTTAGTTAGGAAAGTGAGGGCAATGATCCGCGATGCCGATTGGTTATGACTAATGTTAGCAAGGAAGAGAGGAAGAAGAAGCCTCCTACCAACGTGGGTCCTAGGCGACATTGTCTATGGGAAAACTCAGATTTTCCGTTAGGTAGATGTCCGCTTTTTTCGTTTGGCCACTACCCGCTTTCTCCGTAATTCTTAAGAGCGCGTAATATACCCAAGGACCTTTCTAAAAACCGACCGACAACACTTCCAGAATTAGAAAGTCTTTTCGAAACAAACAGATTGACTTAGACCATATGTGCGAACAATGCAGTTAGGATTTCATCTTTATGGTGGGTCCTTGGGCCTACGGAGGATTCGAAGGATGGCACGTGGACCGTTGGCTGTCAAGCCGCGCGGGATTGAGTGCTGATGTGTTGCGCGGCAGAACATCGACTCTGGTCTCTGTTATATGCAGTGTAATTGTTGTTTTGCAGATTCAGACTCAAATATTCAACTCCACGTATCTCCGTTGCTGTTGCTGATATGTCGACAATTCGATGTGCCTGGTACTCCACATTTCTTGCCAAATACATCGTTTACCAGCCAGTTTGCGCTATATCCAGACTGGTCCCAGACAGATCAAGCATAAATATAAATCGAAGATGAAAGAACACGGGAACCTTCCGTTTGGAATTTTGGGAAAATCCCGTAACATTGTAATCTATATTCTACCACAGCTGTAATTCAACAATTGTAGCCATCCAGTCCGATTGTAATTGTTCGAAACTTGTGATACTGCAATTGGCCTCGAGGCGACAACCAGTCACCGAACGTAGCCGCGGTCAAGGGATGAACGTTTTGTCTAATAAAGGCATGGAGTAATTCTATAGCTATCCTTAAATGAAATAATCGTAGCGGCACGTGACAGTAAACATTCCAACGGTTTCTCTCCCGTGTCTCGCCACACGCAGACTCTATCCGTCGGATAAGATGATTGCCAGATGTCAACGCATCTCAACAGTATATGTTTAGCTAGCCTGAGGACCCATTATAAACCTTAAGATTTAGTTAATTAAAGTCCTTAACAGTCCTAAACAGGCAAACAGTCTTCGTTCCAACTACGGGATGATAGGTGAAATCTACTTTTCCACGGACGACGCTTCCCTCTAGCAACGTTCCCTCAAGGGCTACTAGCATCCTTCTCTAACCATCAACATGGAAATTGTCCAATTAACAGTAACGTCACTATCAATCTCTTTCCGAGCGAAGTCTTTTCCCCACGAATCCGATGTTCCGGTGCCCTTAGACACACCCATCATTGTTTTCCACTGCAGCATCATCGTGCCGGAAAATCATTCTCTCGTGAGGTCACATTAGCCAGTTACAAAGAGCCTTAACACTCGGTGGATATTCTATGTTTCGACAAAGCGTTTGTTCAGTCCTACATATACCGTATATAAGGAAGTATGGTACAACTTGGAATCAGGGTGAAAACGAATTCTGTTATCCCGTAGACCGCGGCTTTGTTATTGAACCCAGGATCATTGTCATTAGCTTCTCGAGTACCTAATTACCACGACTACTTGTCAAATTATATAACAAACAATTTTACACTAGTAAATATCTGCTCTATTGCATAACTTCAACGTCTAAACCAAATGAAGATTCGTTTCGCGCCTCTAACTCTAATCATAATGTGAACCCGATGTAAGTGAAAATACATGCACATACCATCGATTCTGCCTGACCAGGACTCTCACCCGGAACCGGAACTCGCAGTGCACCGTGACGAACAGCACTTATATAAGCCTCCACTCTTAGCCAGAACGTCAGTCGTGCTCGCGAAACAGTAGAAGCAACATGGAGTTTTTTATATCTCTACTACGCGTCGTTGGTTTGTTCGTGCCAAGTAAGGTAGATATCATTTCCGAACTACCACTGGAGGTTTCGCACTTGATACTTCGAAAATTGGATCCCTCGTCCCTGCAGAGCGCCGCGCTTGTCTCGCGCAAGTGGTTCAACGTATGTAGATCCGACAAGTGTCTACGGCGGAAAGTGAGACATCACATGCGACATACGAGAAAGCGGGTCAAGATGCAATTTCTCGGACCTGCAGCCGCTAAAGCTACCAACCAAGAATCAAGAAGTAGAGGACGTGGTAAGGGCAACCTAAGGCACGAAATAAGTTTATCCGCTGCTCGTACGGCGGTCGTCGTTGGAAGGTTACGCGGTCCTCCGAAAATTTCGATGCGAGATCGCCCCATCGATGTTGGACCAATAAAATGTATTAGACTCTAACTCGTGTAAGTACCTTAATTTGACTGCTTGCTCTTGCGAGAACTTGAAACGGTCTTGTCCGGATTCAGAACTGTAGCGTGAAGCTTGAAATAAAATGGTTTTACTGAGACGGCAATGTGTTTCAGTCACGCTAATACTATCGGTATCGTAACAGGCCCATTATTGAATATTAAATAAAACGTATCACCGCTGCGCTTGGAGATTTGCCGTCAATTAAATGCGAGATATACTCCTCATTGCCTGCCAAATACAGCTCACATCGGCTGGCTCGTGCTATTATATCATCTCTGGTCCTCGACATATCAAGCGTAATTGCAGTTTTACAAATTAAGGTTAACATATTCAAATGAATGTATCTCCGTTTCTATTGCACATATGGCGACAAAGCGATGCCCGTTGCATTACACATCCGATGTCATGTGCACCGCACATCTGGTGGTTTGTACCATGTCAACTCCGGTCTCTGTCAAACCTAGCGAAATTGCTGCTTTACATATTCATGATTAATCATTCAAATCACCGTATCGCCGTTTGCATTGCAGATATGCCGACAATTCGATTCTTACATATTAAGTAACGTTCTGAATTTCCTGGTCTAGAAGAGTTTGGTGTAAAAATACAAACTTCTTCAAAGCAGCGATACATTAAATAAACTAAACCAGCACTAAAGGGTGTAAAAAGGTTGAATAATTTTGTCACAAAATCACCACCCTCTCTTTCAACCATCAATGCTATTAAACATCGACAAAGATACAGTTGTTTTGAAAGAATTTCTTGTACATTTTCTTGTCGTTCTACTGAGAATCCTCAATCAGACATCACAAAATGTACTCCTTTGCCATGGGTATGCTGCATTATAAGATTTGTAAATTCCTCTTCATTATCTGGGTCAAAGACATCACCACTTTCCTTTGGTCCGTAGTATGGATGAAATGTTTCACAAGGACCCCCATAAAAGTCTTCTAATTTGAAATCATGTTCATTTTCTAAAGTAAGAGCAAATCCTTTAGCACGTCATTTCTTTCGCCACAGAACATGTTCACTAAAACCTCCTGCTCCAGCACATACATCTGCAAAGTATAGCAGCCCATTCTCCCTCAAACCTTTTGGGTTAGTAAACATAAAGTTACATGCTCTATCTGTATTCGCCATTTTAACAGTAGCACGATTTTAAAAAAGTGTTAAAAAAAGTTTTCGCATTGATAACAGTTTTCACTATATCTTCACAACAGAAATCAATTTCATCATCTGTGGTCAACTTTTCATATCACCATTTCATATCTTTTACACACTTTATAACTTCCTCTGCAGGATGCCATTTAAGACCTGAATCTTCATGTCCAGGAACATGATGTCCAAACCCTCTGCAACCATGCTGTCTAGGTGCCTGAACTGGCTCTAAACGACCTTGTTCACTATTTCCGAGGCCGTAACCGCCTTATATCCCATCATTCGCATCATCCTTTTGCCGTTATCGAGGAGATTGTTTGACTCTTGTGTTATTACTTGTATTCTTCTATTGTCAACTACCTTTTCATCAATATCCTCCTCGTCAGATTCACTTGAACATCTGCGAATTTTTTGTCGTTTACTATGATTATAAGTATCTCTTTCACAGTTCTTCCTTTTTGTCCTAGTTTCCAATTCTTCTTGCGTGGTATGTTGATGCATCAGTCGTATAACAATTCTGCTAGGAATATGATACATTTACACTGTACATGTGAATGTGTGTATAAGCGTCAGAGGACGTCCAGGCCTTAGTTGGGACAAAAGAGAAGAGTCAGTCGTTAAAAGTATCTGGAAGAATCTGTTGACAACAAGCGTGCGTGCGAGTAGGGTTTCGAGGTCTTTAGAGTATAAGATATATGTATAACTGTTGTGTGCTAAATAAAGGGAATTATTTGTATTTCCGAATCCATTCTATATCTTTACATGGTAGCAGAGCGTGGTTCAAAGTTTTCCAGTTATTTTAGTGCATGGTTTTCAATATTGCGAGTTAGATCGAGTGAGTCTTCAGTAAGGAAAGAAACGTTCAAAGGTTACAAAGAGGAAAAATACACTTCGAGCACGTAGGAACGCTTGAGTAAGAGATAAGGAATCATTTTAAATGGAGAGATTGGAAATCATGATACCTATTTTCGATGGATTTTTACGGTATGTGGAAGCAAAGAATAACGATGTTTCTCAAGTATAGAGAATGCGAGGTTGTCACAACTGGGGTGAAGACAGAAACAGACAGTGAAGACTGGGACAAAAAGGATCGAAGGCAATAAATATAATTTATAGTGCCATCACAAACAGACCATTGGAATATATTAGAGAAGAAAAAACGGCGTATCAGATAGTAAAAAAGTTTGATGAAATGTACTTGAAAGAGTCGACGGCACTACAGGTCGTATGCAGAAGGAGATTGGAAAAGATAAAACTTGAGAACTACAGTGATTCAACATCGTTCTTTAGCGATTTCGAAAAATTAATAAACGAATTAAAATGTGCGGGTGCACAAGTGAGTGAGAGGGAAAAACTAACCTACATGCTGAATACGTTACCCGAAGAATACAGCTACATAGCGGATATAGTAGATGCACTGAGAGACGAAAATCAAACGGTAACGTATTTAGAAAATAAAATTGAAATAGCGGAGAGGAAAAATAAGTCCAATCGAGGAGAAATGCAAACCAACGCCTTTTCTGCAAAAAAGGAAGGATGCTTCGGATGTGGAAGAGTAGGACATTTTGGGAGAGAGTGTCAAAATGGCGTCGAAGCGGGAAACAGTATCAGTTTTTGGCTTGGGTCAACACGTGGTCGCAGCAGAGGAGGAGGAAACAAAGGAAATACGAGCAGGGGACATGGAAATTTCCATCGTCAGTCAACAACCGGCACGAGCGAGTATCACGACCGGCATACTTCAAATCCGATGGACCGATGATGGAGACAGAGATGTGGCGGCCTTGGCGACAATGTATATCGCCGAAGTGCCTAATGAGTCATCTGTATCCTAACGGTCCTTCCACCGGATGTCCTAGAAGTGTGACAACGGTCACGTACGCCTACAGGGTAGTGGGGATATTGAGGGATGACAAACAAAGAAGAAACAGATGTTACCGAAAGTCAAATTGTAAGAGCTTCAGTCTTGGAAAGTCACGGCTGGAGCTCCGAACAAAATCGCAGTCAGTGTAAATTCAGAATACAAGAAATAAATTCTCTTGTTTTTTTTGTTACCTTAATTTTTTTCTTTTCGTTCGAGCCTCCTGCTTTTTATTTTACGTGACACGAGCATGGTAACTCAAGATCAAGCACATGGATAGCAACGGCGCACGCAGCACACAGCGGCGAGGCGAACGAGATAAGTAATTATGATGTAATGTGGCCATTAGATAGCGGTTGCACAGATCACATAATTAACAACGTAAATTATTTCGATAAATCTATTGACCTTAAAGAAGCGGTAAATATATATTTAGGCGATAATAGATCAATAAAGGCAACAAAATTAGCGAATGTTATAAGTTATTTTGAAACATTTGGAAAGCAAAATGAAATAAATGTGCATAATGTTTTTTACGCGAAAAAATGTCCGCACACTTGATTAGTTTAGGCAAGTTAAAAGATAATAGGAACACGGTTATTTCAATAGGAAATATTGCAAAAGTAATAGATGAGGACAATAAGCTTACAGCGGTAGCGGTTAAAGAAAAGGGAACATATAGAATGAAAAGTATATTGAAAGGGAAGGAGCACTTAGCAAACAGCGCCGAACGTAGTGATATGAGTAAAAAGAAAAGATGGCATAGGATGCTAGGACACGTAAATTTTAAATATTTAAATATTTTGGGTAAAGAGCAGCTAGTTACTGGTATACCGAAAGAATTTGAAACGGAATTTTTTAAATGTAGGGTGTGCATGGAAAGGAAAATGCAAAATTTACCACTCAAAAATAATCGAACCAAGGCTAGGGAGATAATGGAAATTATTCATTCGGACGTGCGCGGTCCCTTTAAGACTACCGGATTCAATGAAGAGAAATCTTTCATCTCATTTATCGATAATTATAGCAAAATAGCTAGAAGTTATTGTATAAAATCAAAAGATGAGGTGTTTGATTGTTTCGTACAGTTTGTAAATGAAGCCGAGAATTTAACGGGCAAGAGGTTTAAAATATTGAGATGTGATAATGAAAAAGAGAACTTGAATAATCGAATTTATAAATTTGCTAGGGATAAAGGTATCAGAATAAATAACTGCCCAACCTACGTACATGAATTAAACGGGACAACGGAAAGGTATAATAGAACAGTGATGGACATGGCACGTTGCTTGTTAGCGGAAGCGAAAGTACATAAAAGGTACTGGCTGGAAATAGATTGGACAGCGGTATACTTGAAGAATCGAATACTGGCAAATACTATAGAGAGAAAGACACCTTTTGAAGTATTCTTCGGGAGAAAACCAAGTGTTGAAAATCTACATCTATATGGAAGTAAAGTTTTTGTAAGAACAAAAGAGAGTTTCTAAATGGGATAAGAAGGCAGATATGGGAATTTTGTTAGGATATAGTGAAGTAGGTTACAGAGTCTTATTAGGTAGAAAAATAACAATAGCGAGACATGTAGAGGTCATAGGAACAGACACAAAATGTATCGGCGTTGCGGAAAATTCATTCGATAAAGATAACAATGACATTGAGGATAATGATTTATTGGTAAACATGAATAAGGAAGAGTTAGAAAGTAGGGAAGATGAAAATGATAACAGTCTTGAAAGCTTAAACATCCCTAGAAGATCTACACGTAATAAGAGAACTCCAGTAAGATATCCAGAAAAAGAAAACATTAGTGAAATCCATGCAAATTATTGTAGTGTAGATATCCCTTGTACATTTGAGGAGGCGATTTGTTGTGAAGATAGTGAAGATTGGAAACAAGCTATGAATAAGGAAATAGAATGTCTTTATAAGAATAAAACTTGGAAATTGGTAGAAAGGGTAAAAGGCAAAAACGTATTAGATGTAAAATGGGTTTACACGAGAAAATCAGATGACAGGTATAAGGCTAGATTAGTGGTAAGATGATTCCAACAAAGAAACGTAGCCGATGACATATACTCCCCAGTAGCGAGTAATGAGACCTTTAAGATATTGCTATCATATCGTTGTCAAAATGGATTAATTATTGAGCAAATGAATGTAGAAACTGCTTTTTTAAATGGTGAAGTAACCTCGGAGGTATATGTAAATCAACCAAAGGGATATGCGGACGGAACGAATAGAGTTTGTAAACTATCGAAAGCGCTTTATGGGTTAAAAAAAAGTCGAAGGGAGTGGTATGAGTGTCTTAATAAGTATCTGACGAGATTAGGTTTTAAGAAGAATAACATAGAGTTGTGCCTATACTGTATTCAACTTTTTCCACATTTCATGTGCTGTTGTGCAACATAAAAGAAGATCCAACGGTTTCCTTCCTACTGAGGTCACAATTAATTTTCCTGCTAGCCGATCTGCCTTCAAAAATCTTTTACGGGCGATTTCTTTCTCCGCACTGTTACTTGGATGACACAGATTCCCTTCACACACGTTGATCAGGTCGTCATATTCCTCCAAAAGTGTACGCATGACAAAACGCCACTGGAGCCAGTTTTCTTCGCCTCGTAACATCTCGATCTTCGCACTTGCTGATTCCATTTTAGCACTATCACTTACTTTACTAAGCACAATACTTTGACAATTTATTCACTTCGCGTTGCTATCTTACACTCTACAGCCCTGGGCCCATAACCTGTTGAGGTTATTCGGTATATAAAGAGCGAAAAACGCGTGGATAAAGTGTAAGATACAAAGTATATATTTGACTTAATAATGAAATACAGGAATACAATTTGAGCTGGTCCAGATCCGCACGCTAGCAGTGTTACTTTATGACTGAGAACCCCGAAGCCAACGTCGCCTGTCTACCGTTTATGGTCTGCCTCCCTGCTATTCTTTTGTCTATATGCTGTCGATGTCTTCAGCGCTTGAGAATGCTAAAAAGACCAGATGTGGAGTTTTCCTAGAAGTGGTGACCACATCAACAAAAAGGTCGAGCAGGTTGTAATAAAAAAGGAGAGAAATTTAAGTAACGAATCAAAAGAAAAACTTGAGGACATAGAAAATAATTTGAGAAGGCCAGGACGGGAAACAAAGAAACCTGAAAGATATGGCCAAACGGGCTCATATTTCATTTATGTGAATGTAGTTAGCGCAGGCAGTCCTCAAACCTATGAAGAAGCATTAAGTGGAGATGACAGCAGATCATGGAAAGAAGCAATGGATCGAGAAATGAATAGTTTAGTCAAAAATAAAAACCTGGCAATTAGTAGAGAAACCAAAAGATAAAAAGGTATTAGATTTGAAATGGGTATATACGAATAAATCCGATAATCGTAAGAAGGCGCGACTAGTTGTTCGGGGCTTCCAACAAAAGGAAATACCGGAAGATTTATACTCTCCAGTGGCAAAAATGCAAACGCTGTAGTTATTACTATCTTATTGTTGTCAATATCGTTCGATGATTATGCAAATGGATGTAGAAACAGCATTCCTAAACGGAACTATAAAATCGGAAGTATTTGTAAAATAACCTATGGGTTACGCCGATAAAAGCGGGAAAGTGTGTAAACTATCAAAGGCGTTATATGGATTGCGTGTGAGTTCATGGGTTTGGTATGAATGTTTCGACGAGTATATTAAAAAATTAGATTCTCAAAGAAGTGAGTGTGATTATTGTCTGTATATGAAGTATGAGAGCGATCATGTTATATACTTAATTCTATTCGTGGATGACTTATTAATGTGTGGAAAAAACAAAAGAAAAATCGATGAAATTAAAAATAAATTGTCAAACAAATTTGCGATGAGGGACTTAGGTGAAGTAAAGACTTACTTAGGAATATACATTGAATACGATCATAAGAAGTGTGAGATGAAATTAGATAAAAGTAGTTATATAGAGTCATTAGCGAAACGATAGTATATAGGAAATAGTAAACTATATTTTACACCAAAGGAAAAAAACTTAAATTTAGAACCCGCACAGTCAGCCTCAGGCGATATAAGATATAGAAACCTCATAGGAGCTTCATTATGTATTAGTACTGGAACAAGATTAGACGTTTGTTATAGTGTAAGCTATTTAAGTCGATTTCAAAACAGTTTCGACGGGACCCATTATAAATATGCGTTGAGAATTTTGTAATACTTCTATTTAACCAGAAAATTAAGGTTGACTTATGAAAGAAATTTGAACGCTGAAATCATTTATTGCTTTGTTGACGGTGATTTATCATAAGACTACTACAAGACTACTACGGGATTTATCATAAGATTTTTCGGAAACGCAATTTACTGGAAATCGAGAAAGCGAAACAGCGTGACAAAATCATCAACAGCCGCCGAGTAAGTAGTTTTGTCAGAAGCAGGGAGTGAAATAAAATTTCTAAAGAAATTATTGAAAAATTTCAAAATAATGATCGAGAGACCAATAAAAATTTACGAACATAATTCTGGAGCGATTGCGATATCACAATTTGGAAACTTGACAAAAAATTATGAGTACATTGAAGTACATTTCCATTTTGTAAATGAAAGTTGGGGAATTAAAGAGATTGACGTTATAAAAGTAAATTCAGAAAACAATGTAGCAGATATTCAAACGAAGGCATTAGGGAGAAATAATTTTGAAAATTTTAGATTACTTTTAAAAATAGTTTAATTTTCACAAAAGGAAATGAATATGCAGCACAATAATTAAGGAAGTGTATTGAGATATGTAAAATTTTTGTGCTGGACTATGTCGAGTGCGTAGTTGAGATGCTTGTATGTGGATATCAGTGTGTGGAGATATGTGTGTGCGCGGCGACTGAAAAACAGACGAATGTAAACAGTTCGGTCGGTTAACAGTCTACATAAGGTCGGGTATGGAAGAAAGTGCTGAGGCGCGTGCAGCTGTGAAACGATATATATTCTAAAAATCGTTTATAAAATAAATATGTGTCTACGTTAATAGTAAAGGCCAGTGTAACTTTTATGTTTCGATAACAATATTTCGGCCATCAAGATCCACAATTCTCATCAATAACACTGTTGGTCGCAGAGTTATACCACCGCAACCACCCTACTATCTTAACGGAAATCAGGGGATCGATCAATACGCGGTGTCGTTTCCTAGAATCGTAACGGGAATTTGCGACTCCCGTTGACTCGCTTCCACACGATCAAATCTCTCCACGGTTGGACAAATTGACATCAACTCTGGCCAATGTAAAATCCAGGAGTAAACCCTCCATTTTTACATTTTCAGACTTAAATATTCAAACCAACCTATCTCCGTTTCTAATGCAGAAATGCAGACAATACGATGTGCATTGTTCTCCACATTTCCTGCCAAATACAGTTCACATCTGCTAGATAGAGCTACGTCAAGTCTGAACCCTGTCAAATCCAGTGTAATTGCAGATTTGCATATTCATGCCTGAACATTCAGATCAACGTATCGCTGTTTCTATTGATATGTCGATATGTCGACAAATGGATGCGCGATATACTCCATATTTGCTGATAAATACAGTGCAGATCATGCGAATTACGCTATATAAAATCAGTATCGATTCAAATCCAGCTAATTGCAGTTTTTAATATACATTATTAAATATTCAAAATCACGCATCTCCGTTACTGTTGGAAATGTGTCGACAATACGATATGCCTGGTAATCCACATTCCTTGCCAAATACATCGTTTACCAGCCAGTTTGCGCTATATCTGCACTGGTCCCAGACAGATCAAGCATAAATATAAGTCGGAGATGAAATATCACGGGAAACTTCCGTTTGGAATTTTGGGAAAATCCCGCAACATTGTAATCTAGATTCTACCATAGCTGTAATTCAACAATTGTAGCCATCCAGTTCGATTGTAATTGTTCGAAACTTGTGATACTGAACTAGGCCTCGAGGCGACAACCAGTCACCGAACGTAGCCGCGGTCAAGGGATGAACGTTTTATCTATTAAAGGCATGGAGTAATTCTATAGCTTTCCTTAAATGAAATAATCGTAGCGGCACGTGACAGTAAACATTCCAACGGTTTCTGTCCCGTGTCTCGCCACACGCAGACTCTATCCGTCGGATAAGATGATTGCCAGATGTCAACGCATCTCCACAGTATATGTTTAGCTAGCCTGAGGACGCATTATAAACCTTAAGATTTAGTTAACTAAAGTCCTTAACAGTCCTAAACAGGCAAACAGTCTTTGTTCCAACTACGGGAGGATAGGTGAAATCTATTTTTCCACGGACGACGCTTCCCGCTAGCAACGTTCCCTCAAGGGCTACTAGCATCCTCCTCTAACCATCAACATGGAAATTGTCCAATTAACAGTAACGTCACTTTCAATCTCTTTCCGAGCGAAGTCATTTCTCCACGAATCCGATGTTCTGGTGCCCTTAGACACACCCATCATAGTTTTCCTCTGCAGCATCATCGTGCCGGAAAATCATTCTCTCGTGAGGTCACATTAGCCAGTTACGAAGAGCCTTAACACTCGGTGGATATTCTATGTTTTGACAAAGAGTCTGTTCAGTCCTACCTATACCGTATATAAGGAAGTATGGTACAACTTGGAATAAGGATGAAAACGAATTCTGTTATCCCGTTCACCGAGGCTTTGTTATTGAACCCAGGATCATTCTCATTAGCTTCTCGAGTACCTAATTACAACGACTACTTGTCAAATTATATAACAATCAAATTTGCACTAGTAAATATCTGCTCTATTGCATAACTACAACGTCTAAACCAAATGAAGATTCGTTTCGCGCCTCTAACTCTAATCATAATGTGAACCCGATGTAAGTGAAAATACATGCACATACCATCGATTCTGCCTGACCAGGACTCTCACCCCTAACCGGAACTCGCAGTGCACCGTGACGAACAGCACATATATAAGCCTCCACTCTTAGCCAGACCGTCAGTCGTGCTCGCGCAACAGTAGAAGCAATATGGAGTTTTTTAGATCTCTAATACGCGTCGTTGGTTTGTTCGTCCCAAGTAAGGTAGATATCATTTCCGAACTTCCACTGGAGGTTTCGCACTTGATACTTCGAATATTGGATCCCTCGTCCCTGCAGAGCGCCGCGCTTGTCTCGCGCAAATGGTTCAACGTATGTAGATCTGACAAGTGTCTACGGTGGAAAGTGAGACGTCACATGCGACATACGAGAAAGCGGGTCAAGATGCAATTTCTCGGACCTGCAGCCGCTAAAGCTACCAACCAAGAATCAAGAAGTAGAGGACGTGGTGAGGGCAACCTAAGGCACGAAATAAGTTTATCCGCTGCTCGTACGGCGGTCGTCGTTGGAAGGTTACGCGGTCCTCCGAAAATTTCGATGCGAGATCGCCCCATCGATGTTGGACCAATAAAATGTATTAGACTCTAACTCGTGTAAGTAGCTTAATTTGACTGCTTGCACTTGCGAGAACTTGAAACGGTCTTGTCCGGATTCAGAACTGTAGCGTGAAGCTTGAAATAAAATGGTTTTACTGAGACGGCAATGTGTTTCAGTCACGCTAATACTGTCGATATCGTAACAGGCCCATTATTGAATATTAAATAAAACGTATCACCGCTGCGATTGGAGATTTGCCGTCAATTAGATGCGAGATATACTCCTCATTGCCAAATATAGCTCACATCAGCTGGCTCGTGCTATTATATCATCTCTGATCCTCGACATATCAAGCGTAATTACATCGAATACACAAAGGGTAAAGATAATACAGCTGCAGACGCCTTATCTAGCGTTCACGCGGTAACTCGCAACGTAATAGTTAATCTCGACCTATTAATTGACCACACTAATTCATTCAACGAATGGAAAAACAACAACGAAAACCCGAAACTCTTAGAAGTTAAACCGAATGATCAAACATTTTACCAATTAACTCGAAACGATTTAGGAGAATACGACGAGACACTTTGGATCAGAAAACTTTACAAAATCCTTAAAAATACAACAAAAATCGGCATAGGAAATAACGATTTCACTGAATTAGAGAAAACACAGATTAAACTCATGCTAATATATTTTAACGACACATACAAGGAAATTACTTATGCGCCCAACCCCATTTTAAAACTAGACGAAAGCGAAATACTACAAGCAATAAAGGAAAACCATAACGACACCGTAGGACATTTAGGGATACAGAAAACGTATCAACGGATTAAGGATAAGTTCAAAATCCCCGGCCTTTTTGAAAGAGTAGAAAACTTCGTGAAGACATGCGACACATGTCAAAAGGAGAAGCTAACACGTATCAGACCCAAAGAGTCCCCACAGATCTCAGACACACCACTTCACCCTAACGACAAAATCGCTATGGACATCATAGGACCGATGACGAAAACCAAACGCGGAAATCAATATATACTTTCAATTCACGACGAACTTACGAAATATCTGATCCTTGTTCCCCTCAAAACGCAACGAACTGAATCTATAATTAACGCGCTCATTGAGCACTATATTTACATATTTTCGGCACCAAAGACGATTCTGACAGACCAAGGACAAAATTTTGTTGGCGATTTAATGACGAAATAAGGAGAGGTACAGAGTTACTCTGTGCCTTTGTCAGATAAAACGTTCATCCCTTTGACCGCGGCTACGATCGGCGACTGATTGTCGCCTCGAGCCCAAGCTCATGATCATAAATCTCGAATAATCGGTGCGGCATTTGTTTAATCTAAGTTACAGAGTTGCGGTATTCTCGCGAATCCAAGGAGGAGTTCCGGTGTTCTTTCATCTCCGACATATATATTTAGGCGATAATAGATCGATAAAGGCAACAAAATTAGCGAATGTTATAAGTTATTTTGAAGCATTTGGAAAGCAAAATGAAATAAATGTGGATAATGTTTTTTACGCGAAAAAATGTCCGCAAACTTGATTAGTTTAGGCAAGTTAAAAGATAATAGGAACACGGTTATTTCAATAGGAAATATTGCAAAAGTAATAGATGAGGACAATAAACTTACAGCGGTAGCGGTTAAAGAAAAGGGAACATAAAGAATGAAAAGTATATTGAATGGGAAGGAGCACTTAGCAAACAGCGCCGAACGTAGTGATATGAGTAAAAAGAAAAGATGGCATAGGATGTTAGGACACGTAAATTTTAAATATTTAAATATTTTGGGTAAAGAGCAGCTAGTTACTGGTATACCGAATGAATTTGAAAAGGAATTTTTGAAATGTACGGTGTACAGGAAAGGAAAATGCACAATTTACCATTCAAAAATAATCGAACCAAGGCTAGGGAGATAATGGAAATTATTCATTCGGACGTGTGCGGTCCCTTTAAGACTACCGGATTCAATGAAGAGAAATATTTCACCTCATTTATCGATGATTATAGCAAAGTAGCTAGAATTTATTGTATAAAATCAAAGGGTGAGGTCTTTGATTGTTTCGTACAGTTTGTAAATGAAGCCGAGAATTTAACGGGCAAGAAGTTAAAAATATTGAGATGTGATAATGGAAAAGAGTATTTGAATAATCGAATTTATAAATTTGCTAGGGATAAAGGTATCAGAATAAATAATTGCCCAACCTACGTACATGAATTAAACGGGACAACGGAAAGGTATAATAGAACAGTGATGGACATGGCGCGTTGCTTGTTAGCGGAAGCGAAAGTACATAAAAGGTACTGGCTGGAAATAGATTGGACAGCGGTATACTTGAAGAATCGAATACTGGCAAATACTATAGAGAGAAAGACACCTTTTGAAATATTCTTCGGGAGAAAACCAAGTGTTGAAAATCTACATCTATATGGAAGTAATGTTTTTGTAAGAACAAAAGAGAGTTTCTAAATGGGATAAGAAGGCAGATATGGGAATTTAGTTTGGATATAGTGAAGTAGGTTACAGAGTCTTATTAGGTGGGAAAATAACAATAGCGAGACATATAGAGGTCATAGAAACAGACACAAAATGTATCGGTTTTGTGGAGAATTCATTCATAAAGATAACGATGACATTAAGGATAATGATTTATTGATAAACATGAATAAGGAAGAGTTAGGAAGTAGGGAAGATGAAAATGATAACAGTCTTGAAAGCTTAAACATCCCTGGAAGATCTGCACGTAATAAGAGAACTCCAGTAAGATATCCAGAAAAAGAAAACATCAGTGAAATCCATGCAAATTATTGTAGTGTAGATATCCCTTGTACATTTGAGGAGGCGATTTGTTGTGAAGATAGTGAAGATTGGAAACAAGCTATGAATAAGGAAATAGAATGTCTTTATAAGAATAAAACTTGGAAATTGGTAGAAAGGGTAAAAGGCAAAGACGTATTAGATGTAAAATGGGTTTACACGAGAAAATCAGATGTCAGGTATAAGGTTAGATTAGTGGTAAGAGGATTCCAACACAGAAACGTAGCCGATGACATATACTCCCCAGTAGCGAGTAATGAGACCTTTAAGATATTGCTATCATATTGTTGTCAATATGGATTAATTATTGAGCAAATGAATGTAGAAACTGCTTTTTTAAATGGTGAAGTAACCTCGGAGGTATATGTAAATCAACCAAAGGGATATGCGGACGGAACGAATAGAGTTTGTAAACTATCGAAAGCGCTTTATGGGTTAAAGGAAAGTCGAAGGGAGTGGTATGAGTGTCTTGATAAGTATGTAACGAGATTAGGTTTTAAGAAGAATAACATTGAGTTGTGCCTATATACACATGGAGAGGGAGAAAATGTTGTTTATTTGCTAATGTATGTAGACGATTTGCTAATTTGTAGTAAAAATAAAAGGAAGATACAAAGGGTAAAGAATTTATTAACTAATAGATTCGAAATGAAAGATTTAGATGAGGTCAAAGAATATCTTGGAATAAATATAGACTATGATTATTTCAAAAATGAAATAAGATTAAGCCAAAAGAAATACATTGAATATAAACATATACTGTTGAGATGCGTTGACATCTGGCAATCATCTTATCCGACGGATAGAGTCTGCGTGTGGCGAGAAACGGGACAGAAACCGTTGGAATGTTTACTGTCACGTGCCGCTACGATTATTTCATTTAAGGACAGCTATAGAATTACACCATGCCTTTATTAGACAGAACGTTCATCCCTTGACCGCGGCTACGTTCGGTGACTGGTTGTCGCCTCGAGGCCAATTGCAGTATCACAAGTTTCGAACAATTACATTCGGACTGGATAGCTACAATTGTTGAATTACAGCTATGGTAGAATCTAGATTACAATGTTACGGGATTTTCCCAAAATTCCAAACGGAAGGTTCCCGTTTTCTTTCATCTCCGATTTATACTTATGCTTGACCTGTCTGGGACCAGTCTGGATATAGCGCAAACTGGCTGGTAAACGATGTATTTGGCAAGAAATGTGGAGTACCAGGCACATCGAATTGTCGACATATCAGCAACAGCAAAGGAGATACGTGGAGTTGAATATTTGAGTCTGAATCTGCAAAACAACAATTACACTGCATATAACAGAGACTAGAGTCGATGTTCTGCCGCGCAACACATCTGCACTCAATCCCGCGCGGCTTGACAGCCAACGGTCCACGTGCCATCCTTCGAATCCTCCATAGGCCCAAGGACCCACCATAAAGATGAAATCCTAACTGCATTGTTCGCACATATGGTCTAAGTCAATCTGTTTGTCCGAAAAGACTTTCTAATTCTAGAAGTGTTGTCGGTCGGTTTTTAGAAAGGTCCTTGGGTTTATTACGCGCTCTTAATAATTACGGAGAAAGCGGGTAGTGGCCTAACGAAAAAGCGGACATCTACTTAACGGAAAATCTGAGTTTTCCCATAAACAATGTCGCCTAGGACCCACGTTGGTAGGAGGCTTCTTCCTCCTCTCTTCCTTCCTAACATCAGTCGTAACCAATCGGCATTGCGGATCATTGCCCTCACTTTCCTGACTAACAATGTAAGCAACGAATCCGCGTTCTTCGTTCAAAGGTCACAACCATACCGAGCTTCGTACTCACATCAGAATAAACTTTAGAGTTTCATCATCTCTCACTGTGACTAGAGTTCCTGCAATCCCTATAACTCTCACCGTTCCGATATCTCTCAGAGTTCCATCGTCTCTCACGGTGACTAAAGTTCCTGCAATCCCTACAACTCTCACCGTTCCTATATCCCTAAGAGCCTCCTATTTCTCTCACAGTATGCAGAAGTCCGACAGCTCCTACAGCTCTCACGGACCTAGAGCTCCTATAGCTCACATTCTCATCTAAGAATAATCCTTCTCTTCGTTATCTGTATCTTAAGCAACGGTGTTCTTACTCAGTGTGATTGTATAAATCGTTGGAAATGCATATATTTTTTATGACTTTGTGACTCCCAGTGTTATACCACAACGACTACACCTATTATCCTAAGCGAAATACGGGGATCGAACTATTCGTGGTGTCGATTATTCCAATCGTAACGGGAATTTGCGACTCCCATTGACGCGTATTCAAACGACCGCGTCTCCCCGCGATAGCTCGAAAATACAGTCGACATAGCGCAAACCGGATAAGTACTGTATTTGGCTGTAATTGTGGAGTATAGCGCGCATCGCATTTGCGACATGTATCCAATAGCAGCGCTGATACGTTGGTTTGAACATTTAGGCATGAATATGCAAAACAGAAATTACGCTGAATCTGTCAGTGACCAGAGAAGACATAAGACAGAAGAGAAGATAGAATCGGAAAATGTGCTCTGTGCTCACCAGAAAATCAGGAGCATAACGCTCACCTAATTGTCGTCATATCTGCCCTAGAAACGAAGATACGTTGCTTTCGATATTCAAGCATGAATATGCTAAACTGCAATTATGGTGTATTTGACAGGGACAAGGGTGAACAAACCGCTAACCTACTGATGTGCGCTGTATATGACATCAGATGTCAAATATAACGCGCACCGAATTGTCTGTAAGTGTGCCATAGAAACGGAGATTCGTTGGTTCGAATATTTAATACTGAATATATAAAACTGCAAATACGCAGGGTTCGGCTGGGTCCCGATTTTACATGCATCAAACGGGATAACGTGCACTGTGTTTGGCAGCAAATTTGGAGTATAACGAGCCTCTAATTGTAGCCATATGTGCCATAGAATCGGAGATACGTCGGTTTGAATACTTAATCCTGAATATACGAAACTGCAACTACGCTGGATCTGGCTGGGTCCAGATTTTACATAGCGTAAACCGTATGATGTGCACTGTACTTGGCATCAGATGTGGAATATAACGCGCATCGTATGGCCAATGTTTCTGCAAAACAAGCGGAGATACCTTCATTCGAATATGTAAGCATTAATATCCAAAACTGCAATCACGCTGGATTTCTCCGAGTCCAGTCTTGACAGTGTGCAAACGGGCTGATGTGTGCTGTATTTGGCAGCAAATATGCAGTATTACGTACATCCTATTGTCGACGTACCAACAATGGATACGGAGGTACTTTCACTTGAATAACTAGGCTTGAATACGCAAAACTACAAATACGGTGGATTGGACTCGGTCCGGATTTAACACGGCTTAAACCAGATGAAGCGCTCTGCGTATGGCAGTCAATGTGGAATATAGCGCGCATCGTATTGTCGACATATGTGCTATGGAATCGGAGTCACGTTGTTTTGAATATTTAAGCCTGAACATACAAAATTGCATTGGGGCTGGATTTTGCAGGGACCAGAGTTTACGCAGCGCAAGCGAGCTGATGGGCAATGTAACTACAGCAAATGCGGAGTACAAGGCGTATGGAATTGTCGACATATGTGCAAAAGGAGCGGCGAAGCTTTGAATGCAATATTTAAGCATTAACAACAAAAACTACAATTACGCTGGATTTTACAAGGTCCAGAGTTGGCATAGCACAGACCGGCTGATTTGGCATCATATGTGGAGTATTCTGCGCATCGAATAGGCGACATAGAAACCGAGATACGTTCATTTGAATATGTAATATTTGAATATTTCGCCTGAAAATGCATAATTGCAAATACGCTGAGTTTGGCTGCGCCCACACGTTACATTACTCAAACCATATGCATTGTGTTTGGCGGCAAAAGTGGCGTATATCGCGCATCGAATTGTCGGCATATCTGCAATGCAAACGGCGATACGGTGATTTGAATGATTAATCATGAATATGTAAAGCAGCAATTTCGCTTGGTTTGACAGAGACCGGAGTTGACATGGTACAAACCAGCAGATGTGCGGTGCACATGACATCGGATGTGTAATGTAACGGGCAACGCTTTGTCGCCATATGTGCAATAGAAACGGAGATACATTCATTTGAATATGTTAACCTTAATTTTTAAAACTGCAATTACGCTTGATATGTCGAGGACCAGAGATGATATAATAGCACGAGCCAGCTGATGTGAGCTGTATTTGGCAGGCAATGAGGAGTATATCTCGCATCTAATTGACGGCAAATCTCCAATCGCAGCGGTGATACGTTTTATTTAATATTCAATAATGGGCCTGTTACGATACCGATAGTATTAGCGTGACTGAAACACATTGCCGTCTCAGTAAAACCATTTTATTTCAAGCTTCACGCTACAGTTCTGAATCCGGACAAGACCGTTTCAAGTTCTCGCAAGAGCAAGCAGTCAAATTAAGGTACTTACACGAGTTAGAGTCTAATACATTTTATTGGTCCAACATCGATGGGGCGATCTCGCATCGAAATTTTCGGACGACCGCGTAACCTTCCAACGACGACCGCCGTACGAGCAGCGGATAAACTTATTTCGTGCCTTAGGTTGCCCTCACCACGTTCTCTACTTCTTGATTCTTGGTTGGTAGCTTTAGCGGCTGCAGGTCCGAGAAATTGCATCTTGACCCGCTTTCTCGTATGTCGCATGTGACGTCTCACTTTCCGCCGTAGACACTTGTCGGATCTACATACGTTGAACCATTTGCGCGAGACAAGCGCGGCGCTCTGCAGGGACGAGGGATCCAATTTTCGAAGTATCAAGTGCGAAACCTCCAGTGGTAGTTCGGAAATGATATCTACCTTACTTGGGACGAACAAACCAACGACGCGTATTAGAGATCTAAAAAACTCCATATTGCTTCTACTGTTGCGCGAGCACGACTGACGGTCTGGCTAAGAGTGGAGGCTTATATATGTGCTGTTCGTCACGGTGCACTGCGAGTTCCGGTTCCGGGTGAGAGTGCTGGTGAGGCAGAATCGATGGTATGTGCATGTATTTTCACTTACATCGGGTTCACATTATGATTAGAGTTAGAGGCGCGAAACGAATCTTCATTTGGTTTAGACGTTGAAGTTATGCAATAGAGCAGATATTTACTAGTATAAATTTGATTGATATATAACTTGACAAGTAGTCGTGATAATTAGGTACTCGAGAAGCTAATGACAATGATCCTGGGTTCAATAACAAATCCGCGGTCAACGGGATAACAGAATTCGTTTTCATCCTGATTCCAAGTTGTACCATTAGTTCAAATGATGGCGGCAAGCAGAACGGACACGTGCACGTCGCTCCGTAGGCATAACTGAAATAGCTGGGTATATTAAAGAATTCGGGCGGAAAGTGCACGAAAGTGAAGTTTCTAGTGCTCCGGAATGAGTGGGAACACAGGAGATAGGTGAGCTCGCTGGTATAAAAGCGAGAGAAACGATTGAAAGTGCTGTGTGTGAAAAGTGCGGTTAGGGGCAGAGCGGGGGTCATCTTGGTTCGCGCGACCGAAGCGCCACCGTGCGGGCTACCTGGGTAACCAAGGAGTGGTGGAGAGCGCCCCGTGGAGGGCCAGTCAAAACTCCCCGCGTCGAACAGACACGAATCGCATACACACGGAAAGATACAGTGGGATTATACGACGACCGGCTACATCGAAGGACATCCATCTCAAACATACATATATATGTATATATGTATATTAAGACAAACACAATATGGACAAGTACTGTAAGTCAAGTAAACTTACGGCTCAGGGGGTTTCGGAGCTTCCAGGCCCCGTCGGGGATTCGAGTAGCGTCCCAGGCTCGACCCGACGGTCACCCAACGACTGGACGAACGGCGAGGGGAAGGTCGATCCCAGGGCCTCCCCTCGTTCGGTAAACACGACCGGGGACCAAGAAACACCCGCAGTTGTCACAGAGGAAAAGACGTGCAAGAAAAGCACTAGAAGATACCTCGAATTTGATGAAGACATCGCGGGAATCATCGAGGATGTCGAGATGCCAATGCAGGCACTCAAGGATAAGACACCACCCACCGAAAAGGGGACCCAAATCGCCAAGGAAACAATCTTCAATGGTGACAAGATCACCAGATATATGAGAAAGTCCCCAGTGGAGGGGAGCGCGTGCAAGACAACGAGAAGCCTGGCCAGGAGCCAGCTGAGGGCAACTAGGGACGAAGCGGCCAGCACCTCGGAGCTAGACACACCGGCGGAAATGTCGGACAGCGGCAGCGAAGCGGCGGCACCAAGGGCATGTCTCAGGAGGAAGGCCATGGCGAACAGAGCAACGGCCGAGACCGAAGGCAACGACGAGGACAGTATCGTCATTAAGATGAGCGAATGGAAGGCGATGACGGAAATCATCACAGAAGTCTTCCGCGAAATCCAATACATAGGTAGCAGACTCTACCTCATGAGCAAAAAGGATACCGACATCAAGAAAAGGAGGGACGCCATCAGTAAAAAGGCGATCAAGCTCCACTCGATGTTGGACGAGATGAGGCTCAAGAGGAACGCGAGGACAGTCGCGGCCACCAGGATGACCACCCCTCCGGGGAGGAGTGAGGAGAAGGAAGGAAAAAGGAAGGAGATGTCGCCCGTCGAGGGGAAGGGCGACACCAAGAGAAAGAGACCAACGACCGTGGAGGCCTCATACGCAGGAGCCTGTGCCGGCAACAGCTCGGCAAAAGCGACTACGGAATGCACGGACAGCGATGTAAAGGAAGACTGGATCCCTGTCCGCGGAAGGAGAGGAAAAGGAACGGACACCCCGACGGTGGTCAGGAAGGCGAACGCAGGAAGGGCGGCATTGGACAAGCCAAAGAGGCCGGAGGGACCGAAGAGGATACGTAACAGACCCGAAGCCATCCTCGTCAAAGTAGGGCAGGACAAGGAGTGGATCCAGGTCTACAAAGACTTGATGGGGGCAAGGGAGACCCTAAAAGAGAGCTGTGGGATTAGGAGGACCAGAACAGGTGACATCCTGATCGAGCTGAAAGCAGGTAGCAACGCCAAAAAGTCCGCGGCGGATATGAACACGGCGCTAAGAGGCAAGGTGAGAGCGCTACCAATGCGCGACAAGACCTCCGTAGAGATCAGGGATATAGACCCGCTCGTAGGCAAGGAAGAACTAGCCAGGGAGATAGTAGTGCAACTGGGCGTAAGCGACATCACTGAGGTCGAAGTAAAGACCCTAAAAATGGCGCCGTGGGGTACCCAATCGGCAATAGTGACGATGCCGAAAGCCTATCTGGCCAAAGAGGGGGCGAGCCGGAAGATCAGAACCGGCTTGACGATAGCCAAGCTGGCGCAGGACATGATGCACCAATGCGCGATCGAACTTAGACCGGATATGATAATAATTTCCGAGCCGAACAGGCAGCTACCGCACTGGTTTAATGACACCAAAGGAGACGCCTCGATATGGCTCACACTCCTCAATGGCAAGCTGCATGATGAAACAACGGAGATCAAGAGCGACGGGATAGTGGGCGTCCGCGTTGGCGACGTCTTCTGCTTCAGCGGATACTGTTCGCCCAACATAAATAAGCCAGCATACTGCAAATACATAGACACGCTGTCTGCTATGACGAAGAGCGTTGCTAGAAGACACGACAAGGTCGTCGTGGCCGGAGACTTCAACCCAAAGTCAACCTGTTGGGGAGGATCGACCACAGACAAGGGAGGGAGAGTCTTAATGGAGGCACTAAGCGCCCACCGGGTGTTTCCATTGAGGCTCAAGGAAAAGTATACCTTCTTCATGAACGGGAAGACGAGCTTCCCCGACATAATAAGCGTAACCAACAAGGTCAGCGAGATACACGCCGGAAGCGCGGTCTTGGACAAATACTCGGCCTCGGACCATCTGTACGTGCTCCACAGGTTTAAGACGAGGAAGACCCGAACCGAATCGAAGTTCTACAGGTACGTGACCAAGGACATGTCGCCGGAGGATTTCCTGAGCAGATTCGACGACACACTGAAGAAGGAGGACCTCAACGCGGCTATCGGAGAGGATGGCGCCGAGCCCTTGCAAAAGAGCATCGAAGGTACGTGCGAAGGGATGCTAAGGAAGTCGAACGGTGCGGCGAGCCGCAAGTACGCGAACTACTGGTGGAACCCGATGATCGCGGAACTGAGAGCGCAGGCGCACAAAGCGCTCAGGAAGGTGACGAGAGAAAGAAAGAAGAATGCCGGCAACACCGAGCCCCTCGTCAACGCCTACAAGGAGATCCGTAGGCAGTTAAAAAAGGAGATCGCCTGTAGCAAAAAAACAGCTTGGGCAGAATACTGCAAGATACTGGAGAGCGACCCTTGGGGCAAACCCTATCGCACGGTCATGAAGAAATGTAAAAGCAAGGGACCAACAAACGACATGCCGATCGACATGGTGAAGGCAGTCCTACAGAGGCTATTCACCTTGGGACACGGACCCCCCCCCCCCCCATTATGAGGGCCGCGAAGAGGCAGAGACCGAAGAAGAAGGAGATATTAGCCTCAGCGTCGCCATCGGCGAAGGCGATGTCGTCGATGCCGCCGGAAGAATGAACACCAAGAAGGCTGCAGGAGTCGATGGCGTGCCGGGCGAGATCGCGAAGCTGGTAGCGAGTCGCAGGAGCGAGCTCGTGACAAGGGCGTTCAACGGCATCACCGAATCAGGAAGGATCCCAGACTGCTGGAAGACGGCCAGAGTAATACTGCTAAGGAAACCGGGAAAGGATCCCAGTCTACCCAACGCGTACCGGCCGATAAGCATACTCCCAACCATGAGCAAGATTTGGGAAAGATGCTTTAACAGAATCATCGAGAGATGCATCGGGACGGACCCGTTCCATCGGAGGCAATATGGCTTCAGAAAGAAGAGGAGCACGGTAGATGCCATCACGCAGGTGATGAAGTTTGCCAACATCTGCAAACAGAAGAAGGTAATATGCGCGATAATCACCCTGGATATTAGCAATGCCTTCAATTCGCTCAGCTGGAAGAGCATATACGAGGAATTTGACAAGAGGAAGCTGCCATGGAAGGTCAAAAGGCTAATCGGCAGTTATCTATCCGGAAGGAGGATCATCGTGAGCAACCAGCACGGCACGGTGGAGCACGAGGTGGCGGCGGGAGTTCCGCAGGAATCCATCCTCGGACCATTCCTGTGGAACTTGGTATACGACCGGTTGCTCGAGAGACTCGACAACATGCCAATGGTCAGAGCAACCGCCTTCGCGGATGATCTGGCCATCACATGTTCCGTCGGGAGGAACGAAGATGCCTCCGTCAAGGTCAACACGATGCACGATTGGTGCACGAGTGTCGTTCTCACCCTGGCGAGGGAAACGACGGAGGTCATGCTCATCACAAGCTTGCGTGTGCCGAGAGTGGTGATACTCAGGTTGGGCTCGTCGGACATCGAAACGGTCGATCGCATCAGGTATCTCGGAGTCGTCATCGACTCCAGTCGGAGGTTCGGTGCGCCTATCGAGATGGTGTGTAACAGAGCCGACAAGTTAATAGGAGCCCTTAGGGGAATTCTACCCAACATCAACGGGCCGCCCAGCTTGGCTCGTAGGCTCTACTACAATGTGTGGGAGTCCATCGTAACTTACGGAGCACCGGTGTGGGCTAGAGCAGCGAATACCGATAAGAACAGGAAAAAGCTGAAACGAGCACAACGAACGGCCCTGTGCATAACAACGACGGCATACCGTACCGTCTCCCACGCGGCACTTTGCGTGTTGACCGGGAATCTCCCGATTTACATAAAGATAAAGATGCTCGGAGAGACCTACGAGAGGAACAAGATCCATGGGTCCAGGATTGGCTCGGATGACGGCTCCAAGCTGAAGGAGGAACTGGAGGCGATTCGCATGAAGGCCCAAGAGGACTGGCAGAAGGAGTGGAACAACTACAAAATAGAAAATATCACAAAGAAGCTAATACCGAGTGCGCTGCTATTTACCAAAAAGAAGATGGACATCGATCACCACACCATGCAGCTGCTAACCGGGCATGGGAGCTTCGGTGTCTATAGGAAAAGGATTGGCAGGGACAGCGACAGTAACTGCCTCGACTGTGGAGACCCGAACGACGATGCAGAGCACGTCCTCTTCGCGTGCCCGAAGTGGACGGACAGAAGGATCGAGCTGGAGAACGCTCTGGGAGGGAAGATAGACGTGGGCAATCTGATCGCCACGGTGACCGCCAAGGACGAGAGCTGGAATAAATTCGGGCAATTCTGCAAGACCGTCATGTGTCACAGGAGGGTGACAGCGAGGGCCTTGGAAGAGGCAAGGAGGAGAACGAGCGTAACAACAACTACGCGGAGCAATGAGGGCAAGAACATGGAACAACGAAAAACCGCAGAAGGAGACCAGCCCAGTATTCTGAACTGGCTGAGAGGACGACATGAGCAGTAACTGCCCGAAGAAGTAGATACAACGGGGCACGAAAGGACAACCCTGATGACTGGCGACAGGTTTTACCGGGGTTGTCTGCCCTCTAAGCGGAGGAAGAAGGAGGAGGGGTTTTTAGTGGGTATGGCAACGACATCCGACCGACTCCCACATAACCCAGTCACTGGGCATGCGTAATAGCATTTTCCCAACCCCACGCAAAAAAAAAAGTTGTACCATACTTGTTTATCTACGGTACAGGTAGGACTGAACAAACTCTTTGTCAAAACATAGAATATCCACCGAGTGTTAAGGCTCTTTGTAACTGGCTAATGTGACCTCACGAGAGAATGATTTTCCGGCACGATGATGCTGCAGTGGAAAACAATGATGGGTGTGTCTAAGGGCACCGCAACATCGGATTCGTGGAGAAAAGACTTTGCTCGGAAAGAGATTGATAGTGACGTTACTGTTAATTGGACAATTTCCATGTTGATGGTTAGAGAAGGATGCTAGTAGTCCTTGAGGGAACGTTGCTAGCGGGAAGCGTCGTCCGTGGAAAAGTAGACTTCACCTATCATCCCGTAGTTGGAACGAAGACTGTTTGCCTGTTTAGGACTGTTAAGGACTTTAATTAACTAAATCTTAAGGTTTATAATGGGTCCTCAGGCTAGCTAAACATATACTGTTGAGATGCGTTGACATCTGGCAATCATCTTATCCGACGGATAGAGTCTGCGTGTGGCGAGACACGGGAGAGAAACCGTTGGAATGTTTACTGTCACGTGCCGCTACGATTATTTCATTTAAGGATAGCTATAGAATTACTCCATGCCTTTATTAGACAAAACGTTCATCCCTTGACCGCGGCTACGTTCGGTGACTGGTTGTCGCCTCGAGGCCAATTGCAGTATCACAAGTTTCGAACAATTACAATCGGACTGGATGGCTACAATTGTTGAATTACAGCTATGGTAGAATCTAGATTACAATGTTACGGGATTTTCCCAAAATTCCAAACGGACGGTTCCCGTGTTCTTTCATCTCCGATTTATATTTATGTCGCTGGTAGTTCTCACGCATTAGCTTATCGACGGCCTGGCTGGGAACGATCAGGGAAGCGAACTTTTCTGCCCGAGCGCCTGGAGTGATGAATTCCTGAGTCGTCTTTGTTTTGCTCGTTTCAAACATCAGGTGGTATTATTACTTCGCGATTTTCGCTGTAATGGTGTTCAGTGTTATCGTGCAATAAAAATTCACGCGTTTCGGACGGTCTACGGGTACGATTACGTTCTTGTTGCTAACTTCAATAGCAATGGTCCTTTTTGCTCTCGATATAAATTGATGCGGTCCGCCGTAGGGTGGTTGTAAGGGGTTTCCGATGGCATCGTGACGTAGAAATACGTAAGACGATGTTTCGAGTGGAACACGGAGGTTTCTTTTTCGCCGTGTCGCGTAATCGGGTGAGGCCTGATCTTTTCTATTCGTAGTTTTAGACGGCTTCCGTATTTCGGCTTGGCCTGTTGCTTCGTTGGTGCACAGAATTCTGCCGGCAATCGTATGCCGGTGCCATAAACTATTTCGGCTGTCGTCGTTTTCACGTCCGTAATAGCTGTTCGTATGCCTAATAAAATTATTGTCAAGATTTCTACACAGTTGCTCGTATCGTGGCATTTGATTGCTGCTTTTAGTTGTCGGGGCAGGCGCCCTACCATCCCGTTGGTTGCGGGGTGATAGGCTGTCGTTCGTAAATGCCTAATGCCGAGGAACAGGCATAGTTCGTTAAATAAGTTTGATTCGAACTGGCGTCCTTGATCGGTCCTTATCCTTAAAGGTACGTCGAAACGGAATATCCACGTGGAAAGGAGGGCTGAAACAGCGGTTGCCGCCTCAATGTCGGCGATGGGAACGGCTTCGGTCTAACGCGAAAATCGATTGATTTTCGCCTGGCAATGTCGGTATCCTAGCGTCCCGTGTCTGGGGGGGGGGGGGGTTGTCATAAGGTCTTCGACGTCCTGTAGCTGTTGATCGCTGGGGCATTTGCCTAGCGTCACGTTCCTAATTATGCTCTAGCAGTTTATATTTCTCTAATCAAGTTGTTTGAATGAACTGTAATTTATACCTGTTAAATCAGTGTATACTTAATTGAACCACCCCGATTATCCTAACAGAAATAAGGTTATCGATCTGTTCGTGGCTGTTAGGAACATGATACATTTACGCTGTACATGTGAATGTGTGTGTAAGCGTCAGTGGACGTCCAGACCTTAGTTGGGACAAAAGACAAGAGTCAGTCGTTACAAGTATATGGAAGAGTCGGTTGGCAACAAGCGTGCGTGCGAGTAGGATTTCGAGGTCTTTAGAGTATAAGATATATGTATAACTGTTGTGTGCTAAATAAAGGGAATTATTTCTATTTCCGATCCCCTTCTATATCCTTAAAGTGGCGTCGAATATCCGATGGTAACGGGAATTTACGACTCTCGTTGACGCGAAACGTAGTTGATTTTGTTTAAATGCTAGTTATAGTTTCGCCTGAGTAGGGGCAGAAGGAAAGAAGGGTATACACGAATCATTTATAAACCACTTAAGAAGTAAGGGCGAAAATGATTTGAAATAGCATTTCTTTACTCAGATTGCCTTACTTTCATATTGCCATTATAACATAAATGTCATAGTAGAAACCCGGATGATAAATAAATGGCTTATTTCGTTAAACAAATTATTGCCTTTCTGAATTAAATTAGAGACTCTCAATAATCCTCAACTACGAAATTTATGTTGATTCTTTTATAAATGGTGCATGCCTGTCAGTTAGATATTATAAGAACGAAGAGTTTACCATTAAAACTTTAAAATTTCGACAAAAGTTTTAAAGCGTAGGCGTCACTGTGTAGGTACGTAGGTAGGTAAATTGAGGTCAACCGGATGTAGAGTTAGTGCCGCATCGGCCACGCTGGTCTTTACCTTTCTCTCATTGCGTTCGTCAGATAATTAATATAATTTACATGTTATTATGAACTCTATTATAAATTATTATAAATTTTTGTACATTATATATATTGTTGAGGTAAATAAATTCAAAATTTAGGGAACAACGAATTCAAGTATTATCCTGTGCTGTCGGGTTACTATTGGTGGCGGGGCAGCAGCCGCTTGGTGTACGTGGGCGTTGCCTCAGGGCCGCTTTGGTCAATCTCACTCCGCGAGTAGTTGGTAACGGTTGTGTCGAAGTTAGTGACGAAAGTGCGCAGTGGTTTCTCAGTCTGATTCGTGTATTTTCCATGTACGTTATATCAGATTTCTTGGATATTATTTCGTCACAGTGTAAAATGTGTCTTTTTTATACTTGCGAACTGGTTAATTCTATCGTTGTTACTGAATATTATAATATTCTGGTACGTTAGTGTATTTGTAATGGTATAGAATGGATTCGGAAATACAAATGATTCCCTTTATTTAGCACACAACATTTATACATATATCTTATACTCTAAAGACCTCGAAATGCTACTAGCACGCACGCTTGCTTTCAGCGGGCTCCTCCAGATACTTCTAACGCCTGACTCTTGTCTTTTGTCCCAACTAAGGCCTGGAAGTCCTCTGACGCTTACACGCACATTTACATGTACAGTTTAAATGTATCATGTTCCTAACACGCCTCCTTACATTTATACTGTACACTTAATCGTATTTACATGCTTTGACGAATTACGTAACAGAATCTTTAACACTTATTGCTTTATCTACATTTCTCTTAGTTTACATTCATCCATGACCTAAACGTTTCGAATTTCTCTCTCTGTACACAGTGCCTTCGTAAAAATATCCGCAGTATTTTCGCCAGTAATTACTTTAAATATGTTTATCTTGTTCTCCTTTAAGCACTCGTGAACATAGTGGTAATGAACTTCAATGTGTTTAGAATTTTTTGTAAAATTTCCGTGCTTTGCTATACTCATCACTCCAGAGTTATCCTCATCAATTTTTACAGGGTTATCGTCTAGATTTACATTGAAGATTTTCATAATTTCCATAATGGACACTAATTCACTCACCGCTTCCGATAGAGCTACATACTCTGCATACGTCGAGGCTTTTGTCACACACCTTTGTTTTTTAGACTTCCAACCAATTACATTTCCACACAATCTAATTACATATTCAGAAGTCGATTTCTTTTCTAAATGATCTCCTGCCTAATCAGCGTCCACATAACAATCTATCGTTTCACATTTTTCATTCCTTTTATAATCTAATCTTAAGTCTCTAGTCCGGTACAAATATTTCGAAATTCGCAAAGCAAATTTAAAATGTGTCTCATTACAACAATCTTGAAATCTACTCAAATATTTCACACTATAACTTATATCGGGTCTGGTATTTTCACTAATATACAACAATGCGCCAATTAAATTTTCGTATCCAATATCCTCTCTATTTATCACAGCTTTTTCAATTTTTAAGTTGGTCTCCATAGGTGCACAGTACAATTTGCTATTTTGTAACTTACATTTGTTTGCTAATGATTCAATGTATTTCTTTTGGCATAATCTTATTTCATTTTTGAAATAATCATAGTCTATATTTATTCCAAGATATTCTTTGACTTCATCTAAATCTTTCATTTCGAATCTATTAGTTAATAACTTCTTTACCCTTTGTATCTTCCTTTTATTTTTACTACAAATTAGCAAATCGTCTACATACATTAGCAAATAAACAACATTTTCTCCCTCTCCATGTGTATATAGGCACAACTCTATGTTATTCTTCTTAAAACCTAATCTCGTCACATACTTATCAAGACACTCATACCACTCCCTTCGACTTTCTTTTAACCCATAAAGCGCTTTCGATAGTTTACAAACTCTATTCGTTCCGTCCGCATATCCCTTTGGTTGATTTACATATACCTCCGAGGTTACTTCACCATTTAAAAAAGCAGTTTCTACATTCATTTGCTCAATAATTAATCCATTTTGACAACAATATGATAGCAATATCTTAAAGGTCTCATTACTCGCTACTGGGGAGTATATGTCATCGGCTACGTTTCTTTGATGGAATCCTCTTACCACTAATCTAGCCTTATACCTGTCATCTGATTTTCTCGTGTAAACCCATTTTACATCTAATACGTCTTTGCCTTTTACCCTTTCTACCAATTTCCAAGTTTTATTCTTATAAAGACATTCTATTTCCTTATTCATAGCTTGCTTCCAATCTTCACTATCTTCACAACAAATCGCCTCCTCAAATGTACAAGGGATATCTACACTACAATAATTTGCATGGATTTCACTAATGTTTTCTTTTTCTGGATATCTTACTGGAGTTCTCTTATTACGTGTAGATCTTCCAGGGATGTTTAAGCTTTCAAGACTGTTATCATTTTCATCTTCCCTACTTTCTAACTCTTCCTTATTCATGTTTACCAATAAATCATTATCCTCAATGTCATCGTTATCTTTATCGAATGAATTCTCCACAAAACCGATACATTTTGTGTCTGTTTCTATGACCTCTACATGTCTCGCTATTGTTATTTTCCCACCTAATAAGACTCTGTAACCTACTTCACTATATCCAAACTAAATTCCCATATCTGCCTTCTTATCCCATTTAGAAACACTCTTTGTTCTTACAAAAACTTTACTTCCATATAGATGTAGATTTTCAACACTTGGTTTTCTCCCGAAGAATATTTCAAAAGGTGTCTTTCTCTCTATAGTATTTGCCAGTATTCGATTTTTCAAGTATACCGCTGTCCAATCTATTTCCAGCCATTTTATGTACTTTCGCTTCCACTAACAAGCAACGCGCCATGTCCATTACTGTTCTATTATACTTTTCCGTTGTCCCGTTTAATTCATGTACGTAGGTTGGGCAGTTATTTATTCTGATACCTTTATCCCTAGCAAATTTATAAATTCGATTATTCAAGTACTCTTTTCCATTATCACATCTCAATATTTTAAAGCTCTTGCCCGTTAAATTCTCGGCTTCATTTACAAACTGTACGAAACAATCAAACACCGCATCTTTTGATTTTATACAATAACTTCTAGCTATTTTGCTATAATTATCGATAAATGAGATGAAATATTTCTCTTCATTGAATTCGGTAGTCTTGAAGGGACCGCGCACGTCCGAATGAATAATTTCCATTATCTCCATAGCCTTGGTTCGATTATTTTTGAATGGTAAATTTTGCATTTTCCTTTCCATGCACACCCTACATTTCAAAAATTCCTTTTCAAATTCATTCGGTATACCAGTAACTAGCTGTCCTTTACCCAAAATATTTAAATATTTAAAATTTACGTGCCCTAACATCCTATGCCATCTTTCCTTTTTACTCATACCACTACGTTCGGCGCTGTTTGCTAAGTGCTCCTTCCCTTTCAATATACATTTGATTTTATATGTTCCCTTTTCTTTAACCGCTACCGCTGTAAGCTTATTGTCCTCATCTATTACTTTTGCATTATTTCTTTTTGAAATAACCGTGTTTTTATTATCTGTTAACTTGCCTAAACTAATCAAGTTTGCGGACATTTCGTTCGCGTAAAAAACATTATTCATATTTATTTCATTTTGCTTTCCAAATGCTTCAAAATAACTTATAACATTCCCTACTTTTGTTGCCTTTATCGATCTATTATCGCCTAAATATATATTTACCGGTTCCTTAAGGTCAATAGATTTATCGAAATAATTTACGTTGTTAATCATGTGATCTGTGCAACCGCTATCTAATAGCCACATTACTTCATTATTACTTATCTCGTTCGCCTCGCCGCTGTGTGCTGCATGCGCCGTTGGTATCCATGTGCCTGATCTTGAGTTACCATGCTCGCTCATGCCGGTTGTTGATTGACGATGGAAATTTCCACGTCCCCTGCTCGTATTTCCTTTGTTTCCTCTTCCACTGCTGCGACCACGTGTTGACCCACGCCAAAAACTGTTACTGCTTCCCGCTTCGACGCCATTTTGACACTCTATCGCAAAATGTCCTACTCCTCCACATCTGAAGCATCCTTCCTTTTTTGCAGAAAAGGCGTTGGTTTGCATTTCTCCTCGATTGGACTTATTTTTCTTCTCCGCTATTTCAATTTTATTTTTTACATACGCTACCGTTTGATTTTCGGCTTTCAGTGCATCTATTATATCCGCTATGTAGCTGTATCCTTCGGGTAACGTATTCAGCATGTAAGTTAGTTTTTCCCTCTCACTCACTTGTGCACCCGCACATTTTAATTCGTTTATTAATTTTTCGAAATCGCTAAAGAACGATGCTGAATCACTGTAGTTCTCAAGTTTTATCTTTTCCAATCTCCTTCTGCATACGACCTGTAGTGCCGTCGACTCTTTCAAGTACATTTCATCAAACTTTTTTACTATCTCATACGCCGTTTTTTCTTCTCTAATATATTCCAACTGTCTGTTTGTGATGGCACTATAAATTATATTTATTGCCTTCGGATCCTTTTTGTCCCAGTCTTCACTGTTTGTTTCTGTCTTCACCCTAGTTGTGACAATCTTGCATTCTCTATACTTGAGAAACATCGTTATTCTTTGCTTCCACATACCGTAAATATCCATCGAAAATAGGTATCATGATTTCCAATCTCTCCATTTTAAATGATTCCTTATCTCTTACTCAAGCGTTCCTACGTGCTCGAAGTGTATTTTTCCTCTTTGTAACATTTGAACATTTCTTTCCTTACTGAAGACTCACTCGATCTAACTGGCAATATTGAAAACCATGCACTAAAATAACTGGCAAAACTATGAACCACGCTCTGCTACCATGTAAAGATATAGAATGGATTCGGAAATACAAATAATTCCCTTTATTTATTACACAACTGTTATACATATATCTTATACTCTAAAGACCTCGAAACCCTACTCGCACGCACGCTTGTTGTCAACCGGCTCCTCCAGATACTTCTAACGACTGACTCTTGTCTTTTGTCCCAACTAAGGCCTGACGTCCTCTGACGCTTATACACACATTCACATGTACATTGTAAATGTATCATGTTCCTAGCAGAATTGTTATGCGACTGATGCATCAACATACCATGCAAGAAGAATTGGAAACTAGGACAAAAAGGAAGAACTGTGAAAGAGATACTTATAATCATAGTAAACGACAAAAAATTTGTAGATGTTCAAGTGAATCTGACGAGGAGGATATTGATGAAAAGGTAGTTGAAAATAGAAGAATACAAGTAATAACACAAGAGTCAAACAATCTCCTCGATAACGACAAAAGGATGGTGCGAATGATGGGATATAAGGAGGTTACGGCCTCGGAAATAATGAACAAGGTCGTTTAGAGCCAGTTGAAGCACCTAGACAGCATGGTCGCAGAGGCTTTGGACATCATGTTCTTGGACATGAAGATTCAGGTCTTAAATGGCATCCTGCAGAGGGAGTTATAAAGTGTGTAAAAGATATGAAATGGTGATATGAAAAGTTGACCACAGATGATGAAATTGATTTCTGTTGTGAAGATATAGTGAAAACTGTTATCAATGCGAACATGGTATTCGCTCATTTGGATGACGTTGAAGTGCGTCGAGCAAGGACACGTTGTAATCCTCATGAAACAATTCGTGGTGCACTTTTTTTAAATCGTGCTACTGTTAAAATGGCGAATACAGATAGAGCATGTAACTTTATGTTTACTAACCCAAAAGGTTTGAGGGAGAATGGGCTGCTATACTTTGCAAATGTATGTGCTGGAGCAGGAGGTTTTAGTGAACATGTTCGATGGCGAAAGAAATGACGTGCTAAAGGATTTGCTCTTACTTTAGAAAATGAACATGATTTCAAATTAGAAGACTTTTATGCGGGTCCTGTGAAACATTTCATCCATACTACGGACCAAAGGAAAGTGGTGATGTCTTTGACCCAGATAATGAAGAGGCATTTACAAATCCTGTAATGCAGCATACCCATGGCAAAGGAGTACATTTTGTGATGTCTGATTGAGGATTCTCAGTAGAACGACAAGAAAATGTACAAGAAATTCTTTCAAAACAACTGTACCTTTGTCGATGTTTAATAGCATTGATGGCTGAAAGAGAGGGTGGTGATTTTGTGACAAAATTATTCAACCTTTTTACACCCTTTAGTGCTGGTTTAGTTTATTTAATGTATCGCTGCTATGAAGAAGTTTGTATTTTTACACCAAACTCTTCTAGACCAGGAAATTCAGAACGTTACTTAATATGTAAGAATAAACGATCTGGGGTACAAGATGTTGTTGAATATCTGAAGCATGTTAATCGTCTGCTTTTAAAAGGTGGTGTAAATGACGACGTTTTACACCTAGTTTCATATAATGAATTAAAAAGAGAGAAACAATTTGTTCAATATCTACGTGCTTCTGACAAAGATTTGGCCGGAAAACAAATAATCGACCTGTGTAAAATTGCAGCATTTTATGCGGATAATACTCTTGTTGAGACAAAACAAGCTGATATGCGCAAACAATATCTAGAGTATTGGAAACTTCCAGATGAAACTAGGACAAACCCAAGACACATGAAGCCAAAGACAAATTGAATACTCCTTTGAAAGATACTTCATTTCTTACTATTAATCCAGCACAATTGATGGAATTTAACATTGAAAATGCATTTTGATCACTATATGACTGGTTTTGTATGCCATGTGGTACAAAGCCAAGGTCTGGTGATGATAAGAAGCACGCTACATTTTATATGGGCGTGAGAAGGAGCAACGTATATACATGTACAAAGAATTCTTGGGTTAGTGTCGATGACATTGGCATAGAATTACCACCAAATACACTTGTAAACGCAAAGGTTGTATATGAAATGACTAAGGAGTTTATATATCAGCAAAAAGTACTTGCATTGCATATTATAGATGCATTCTACTTAGGAGGAGTGGACATTAGCAAAAAATATTTCAGGAGCAGGTAAGCAACTGAATCTTATTGAGTTCAATAATAATCTTTTAGATTTCCAGTAATGAAATGTTTTTTCAAGGAGTACGTTCATGTGATACTAATGTATGACTGTTCTTTAAAGGAACGAGGAAGCGACGTTGTTCTGTGAAGCTTTGTGGAAACCAGCAGGAAATAACTATACCCGAATACGTGCCAAAGAACTACTTCCAGTTGGTACATATATCTGTGAAAAGTTGCGAGTAACGCAGCGTAAAATGAAAAATAATTCCAATGCCTTAGTATACGAACTTCCAGAAAAGACATTAGATGTTAATGGTTATAATAAGGACAAATTATATTTCATACAACAGAGTGTAATATTTTTAAGAAGCATTGGAAATCCTTGGAATCGATATGTCAGTAAAACAGATTCCATAAAGTATGTCTTTAATTGAAAAACAAACGAGAAGCTATTCGACCTTCATAGACCAAGTTCAGCAGAAGCAAGTTTCGTTAAATCTTTTAATGGTCGCCTTATTTGTCATTGGCCTAATGATTCATAACTTACTATAAACAGATTTGCAAAATTTATTAAAGATAAGTGTCCGGCATACAATACGCGCTTAGAATATTAAAACTACAGGCTGTACATATATTCGTACAAGACTTGAACCGCACAGATGTCAAACAGATTAATTCCGTTAATTTCACTGTTATTTCAAATATGAAATACTTGTGATATATTTTAGTACTTAGCATTATATTTCTATAGAAACAGAAGTGTAGCGGTACATGAGTCATAGGACAAAGCAAATTACGTCGTTGTCGCCCCGAAGTACCTAGACCGCTGAGCTACAATTAATGTAAAAACAATGTCACCGCAACCAGCTATTGTCGTCAGGTAGGCAAATGCGAATTCTTTTACCCCCGAGCCCCCCCCCCCAGCGACTAGTATTGGTAGCCTTAACTCAAATACATCTGACGGTCAAAAACATAAATATTTGACTCAGGTCTTTTATAATGAAATATGTAGAGGACACGGTATATGGGAAGTTTGACCGTCAGACTTATTTGAGGTTATCGATTGTCGTCGTAATCCTCGAATTTACATAAAATAATAAAGTAAGGTACAACCTATGGGCCCTGAGTCGTAGATACAATGTGTAAAAATATTCCATAAATGTTCGTCACGAAATTCAGCAGATCGCTCTTGGGGTACTTTACTCTTTGGGTTACCTCGGTTTATTTATACTGGTCGGGGCAGAAGTTGGAAGATTCAAAATCGTCTTTGTTCGAAGTAGCGGCAACATTTTTATGTTCCGAGTGTAATTATTTGTATCCTTACGATCCTGATACTCCGAGGCAAAGTAACAATAGGATTTGAATTTCCCTCTGGCTCACATGCCGCAACAAATTTTTATAGTTTGTGCTCATGAATAAGTACTTATGAACTATCTAAAAAATATAATAAGCTGAAGTACTGTAGGAAAGTAATTTACAGTGCTACTAGGTTTGGTTACATATTTCAATATCGTTCGCGCCATCGCAAAAGCTAGTATGACGCTGCGTCGGCGTATATGCACACGGGGAGGTGATGGACGAGGCGAGGATGATAGCCTCCCGCGAAGTAGGGCCTGGCCCTGAAGGAGTCCCGCGACGGGTATGAGGGGAGATGATGCGGGTCATGGCACCCAGACTGCGACACCTATTTACATCGTGTTCGAAGGAGGGTGCCAACCCTCGGATATGGCGCACGGCGAGGCTGGTATTGCTTCGGAAGAAGGGACGACCAGCCCTTGTATCGTCCGGTATGCCTATAGGATGAAGTGTGCAATTTCTTCCAAAGAATCATTGCCAGAATCATTGTACTGTTCTCAGTCGAAAATGTTCGTGAGATGTCAACAACGACTTTTGGCATCAATGACATAGTATAGTGATAACTACACTATGAGCTAGGGCCATCTATAGGCAAATTCCGGTTTCATATTTATAGACCTGATACGCTCGATTTGACAGGGTTCAGTGCGGACATAGCGCCAATTGTCTAATGTGCGCTGAATTGGGCAAGAAATCTGGAGTACCGAGCACATCGAATACTCGGCATGTCTGCAACAGCAAAGGAAGTACGGGGATTTGACCATTTGATTCTGAATATGGAAACCTGCAATGTCGCCGTATTTGACACGGCCAGGGATGTCATAGATGACATAGAGCAAACCGGCTGGAGTTTGCTGTATTCGGCAGCAAATGTGCAGTATTACGTGCATCCTATTGTCGACATACCTACAATGGATACGGAGATACTTTCACTTGGATAACTAGGCTTGAATATGCAAAACTACAAATACGCTGGATTTGACTCAATGTGGAATATAACGCGCATCGAATTGTCTACATACCTGCAATCGAAATGTAGTCACGTTGATCTGAATATTTATTCCCGAAAATGCAAAATTGCATTTTGGCAGGTTTTGGCAGAGACCAGAGTTGACATAGCTCAAACAAGCTGATGGGTGATGTAACTGTAGCAAATGTAGAGTATAAGGCGTATCGAGTTGTCGACGTATGTGCAAAACAAGCGGAGAGACTTTGAAAGCAATATTTAAGCATTAATAGCAAAAACTGCAATTCTGCTAGATTTTACAGGGTCCAGAGTTGGCATAGCGCAAACCGGCTGATTTGGCATCAGATGTGGAATATAACGCGCATCGTATGGACAATGTTTCTGCAAAACAAGCGGAGATACCTTGATTCGAATATGTAAGCATTAATATCCAAAACTGCAGTCACGCTGGATTTCACCGAGTCCAGTTTTGACAATGTGCAAACTGTCTGATGTGTGCTGTATTTTGCAGCTAATGTGGAGTATAACATGCATCCTATTGTGAACATACTTACTATGAAAACGGAGATACATTCACTTGAATATTTAGGCTTGAATGTGCAAAACTACAAATACGCTGGATTTGACTCGTTCCGTATTTAACATGGCTTAAACCAGATGAAGCGCCCAGTGTATGGCAGTCTATGTGGAATATAACGCGCTCCGTTTTGTCGACATATCTGCAATAGAAACTGAGTCACGTCGATCTGAATATTGAACCCTGATCATGCATTACTGCATTTACGCTTCATTTCACAGGGTCCGGATTTGACATAGCGCGAACCAGATGATGTGAGCTGTATTTAGTAACAATTACGGAGTATAACGCGCATCGAATTATCGACATATCTGCAATTGAAACGGAGATTCGTTGACTTGAGTATTTCGGTGTAAAAATGCAAAACTGCAGTTACGTTGTGTTTGACCGGACCACAGTGGACATAGGGCTAATTGGATGTTGTTGGTTTAATTCGGTCGAAATGTGGAGTACAAGGCACATCGTACTGTGACACATTTCCAACAGTAACGGTGATGCGTGGCTTTGAATATTTAATAATGTATATGAAAAACTGCAATTACGCTGGATTTGTCGGTAATCGAAGATGGCATTTGTCGGCATATCTGTAGCAGCAACGGATAACACATAAATTTGAATATTTTACCTGTATATGCAAAGCTGCAATCACGCTGGATTTGACTCGACGCGGATTTGATATAGCTCAATTCGTATGATCTGCACTGTATTTATCAACAAATGTGGAGTATATCGCGCATTAAGATTTCGACATATCTGCAAGAGAAACAGCGATACGTTGATCTGAATGTTCAAGCATGAATATGCAAAACTAGAATTACACTGGATTTGGCAGAGTTTAGACTTGACGTAGCTCTAACTAGCAGATGTGAACTGTATTGTATGGAACTGTAACTGTATCTGTATTTGGCAGGAAATGTGGAGAACAAGGCACATCGTATTGTCTGCATATCCGCATTAGAAACGGAGATAGGTTGGTTTGAATATTTAAGTCTGAAAATGTAAAAATGGAGGGTTTACGCCTCGATTTGACATCGGCCAGAGTTGATGTCAATTTGTCCAACCGTGGGGAGATCTGATCGCGAGGAAGAGCGTCAACGAGAGTCGCGAGTTCCCGTTACAATTCTAAGAAGCGACGCCGCGTATTGATCGATCCCCTGATTTACGTTAAGATAATAGGGTGGTTGCGGCGGTATAACTCTGCGACCAACAATGTTATTGATGGGAATTGTGGATCTTGATGGCCGAAATATTGTTTTGGAAACATTAAATTTACGCTGGGCATTACTATTAACGTAGACACATATTTACTTTATAAACGATTTCTAGAATATTTATCGATATACATTTGCACGAGTCTCAGCACTTTCATTCATACCCGACCTTTTGAAGACTGTTAACCGATAGAACTGTTTACGTTCGTCTGTTTCTCAGTCGCCGCGCACACACATATCTCCACACAGTGATATCCCGTTACAAAGATCTCCACTACGCACTGGACCTAGTCCAGCACAAAATTATACATATTTCAATATTTATGAAGTATGTATTTCCAACAACTTTGAACAACAGCACAAGTTAGTAACTCCACCGATTAAGGTATAGGTGACGAAGAAATGGATTGATCTGATATGAGAGAATCCGGGTAGATATATTGACTGATCTGAAAACCTAGATTGAGTATGCATAGATAGGTGGTCTTCGAAGAAGTCATGGGTGTAGATAGTTTTCGAACTGAGATATAACTCGAATTCCCCTCTTATATACTTACGGAGGAAAGCTCGGTATGTAGGTAATTTTTGATCAAGGGAAGCTGATTCGTTGTTCACTCTTTTTTTTTATGAAAAGGGAGGACAAAGATTCGCGATACCCATTGGGTATGATCAGCGTTAATGAATGAAGATAGGAGGAGTAAGCATCCGACCAATGTGGCTCATGGATGTCCTTGTTCATTGGTAAATACACACATTTTCATCAGATAAATGTGCGGTTTAATATTATATAATTACCGGTTTTCCCATTACATAACTACCAGCTTTTCCGTAATTTCTAAGAGCGTAGAATAAACATAAGGACTTTTCTAAGGAATACACATCAATCAAAAACATTTAAGAAATTGGACGTTCAAGAAGAAAGGGACCATCTAGAATTACTTAAGAAGTCTAAGTTTATGGTGGGTCCTTAGGTTTGATAGGGTGTAAATAACGGTCAGCGGCCCCTTAGTGGCTAAATATCGAGGGACGTCGCACGGTTCCTATCACGCAAGGTAACAGTTGAAATAGTGAAAAAACGGCTGGTGTGCACTATATTTGGCAACAAATGTGCAGTATAAGGCATATCGAATTGTCAACATATTTGCAACAGAAACGGAGATACGTGGGTATGAATATTTTATCCTGATTATGCAAAACTGCAAATACGCTTGATCTGTCTGGGACCAGTCTGGATATAGCGCAAACTGGCTGGTAAACGATGTATTTGGCAAGAAATGTGGAGTACCAGGCACATCGAATTGTCGACATATCAGCAACAGCAAAGGAGATACGTGGAGTTGAATATTTGAGTCTGAATCTGCAAAACAACAATTACACTGCATATAACAGAGACCAGAGTCGATGTTCTGCCGCGCAACACATCTGCAGTCAATCCCGCGCGGCTTGACAGCCAACGGTCCACGTGCCATCCTTCGAATCCTCCATAGGCCCAAGGACCCACCATAAAGATGAAATCCTAACTGCATTGTTCGCACATATGGTCTAAGTCAATCTGTTTGTTTCGAAAAGACTTTCTAATTCTGGAAGTGTTGTCGGTCGGTTTTTAGAAAGGTCCTTGGGTTTATAACGCGCTCTTAAGAATTACGGAGAAAGCGGGTAGTGGCCTAACGAAAAAAGCGGACATCTACCTAACGGAAAATCTGAGTTTTCCCATAGACAATGTCGCCTAGGACCCACGTTGCTAGGAGGCTTCTTCCACCTCTCTTCCTTCCTAACATTAGTCATAACCAATCGGCATCGCGGATCATTGCCCTCACTTTCCTAACTAACAATGTAAGCAACGAATCCGCGTTCTTCGTTCAAAGGGCACACCCATACCGAGCTTCGTACTCACATCAGAATGAACTTTAGAGTTACATCATCTCTCACGGTGACTAGAGTTCCTGCAATCCCTATAACTCTCACCGTTCCGATATCTCTCAGAGTTCCATCGTCTCTCACGGTGACTAAAGTTCCTGCAATCCCTACAACTCTCACCGTTCCTATATCTCTAAGAGCCTCCTATTTCTCTCACAGTATCCAGAAGTGCGACAGCTCCTACAGCTCTCACGGACCTAGAGCTCCCATAGCTCACATTCTCATCTAAGAATAATCCTTCTCTTCGTTATCTGTATCTTAAGCAACGGCGTTCTTACTCAGTGTGATTGTATAAATCGTTGGAAATACATATATTTTTTATGACTTTGTGACTCCCAGTGTTATACCACAACGACTACACCTATTATCCCAAGCGAAATACGGGGATCGAACTATTATTATCGATTATGTCGATTATTCCAATCGTAACGGGAATTTTCGACTCCCATTGACGCGTATTCAAACGACCGCGTCTCCCCGCGATAGCTCGAAAATAAAGTCGACATAGCGCAAACCGGATAAGTACTGTATTTGGCTGTAATTGTGGAGTATAGCGCGCGTCGCATTTGCGACATGTATCCAATAGCAGCGCTGATACTTTGGTTTGAACATTTAGGCATGAATATGCAAAACAGAAATTACGCTGAATCTGTCAGTGACCAGAGAAGACATAAGACAGAAGAGAAGATAGAATCGGAAAATGTGCTCTGTGCTCACCAGAAAATCAGGAGCATAACGCTCACCGAATTGTCGTCATATCTGCCGTAGAAACGAAGATACATTGCTTTCGATATTCAAGCATGAATATGCTAAACTGCAATTATGGTGTATTTGACAGGGACAAGGATGAACAAAACGCTAACCTACTGATGTGCGCTGTATATCACATCAGATGTCAAATATAACGCGCACCGAATTGTCTGGAAGTGTGCCATAGAAACGGAGATTCGTTGGTTCGAATATTTAATACTGAATATGTAAAACTGCAAATACGCAGGGTTCGGCTAGGTCCCGATTTTACATGCATCAAACGGGATAACGTGCACTGTGTTTGGCAGCAAATTTGGTGTAAAACGAGCCTCTAATTGTAGCCATATGTGCCATAGAATCGGAGATACGTCGGTTTGAATACTTAATCCTGAATATACGAAACTGCAACAACGCTGGATCTGGCTGGGTCCAGATTTTACATAGCGTAAACCGGATGATGTGCACTGTACTTGGCATCAGATATGGAATATAACGCGCATCGAATTGTCTACATACCTGCAATCGAAACGTAGTCACTTTGATCTGAATATTTATTCCTGTTGGGAATATGATACATTTACACTGTACATGTGAATGTGTGTGTAAGCGTCAGAGGACGTCCGGGTTTTGGTTGAGACAAAAGACAAGAGCCAGTCGTTAGAAGTATCTGGAAGAGTCGGTTAACAACAGGCGTGCGTGCGAGTAGGATTTTGAGGTCTTAAGAGTATAAGATATATGTATAACAGTTGTGTGCTAAGTAAAGGGAATTATGTGTATTTCCGAATCTATTCTCTATCTTTTCATGGTAGCAGAGCGTGGTTCATAATTTTGCAAGTTATTTTAGTGCGCGTTTTTCGATATTGCGAGTTAGTTCGAGTGAGTTCTCAGTAAGGAAAGAAACGTTCAAAGGTTACAAAGAGGAAAAATACACTTCGTGCACGTAGGAACGCTTGAGTAAGAGATAAAGAGTCATTTAAAATGGAAAGATCGGAAATCATGATACCTATTTTCGATGGTGAGGATTACGGTATGTCGAAGCAAAGAATAACGATGTTTCTCAGATATAAAGAATGCGAGATTGTCACAACTAGGGTGAAGACAGAAACAGACAATGAAGACTGGGACAAAAAGGATCTGAAGGCAATAAATATTATTTATAGTGCCGTCACAAATAGACAATTGGAATATATTAGAGAAGAAAAAACGGCGTATGAGATAGTGAAAAAGTTTGATGAAATGTACTTGACAGATTCGACGGCACTACAGATCGTATGCAGAAGGAGATTGGAAAAGATAAGACTTGAGAACTACATTGATTAAGCATCGTTTTTTAGTAATTTCGAAAAATTAATATACGAATTAAACTGTGCGAGTGCACAAGTGAGTGAGAGGGAAAAACTAAATTTCACGCTGAATATGTTACCCGAAGAATACACCTACATAGCGGATATAGTAGATGCATTGAAAGCAGAAAATCAAACGGTAGCATATGTAACAAATAAAATTGAAGTAGCTGAGAAGAAGAATAAGTCCAATCGAGGAGAAATGCAAACCAACGCCTTTTCTGCAAAAAAGGAAGGATGCTTCAGATGTGGAAGAGTAGGACATTCTGCGAGAGAGTGTCAAAATGGCGTCGAAGCGGGAAGCAGTAACAGTTTTTGGCGTGGGTCAACACGTGGTCGCAGCAGAGGAAGAGGAAACAAAGGAAATACGAGCAGGGGACGTGGAAATTTCCATCGTCAATCAACAACCGGCACGAGCGAGCATGGTAACTTAAGATCAGGCACATGGATAGTGTAACCACAAACTCTTTTGCCCTGACGTCACCTTAGGCGACCACTTCTAAACATTCTCCAGACAGCCGGTACTTGAACATTATACATGGCGACCTTGGCGACAATGTATATTGCCGGAGTACCTGAGGGTTCATCTATGTCCTAACGGTCCTTCCACCGAATGTTCTAGAAGCGTAGCAACAGTCACGTACGCCTACAGGGTAGTGGGGATAATGAAGGATGAAAAACAAAGGAAGAAACAGATGTCACCGAAAGTAAGAAAATATTGTAAGAGCCTCAGTCTCGAACGGCCACGGCTAGAGTTCAGAATTGTATAAACGAGGAAAAAATAAAGTTTTCTTCTTTCCTTTAAATTTCTTTCTCATTTTACGTGACATTTTGGCGATCCTGCCAGGATACATCAACGTTGGATAAAACAAGATTACGGTTTTGGCCTACGGGATATCCGACCAAAGGTGTATCAAGCAACCTGGACTACGAAAAACGGTTTTATTAGTAAGTAGAACCATTTCCTCCAAAAGGATCGATCGATTGCATTCGATAACGTCAGACTCCGACGATCTATTACTCTGAAATGGACAAAAGGGACGATAAGAAAGTTACACCTGTCGCTTCGACTAGCGGTGATCCAAACCAGCGGGCAATTTTGGATATGATGCAGCGCCAGCACGAAGAACATAAGGCAGTTATAAATGATTTGTATAAACTAATCCGCGATGAAAGCACTCAACGGATCAAGGAAATGGAACTAATAGGGAAGACTGTGGCCGAACTCAAGCTAGGAGTACAATCCTCCGTAGATACGTCTGTGTTCAACTGAATTATGACAGACGATACTAGTTCTGCCAGCAGAAGCACTACTCGGGACACCCGCATAGTGAAATCTCCGGAAGAACGCGTTCGGATCAAAGAAACTCCAGAAACCTCCGACCCAGCGAACTCCGAGGATGAGGAAGAAGAATCAGCCTCGTACGAACGACATATGTTCGACGCGAAAACCAGCATCGAGTTCATCCCAGTCCTCAACGGTCAAGATGACATTGGAGTGGAGGGATTCATCAAGCGGGTAAGCGAAGCTAGATCGGAATGTAAGAAAAAGCGTGCTTTATTGAAATTAACTCTAACCAAACGCATTGTCGGCGAAGCCGAAAGAGGCATTAGACATTCGGTTATCGAGACGTACGGCGCCTTATTCGAAAATCTGAGGAAGTTCGTATCGATTAGCGTAACTTCAAACGGTGCACGCGATAAATTACAAAGAACTCGGCAAAGTTTTAACGAATCAGTACACGGATACGTCAAAAGATTTCGACAAGGTCTTAATGAACTTATATACGCATTGCAACAGGTAATTCGCGATCCTATTCGACGAGCAGTCGCGATAGACCTAGAGAACGAACGCGCAACCAAATCGTTCATACTAAATTTAAAACCCGAGATAGAAATCAGAACATCAAACATGAAACCGCGCACCTTACAAGAAGCACAAGATGCCGCGTTCGAAGCAGAACTATTAATCGGAGAAATTGAGCGAAACCGCGGAAATCAGTGCAGGCAGCAAATAAGAGCTCACTCATTCGCCCGAGGGAATGTTTCGTCACAACGCAAACCCCCACTTAGGAGCGGTCCGTTGACTACGCTCAATCGCCTGCCGACAAGCACTCAAATAAACAACGGAGGAAGAATGAAGTGTTTTAAGTGCAACCAAATAGGACATACCGCAAATTACTGCCGAAATTTTCAACCGGCCAGCCAGCGAAATCTTCCGCCACCGCGCAGCTACAATATAAACATGGAGAATGCGGGACGAGAAGAGGAAACAGCGCTACCAGAGCCTCGAGAGACGTCGTACGAGTACACGCAACAACAGGAAAACTTCTATCCATTGGAGTTCGATCGGGAACAGAAATCAAACGATATTTAATCGATACCGGTGCAGGAATAAATTTAGTTAAAAGATCAAGTGCCATATTTAAACCTAAAAAGACAGTAGCTAAAACATTTTACATGGGCAATGACAAATATCAAACTGACGAAACAGTAGACTTTCAATTCTTTAACATCATGAATACATTTCACGTTGTGCCAGACGATTTTCCTTTAATAGAAGACGGAATAATTGGTTTACCTATGCTCTCTAACTACTCATATCGAATTAACAACGAATCAATACAATTAAACGGGAACGAAATATTTTTCCAGGCGCCGAAAACCATTCTCCCAGGGCAAACCAAAATCGAAACAATTTATCTGGATAAAGTTCCGACGAGAGTATGCTTCTGCAATACTGGTGAGCAACCAACTATAATCACTAATGATCTTTCTTATGAACACGATCTCGATAAAATTGCTAAAATGAAACAAATAATTAGACTAGACCATATTGAAGACAAACTTCGTATTCCTATCGAAAAGATCCTCCTACATTACATAGACGTGTTTGACCTAGAATCCGATACCCTACCTTGTACTAACCTAACAAAACACACTATTACCCTACGCGAAAACAAAATCGTCAATACCAAATCGTACCGACCTCCCGAAGCCCATAAAGCAGAAATTGAAAAACAAATGAAAAAAATGTTAGATAAAAATATCATTGAAGAATCAGATTCTCCTTACAACAGTCCAGTATGGGTAGTACCCAAGAAATCAGACGCATCAGGCAAACAGAAATGGCGTATAGTTATCGACTTTCGAAAATTAAATGAACTTACCGATCAAGACGCCTACCCACTACCGACAATCGACGACATTCTATCACAATTAGGCAACGCCAAATTCTTCTCTGCTCTAGATTTATCTTCGGGATTCCATCAAATACCTATGGACCCCGACTCAAAGAAATATACAGCCTTTAGCACACCTCAGGGACACTGTCACTATAATCGCATGCCATTCGGTTTAAAAAACGCCCCAGCCACCTTCCAACGCATGATGGATACCGCGTTACGAGGATTATTGAACAAATACTGCTTTGTATACCTTGACGACATAATAATATTCGGTATACAATTCAACAACACAATGAAAACCTTGCTATAGTATTGCAAAGATTAAAAGAGTTAGGACTAAAAATCCAACCCGACAAATGCGAGTTTCTAAAACCTGAATTAGAATACTTAGACATGTCATAACACACGTGGGCATAAAGCCAAATCCTAAAAAGATCTCCGCAGTTAAAGACTTTAAGATTCCCAAAACACCAACAGACGTAAAGTCATTTCTCGGATTAGCTGGATACTACAGAAAATTCATTAAAAACTTTTCCAAACTCGCCAAACCATTAACAGATCTCACAAAGAAAGACAATCCTTTTAGATGACAGAAACGCAACAGACAAGCTTTGACACACTAAAAGAAAAGCTATACTCAGCCCCAGTTTTAGCATACCCAGACTACACGAAAACATTCACACTCACCACAGACGCTTCCAATGAAGGAATAGGCGCAATCTTATCACAAGACGGACATCCTTGTTGTTACATATCACGGACACTCAACCCCCCAGAGAAAAATTATTCTACCACAGAAAAGGAATTATTAGTTATCGTATGGGCAGTTAAAAGACTCAGGCAATACCTGTTAGGAAGACGATTCGTTATTCGAACCGATCACCAAGCACTCACTTGGCTCAGAAATTGCAAAGACCCTTCTTCGCGTTTGATTAGATGGAGACTTAAACTCGAAGAATACGAGTACGATATTCAGTATTGCAAAGGTAAAGAGAACACAGCAGCCGACGCACTTTCCAGAAAAATTTACCAAATTACCGACAAATCAGTCCCAGACACACCTGCAAACTCCGAAAATATTGTAGAACACTTTAACGCATGGTCAGAAGACGCGACACCCCCGAGACGACTTAAAATCACGCCAAACGATCACACCTTCTATCAGTTGAATAGAGAAACATTAGGTCCATTCGACAAAGATACTTGGATTCGAAAAATTTTTGAACTAACCAAGAAACACAAGAAAATTGGGATAGGAGACAATAGTTTTACCGAAACCGAAAAAGCTAGGATCAAAGTAACACTCATGTTTAATAATGACCAAATTGAAGAAATAACTTTTGCATACGAACCAATACAAACCATAACTGAGGAACAAGCTCTAGACATTATACGCGAAAACCATAACGACATTAGTGGACACTTGGGTATTCAAAAGACATATAGTAAAATCAAAGACCAATTCAAAATCCCACGCCTCATGGAGAGGATAGAAGATTTTATAAAAAATTGCGAATCTTGTCGACGACAAAAGCTAGTTAGAATCAGACCCAAGGAACAACCCGTAATTCATCAGACACCAGTAGAACCAAACGAAAAGATAGCCATGGATCTAATTGGTCCGATGCCTAAAACCACACGTGGAAATCAATACATTCTTTCGATTCACGATGACCTAACGAAATATCTCGTTTTAGTACCACTGAAAACACAACGAACCGAATCGATTATCGATGCAGTACTACATCACTACATTTACATCTTCTCAGCACCCAAAACGATACTAACAGACCAGGGACGAAACTTTATTAGCGAACTAATGGAAAAATTCGAGGAAGCATTTAAAATCAAACATATAAAGACCACTAGTTTTCATCCTCAATCTAACGGATCCTTAGAACGAACACACGCCACAGTAAAAGACATGATTCGCACGAGCCTACACGATTCTAATAAAGAATGGGATCAGGTATTAGACTTTATTTGCCTAGGGTATAATACCGCGATACACGATGCAACTGGATTTTCACCCTTCGAACTAACATTTGGAAGAAAAGCCAACCTCCCGTCTTCCGTATCCCGAACTTCCAATTACACCTACGAAGAAATGTTTGCACTATGGCAAAAACAATTGCAAAAATATAGAATGATAGCGAAGAACACTCTTGAACAAAGTAGAAAGAGGTACATGAGAGATCAGACAAGAAAAATCATTAGAACTCAAACCTTATTTAAGGAAGGAGATCGTATACTCCTTCACAACGATCATAAGTCGGATAAATTGGACGACGAATGGTTAGGACCCTACGTTATTAAATCAGTCAAGACACCGTATTATGAGATTCTCATTAGAGATCGAGTTAAGAAAATCCACGGTAACGGAATAAAACCTTATTTTTCAGGACGATCACCCTTGCCGTCGGATTTACCACCCTTATCGGATTAAAAATAACCCCTATTGACAATAATGGAATATTTCATGAGAAAATATCCAAAGCATATCCTTATAGCGAACACATAAATGTTATTATAGGACTAGATATTTGTGCTGTATTGGAACAAGTAAGATATATTGAAAAGGGAGTAGCCGAAGTTAGGAATCATTGCGAGACACGAAAAGACTGTCACATATTACCAGAAATACGCTCTTTGCAAGCAAAACTAAATAACGTCAGAACACTTAGCATCGAATTACGATTCTTAGCTCACATTCATCTCAGAAGTAGATGAGGACTAGTAGACGCTATCGGATCTATTAGTAAAACTCTTTTTGGAACCCTAGCCGCGAACGATCTAGATATAATCAACAAAAATATAGACAAACTCTTTGAAGAAGGTAACAGCCTAAAAACCATAGTAGCTAACCAGACAGCTTTGATTAAACGAATTTTAAATAACGACGTCATCCAGCGACTGAAACAAGTAGACACAGGTGTAACAAACGAACTTAAAACGCTTAACAAAAAAGAGATCACCTTAATAAAAGTCATAGCTCTAGAAAGCTCACTCTCTGACTTACATTTCCAAATCGACGAAATATTCAATTTAATCATCTTAGGAAAACAAGGAATAATAAGCCCACAGATTATTGATCCCGGAACTTTTATTAACAATTACGCCCAAGTACTAGGCAGCAATACAGTAAGAAACGCTTTTATACCAAAGGAAGAGAATTTCCAAAATATTTTAGATATCTCAGAACTCACATTGTTTACTCGACAAAACAAAGTTTTTTTTGTAATTTCTGTACCAACAGTTATGGACATGGAATGGGATATAGAGCAAATATATCCCACACCATCTCTCACGAACAAAGTGTTTTTTGCACCTTTAGTAGTTCATCCGATATTTTTAACGTCAGGACTAAATTACATCAATGTCGATCAAAACTACTTGGATAAGCAATGCCGTTCTATATCTGACTTTTACATTTGCAAACAAACTCAGCCGATTCACGACCGTCGAGTGAAGCACGATTGTAACTCTGAAATCTTAAGCGCAGAAAACACTGTCAAATTCTGTAAGGTAGTAGTTTGTAACATTGAAGATATAACTTTTATCCCATTAAACGCTGAGAATCATTTTATAGCTATACCAGAAAAACCAATAGATCTGAGCATTTTCGAAGAAAAGACACATCGAATTGTTAGACTAGAGAAACCATCTTTGTTACAAACTAATAAAACCGTAGACATGTACGAGAATAACCATATGAGAATCAGTGGTAGTAGCAAGGAAATTTCTTACGAGATTAAAATCAAAACAGTCAATGTAACTAATGATTCAGACTGGATTATTTTACTAAATAAACTAGAGAAAACTCCAAAACTTATTAACGATAATTACGGATACAAAAACACTCTGGATGGAATCGAAGATCAAACGAATCAACTAACTTTTGCTCATAGAATCGATCAAGTTGAATCACGGGGAATATCTATATTACAAATTATAGGATATTTATCCATTGCTCTCATATGGTTATACTTTCTCAACAAAATAGGAATGCCGAAATTGTGTTTTCATTTATTCTGTTGTAAAATCAAGCGAAACACGACAAATAACAATCCACCAGCCAGCGCTCCGATGCCAATCAACCCGGCACCTATCAACGTATTCACCCCGATTCTACCTGTGCCCAGCACCAGCAACGATTCATAAGTAACCTTCGACCTGGAAACACCCAAGGCAAAATTTCACCCATCTATCTTAAAGAGGAAAAGGAACTTCGAGGACTAAGTTCATTCTAAGGAGGGGGGAGTGTAACCACAAATACTTTTGCCCTGAGGTCACCTTAGGCGACCACTTCTAAACATTCTCCAGACAGCCGATACTTGAACATTACACATGGCGACCTTGGCGACAATGTATATTGCCGGAGTACCTGAGGGTTCATCTATGTCCTAACGGTCCTTCCACCGAATGTTCAAGAAGCGTAGCAACAGTCACGTACGCCTACAGGTTAGCGGGGATAATGAAGGATGAAAAACAAAAGAAGAAACAGATGTCACCGAAAGTAAGAAAATATTGTAAGAGCCTCAGTCTCGTACGGCCACGGCTAGAGTTCAGAAGTATATAAACGAGGAAAAAATAAAGTTTTCTTCTTTCCTTTAAATTTCTTTCTCATTCTACGTGACAATAGCAACGGCGCACGCAGCACACAGCGGCGAGGCGAACGAGATAAGTAATAATGAGGTATGTGGCTATTAGATAGCGGTTGCACAGATCACATAATTAATAACGTAAATTATTTCGATAAATCTATTGACCTTAAAGAACCGGTAAATATATATTTAGGCGATAATAGATCGATAAAGGCAACAAAAGTAGGGAATGTTATAAGTAATTTTGAAGCATTTGGAAAGCAAAATGAAATAAATATGAATAATGTTTTTTACGCGAAAGAAATGTCCGCAAACTTGATTAGTTTAGGCAAGTTAACAGATAATAAAAACACGGTTATTTCAAAAGGAAATATTGCAAAAGTAATAGATGAGGACAATAAGCTTACAGCGGTAGCGGTTAAAGGAAAGGGAACATATAGAATGAAAAGTATATTGAAAGGGAAGGAGCACTTAGCAAACAGCGCTGAAGGTAGTGGTATGAGTAAAAAGGAAAGATGACATAGGATGTTAGGACACGTAAATTTTAAATATTTAAATATTTTGGTTAAAGAGCAGCTAGTTACTGGTATACCGAAAGAATTTCAATAGGAATTTTTGAAATATAGGGTGTGTATAGAAAGTAAAATGCACAATTTACCATTCAAAAATAATCTAACCAAGGCTAGGGAGATAATGGAAATTATTCATACGGTCGTGTGCGGTCCCTTTAAGACTACCGGATTCAATGAAGAGAAATATTTCATCTCATTTATCGATGATTATAGCAAAATAGCTAGAATTTATTGTATAAAATCAAAGGGTGAGGTCTTTGATTGTTTCGTACAGTTTGTAAATGAAGCCGAGAATTTAACGGGCAAGTGGTTTAAAATATTGAGATATGATAATGGAGAAGAGTACTGGAATAATCGAATTTATAAATTTGCTAGGGATAAAGGTATCAGAATAAATAACTGCCCAACCTACGTACATGAATTAAACGGGACAACGGAAAGGTATAATAGAACAGTGATGGACATGGCGCGTTGCTTGTTAGCGGAAGCGAAAGTACATAAAAGGTACTGGCTGGAAACAGATTGGACAGCGGTATACTTGAAGAATCGAATACTGGCAAATACTATAGAGAGAAAGACACCTTTTGAAATATTCTTCGGGAGAAAACCAAGTGTTGAAGATATACATCTATATGGAAGTAAAGTTTTTGTAAGAACAAAAGAGAGTTTCTAAATGGGATAAGAAGGCAGATATGGGAATTTTGTTTGGATATAGTGAAGTAGGTTACAGAGTCTTATTAGGTGGGAAAATAACAATAGCGAGACATGTAGAGGTCATAGAAACAGACACAAAATGTACCGGTTTTGTGGAGAATTCATTCGATAAAGAAAACGATGACATTGAGGATAATGATTTATTGGTAAACATGAATAAGGAATGAGTAAGGAAGAGTTAGAAAGTAGGAAAGATGAAAATGATAACAGTCTTGACAGCTTAAACATCCCTGGAAGATCTACACGTAATAAGAGAACTCCAGTAAGATACCCAGAAAAAGAAAACATTAGTGAAATCCATGCAAATTATTGTAGTGTAGATATCCCTTGTACATTTGAGGAGGCGATTTGTTGTGAAGATAGTGAAGATTTTAAACAAGCTATGAATAAGGAAATAGAATGTCTTTATAAGAATAAAACTTGGAAATTGGTAGAAAGTGTAAAAGGCAAAGACGTATTAGATGTAAAATGGGTTTGCACGGGAAAATCAGATGACAGGTATAAAGCTAGATTAGTGGTAAGAGGATTCCAACAAAGAAACGTAGCCGATGACATATACTCCCCAGTAGCGAGTAATGAGACCTTTAAGATATTGCTATCAAAGTGGATTAATTATTGAGCAAATGAATGTATAAACTGCTTTCTTAAATGGTGAAGTAACCTCGGAGGTATATGTAAATCAACCAAAGGGATATGCGGACGGAACGAATAGAGTTTGTAAACTATCGAAAGCGCTTTATGGGTTAAAAGAAAGTCGAAGGGAGTGGTATGAGTGTCTTGATATGTATGTGACGAGATTAGGTTTTAAAAAGAATAACATAGAGTTGTGCCTATATACACATGGAGAGGGAGAAATTGTTGCATATTTGCTAATGTATGTAGACGATTTGCTAATTTGCAGTAAAAATAAAAGGAAGATACAAAGGGTAAAGAAGTTATTAACTAATAGATTTGAAATGAAAGATTTAGATGAAGTCAAAGAATATCTTGGAATAAATATAGACTATGGTTATTTCAAAAATGAAATAAGATTAAGCCAACAGAAATACATTGAATCATTAGCAAACAAATGTAAGTTACAAAATAGCAAATTGTACTGTACACCTATGGAGACCAACTTAAAAATTGAAAAAGCTGAGATAAATAGAGAGGATATTGGATACAAAAATTTAATTGGCGCATTGTTGTATATTAGTGAAAATACCAGACCCGATATAAGTTATAGTGTGAATTATTTGAGTAGATTTCAAGATTGTTGTAATGAGACACATTTTAAATATGCTTTGCGAATATTGAATTATTTGTACCGAACTAGAGATTTAAGATTAGATTATAAAAGGAATAAAAAATGTGAAACGATAGATTGTTATGTGGACGCTGATTGGGCAGGAGATCATTTAGATAGGAAATCGACTTCTGGATATGTAATTAGATTGTATGGAAATGTAATTGGTTGGTAAGTCTAAAAAAACAAAGGTGTGTGACAAAAGCCTCGACGTATGCAGAGTATGTAGCCCTATCGGAAGCGGTGAGTGAATTAATGTCTATTAGGGAAATTATGAAAATCTTCAATGTAAATCTAGACGATAACCCTGTAAAAATTTATGAGGATAACTCTGGAGTGATAAGTATAGCAAAGCACGGAAATTTTACAAAAAATTCTAAACACATTGAAGTTCATTACCACTATGTTCACGAGTGCTTAAAGGAGAACAAGACAAACATTTAAAGTAATTACAGACGAAAATACTGCGGATATTTTTACGAAGGCACTGTGTAGAGAGAAATTCGAAAGGTTTAGGTCATGGATGAATGTAAACTAAGAGAAATGTAAATAAATAAGTGTTAAAGTTTCTGTTACGTAATTCCTCAATGCATGTAAATACGATTGAGTGTACAGTATAAATGTAAGGAGGCGTGTTGGGAATATGATACATTTACACTGTACATGCGAATGTGTGTGTAAGCGTCAGAGGACGTCCGGGTCTTGGATGAGACAAAAGACAGGAGCCAGTCGTTAGAAGTATCTGGAAGAGTCGGTTGAAAACAAGCGTGCGTGCTAGTAGCATTTCGAGGTCTTTAGAGTATAAGATATATGTATAAATGTTGTGTGCTAAATAAAGGGAATTATTTGTATTTCCGAATCCATTCTATACCATTACAAATACACTAACGTACCAGAATATTATAATATTCAGTAACAACGATAGAATTAACCAGTTCGCAAGTATAAAAAAGACACATTTTACACTGTGACGAAATAATATTCAAGAAATCTGATATAACATACATGGAAAATACACGAATCAGACTGAGAAACCACTGTAAGCGTCAGAGGACTTCCAGGCCTTAGTTGGGACAAAAGACAAGAGTCAGGCGTTAGAAGTATCTGGAGGAGCTGGTTGACAACAAGCGTGCGTGCTAGTAGCATTTCGAGGTCTTTAGAGTATAAAATATATGTACAACAGTTGTGTGCTAAATAAAGGGAATTATTTGTATTTCCGAATCCATTCTATATCTTTTCAATTCCTGAACATGCAAAATTGCATTTTGGCAGGTTTTGGCAGAGACCAGAGTTGACATAGCTCAAACAAACTGATGAGTAATGTAACTGTAGCAAATGTAGAGTATAAGGCGTATCGAATTGTCGACATATGTGCAAAACAAGCGGAGAGACTTTGAAAGCAATATTTAAGCATTAATAGCAAAAACTGCAATTATGCTAGAATTTACAGGGTCCAGAGTTGGCATAGCACAAACCGGCTGATTTGGCATCAGATGTGGAATATAAGGCGCATCGTATGGCCTACGTTTCTGCAAAACAGGCGGAGATACCTCGATTCGAATATGCAAGCATTAATATCCAAAACTGCAGTCACGCTGGATTTCACCGAGTCCAGTCTTGACCATGTGCAAACTGTCTAATGTGTGCTGTATTTGGCAGCAAATGTGGAGTATAACATGCATCCTATTTTGAACATACTTACTATGAAAACGGAGATACATTCACTTGAATATTTAGGCTTGAATGTGCAAAACTACAAATACGCTGGATTTGACTCGTTCCGTATTTAACATGGCTTAAACCAGATGAAGCGCCCAGTGTATGGCAGTCTATGTGGAATATAACGCGCACCGTTTTGTCGACATATCTGCAATAGAAACTGAGTCACGTCGATCTGAATATTGAACCCAGATCATGCATTACTGCATTTACGCTTGATTTCACAGGGTCCGGATTTGACATAGCGCAAACCAGATGATGTGAGCTGTATGTAGTAGCAACTACGGAGTATAAAGCGCATCTAATTTTCCACATATCTGTAATCGAAACGGAGATTCATTAATTTGATTATTTAGGTTTGATAATGCAAAACTGCAGTTGCGTTGGGTTTGACCGGACCCGAGTGGACATAGCGCTAATTGAATGATATTGGTTTAATTTGCAAGAAATGTGGAATACAAGGCAAATCGTACTGTCGACACATTTCCAACAGTAACGGAGATGCGTGGATTTGAATATATAATAATTTATATGAAAAACTGCAATTAACAATTACACTGCATATAACAGAGACCAGAGTCGATGTTCTGCCGCGCAACACATCTGCACTCAATCCCGCGCGGCTTGACAGCCACCGGTCCACGTACCATCCTTCGTATCCTCCATAGGCCCAAGGACCCACCATAAAGATGAAATCCTAACTGCATTGTTCGCACATATGGTCTAAGTCAATCTGTTTGTCCGAAAAGACTTTCTAATTCTAGAAGTGTTGTCGGTCGGTTTTTAGAAAGGTCCTTGGGTTTATTACGCGCTCTTAAGAATTACGGAGAAAGCGAGTAGTGGCCTGACGAAAAAAGCGGACATCTACCCAACGGAAAATCTGAGTTTTACCATAAAAAATGTCGCCTAGGACCCACGTTGGTAGGAGGATTCTTCCTCCTCTCTTCCTTCCTAATATTAGTCATAACCAATCGGCATCGCGGATCATTGCCCTCACTTTCCTAACTAACAATGTAAGCAACGAATCCGTGTTCTTCGTTCAAAGGGCACACCCATACCGAGCTTCGTACTCACATCAGAATAAGCTTTAGAGTTACATCATCTCTCACGGTGACTAGAGTTCCTGCAATCCCTATAACTCTCACCGTTCCTATATCTCTCAGAGTTCCATCGTCTCTCACGGTGACTAAAGTTCCTGCAATCCCTATAACTCTCACCGTTCCTATATCTCTAAGAGCCTCCTATTTCTCTCACAGTATCCAGAAGTCCGACAGCTCCTACTGCTCTCACGGACCTAGAGTACCTATAGCCCACACTCTCATCTAAGAATAATCCTTCTCTTCGTTATTTGTATGTTAAGCAACGGCGTTTTTACTCAGTGTGATTGTATAAATCGTTGGAAATACATATATTTTTTGTATTTTCGAGCTATCGCGGGGAGACGCGGTCGTTAGAATACGCGCCAACGGGAGTCGTAAATTCCCGTTACGATTAGAATGATCGACACCACGAATAGTTCGATCCCCGTATTTCGATTAAGATAATAGGGGTGATTCAGGTATGATAACACTGTGGCTCACAGAGTTAAAATTTATATTTCCAACACTTAGTATACACGATTGAATAGATATAATCACTTAATAACTTAGCACGGTATGAGACTTAATGTTAGAAGTTAGGCGTTAGATCTTTGACTGTGGTAGGAAAATGTGAGAGATATAGGAACGGTGAGAGTTGTAGGGAATGCAGGAACTCTAGTCACCGTGAGAGACGATGGAAAACTCTGAAGCTTATTCTAATGTGAATAAGGAGGAAAGCTTGGTATGGGTGTGCCCTTTGAACGAAGAACGCGGATTCGTTGCTTACATTTTTAGTTAGTAGAGTGAGGGCAATAATCCGCGATGTCGATTGGTTGGGACCAATGTTAGGAAGGAAGAGAGGAGGAAGAAACCTCCTACCAACTTGGGTCCTAGGCGACATTGTTTACAGGGAAACTCAGATTTTTCGTTAGGTATATCTCCGCTTTCTTCGTAATTCTTAAGAGCACATAATTCTAAAAACCGGCCGAAAATACTTCTGGAATTAGAAAGTCTCTTCTGGCAAACAGATGTGCTTAGACCATGTGTGCGAACAATGCAGCTAGAATTGCAACTTTATAGTGGGTCCTTGGGCCTATGGAGTGTTAGAAGGACGGCAGGTAGACCGGTGGTTGGCAAGCCGCGCGGGATGGCGTGCAGATGTGTTGCGCGACAGAACATCCTCCCCCCGTTGAGAGGGCACCGATCAAAATTCTATAGAGGTAGAGTTAATTAAATCTCCTATCCGCCTTCTTGTTGATTGTTGCTGCCGTGTGGACTGTGGCCGTCCAGAAGATGTCGTGATCGCCAGGAGGAATTTGATGATACGACCGAAAGGCCGGTGCGCTGAGGGTATTCGTCTGTCCTGGAGTCTGGTTCGACGTCGCGCGGAGGGCGCGATGAAATTCACGATCCAGGACGCGTCGTGAAACAGCTTGGCCCATGAAGTATTGTGGAACACCTCGGCCCACGAGGTGTCATTGAATGAAACTCCGATGATGCATGGTACAGGTTCAAACACGTCGCAGAGTTTTGTGTTTGATTGGGGAACTGAGCTCCCCCCGATGATTTGGCCCAATTGAGTTGTCTTGTCCCAGGTATCGTAGCTTGTTTCATGGTAAGACCTCGAGCAGGTTTCGCCTTTCTTATATGGTATTTCTGCAACATCAGACCCGTGAAAGTATTGCATGTCATTTGGACATCCTCGTTCTTGTTTCGGCTGTGGAAACGTGAAGGAGGTCATGGTTGATTGAGGGATGAGGCTCCCCCCGTTGACCCCTTCGGATTGCGCCTTCTCGCTGATGGCTGGTAGTTGTACCGGCGTAGTCCAACAATCCGCAAAAGACAAAATCAGCGATTTGTCCGACGTAGTGATCTGTGGGCTTAGTGGACAAGTGTTGAAATCAGCTGGCGCGTTCTGAAAACTACCGACAATTAAATGATTAGTCATAGTAGTAATAGCGTGGAGATTATCTCGATCTGGGTCACTCGCAGGCGTGGCTCCTCGCCGCCATGGCGATGGAGAGTTCTTCACGTTAGGGCCCGGAGAAAGATTCTCTGCTATGACGTCCATGTCAGGTGTAATATGTAAAGTGGTGTTCCCCGTCGGCGGAGTTTGATTCTTGTTGTCCTGGACGGGATTCACTTCCTTCCGGTCCAGTGGATCGTGAGAGGTTGGTTGAATGAAGACATTTCGTGGCGATTTGATAGCAGCGGCGGATTCACTGGTTCTCGGTCTCGATGACGGGGCTTGCCGTGCGACACGTTGGTTACGTCTTAGCCGCTCGTATATATCTTCATATTGCTCTCTGATTTCGAGATCGCGCGATTGTCCATCCGAGTCTAATAATTCTATCTCGAGTTGGACAGCTTCGACTTGATGCGTCGACTCGTGTTGGACTTTTTGCACTTCGGTCAAATGTTCATTGCGGTCCACTGTGGATGAGAACGTGTCATAGGAATAGGTCCAGTTCTCAAAGGCACCGTCGAACTGAGGCAAGCTGACCTCTGGTAAAGTGATTGGTGTCGGCTCAGGGTTCACGCATGAGTCGCGTGTTTTTGTTGTCGAGGGGGTTGTTGCTGGTATTTGGTCAAAGAGATCTATGAGTCGTGTGTTAATCTCCAGATGCTCTTGCAACAAAGAGGCTCTACAAGCAATTTCCCCCTGATCTAACACTTCTAGCTCGCCTTGAACCGCGCTTAATTTCCTCCAATACTCGTCGAACGAATTGCGGCAAGATACTAAGTAGCCCTTGTTTACTTGCCCAGACTCTTCGTATTCATCGAGTTGGCGCTTCGTGATTGTAAAGCGGTTGGCGAGGCCGTTTCGTCTCCGCCGCAATGTGCTGATCGAGTCAGGTTGAGCCATGTTTGATTTTAATGGTAGGAACGATCTTACCTTGATCAAATGGGCGTTGGTCTGACAGTCGTTTTTTACTCGCTACAGTGTGGCGTGGTCTCGTGTAGATGCTGAACGAAGGAGGTGTTCCTCTCCGGTGGCGGCTCCTTTGGTCAGTTGACTAGGTGTTGGAATGTGGATTTCACGTGACACTGTATAGTCACTGGTCAGTGCACTTCTTTGATGGCACGTGATCCGGCTCGAAGGACCATGTATTTTCGAGCTATCGCGGGGAGACGCGGTCGTTAGAATACGCGCCAACGGGAGTCGTAAATTCCCGTTACGATTAGAATGATCGACACCACGAATAGTTCGATCCCCGTATTTCGATTAAGATAATAGGGGTGATTCAGGTATGATAACACTGTGGCTCACAGAGTTAAAATTTGTACTTCCAACACTTAGTATACACGATTGAATAGATATAATTACTTAATAACTTAGCACGGTATGAGACTTAATGTTAGAAGTTAGGCGTTAGATCTTTGACTGTGGTAGGAAAATGTGAGAGATATAGGAACGGTGAGAGTTGTAGGGAATGCAGGAACTCTAGTCACCGTGAGAGACGATGGAAAACTCTGAAGCTTATTCTAATGTGAATAAGGAGGAAAGCTTGGTATGGGTGTGCCCTTTGAACGAAGAACGCGGACTCGTTGCTTACATTTTTAGTTAGTAGAGTGAGGGCAATAATCCGCGATGTCGATTGGTTGGGACCAATGTTAGGAAGGAAGAGAGGAGGAAGAAACCTCCTACCAACTTGGGTCCTAGGCGACATTGTTTACAGGGAAACTCAGATTTTTCGTTAGGTATATCTCCGCTTTCTTCGTAATTCTTAAGAGCACATAATTCTAAAAACCGGCCGAAAATACTTCTGGAATTAGAAAGTCTCTTCTGGCAAACAGATGTGCTTAGACCATGTGTGCGAACAATGCAGCTAGAATTGCAACTTTATAGTGGGTCCTTGGGCCTATGGAGTGTTAGAAGGACGGCAGGTAGACCGGTGGTTGGCAAGCCGCGCGGGATGGCGTGCAGATGTGTTGCGCGACAGAACATTTTTTATAACTTTGTGACTCCCAGTGTTATACCACAACGACTACACCTATTATCCTAAGCGAAATACGGGGATCGAACTATTCGTGGTGTCGATTATTCCAATCGTAACGGGAATTTACGACTCCCATTGACGCGTATTCAAACGATCGCGTCTCCCCGCGATAGTTCGAAAATACAGTCGACATAGCGCAAACCGGATAAGTACTGTATATGGCTGTAATTGTGGAGTATAGCGCGCATCGCATTTGCGACATGTATGCAATAGCAGCGCTGATACGTTGGTTTGAACATTTAGGCATGAATATGCAAAACAGAAATTACGCTGAATCTGTCAGTGACCAGAGCAGACTTAAGACAGACGAGAAGATAGAATCGGAAAATGTGCTCTGTGCTCACCAGAAAATCAGGAGCATAACGCTCACCGAATTGTCGTCATATCTGCCGTAGAAACGAAGATACGTTGCTTTCGATATTCATTATGACTATGCTAAACTGCATTTATGGTGTATTTGACAGGGACAAGGGTGAACAAAACGCTAACCTACTGATGTGCGCTGTATATGACATCAGATGTCAAATATAACGCGCACCGAATTGTCTGTAAGTGTGCCATAGAAACGGAGATTCGTTGATTCGAATATTTAATACTGAATATGTAAAACTGCAAATACGCAGGGTTCGGCTGGGTCCCGATTTTACATGCATCAAACGGGATAACGTGCACTGTGTTTGGCAGCAAATTTGGAGTATAACGAGCCTCTAATTGTAGCCATATGTGAAGTAGAATCGGAGATACGTCGGTTTGAATACGTAATCCTGAACATACGAAACTGCAACTACGCTGGATCTGGCTGGGTCCAGATTTTACATAGCGTAAACCGTATGATGTGCACTGTACTTGGCATCAGATGTGGAATATAACGCGCATCGTATGGCCAATGTTTCTGCAAAACAAGTGGAGATACCTTCATTCGAATATGTAAGCATTAATATCCAAAACTGCAATCACGCTGGATTTCTCCGAGTCCAGTCTTGACAGTGTGCAAACGGGCTGATGTGTGCTGTATTTGGCAGCAAATATGCAGTGTTACGCACATCCTGTTGTTGACGTCCCTGCAATGGATACGGAGATAGTTTCACTTGAATAACTACGCTTGAATATGCAAAACTGCAAATACGCTGGATTTGACTCGTTCCGGATTTAACACGGCTTAAACCAGATGAAGCGCTCTGCGTATGGCAGTCAATGTGGAATATAGCGCGCATCGACATATGTGCTATGGAATCGGAGTCACGTTGATTTGAATATTTAAGCCTGAACATACAAAATTGCATTTGGGCTGGATTTTGCATGGACGAGAGTTTACGCAGCGCAAGCGAGCTGATGGGCAATGTAACTGCAGCAAATGCGGAGTACAAGGCGTATAGAATTGTCGACATATGTGCAAAAGAAGCGGCGAAGCTTGGAATGCAATATTTAAGCATTAACAACAAAAACTACAATTACGCTGGATTTTACAGGGTCCAGAGTTGACATAGCACAGACCGGCTGATTTGGTATCATATGTGGAGTATTCTGCGCATCGAATAGGCGACATAGAAACCGAGATACGTTCATTTGAATATGTAATATTTGAATATTTCGCCTGAAAATGCATAATTGCAAATACGCTGAGTTTGGCTGCGCCCACACGTTACATAACTCAAACTATATAATATGCATTGTGTTTGGCGGCAAAAGTGGCGTATATCGCGCATCGAATTGTCGGCATATCTGCAATGCAAACGGCGATACGGTGATTTGAATAATTTATCATGAATATGTAAAGCAGCAATTTCGCTAGGTTTGACAGAGGGCAGAGTTGACATGGTACAAACAAGCAGATGTGCGGTGCACATGACATCGGATGTGTAATGTAACGGGCATCGCTTTGTCGCCATATGTGCAATAGAAACGGAGATACATTCATTTGAATATGTTAACCTTAATTTGTAAAACTGCAATTACGCTTGATATGTCGAGGACCAGAGATGATATAATAGCACGAGCCAGCTGATGTGAGCTGTATTTGGCAGGCAATGAGGAGTATATCTCGCATCTAATTGACGGCAAATCTCCAATCGCAGCGGTGATACGATTTATTTAATATTCAATAATGGGCCTGTTACGATACCGATAGTATTAGCGTGACTGAAACACATTGCCGTCTCAGTAAAACCATTTTATTTCAAGCTTCACGCTACAGTTCTGAATCCGGATAAGACCGTTTCAAGTTCTCGCAAGAGCAAGCAGTCAAATTAAGGTTCTTACGCGAGTTAGAGTCTAATACATTTTATTGGTCCAACATCGATGGGGCGATCTCGCATCGATATTTTCGGAGGACCGCGTAACCTTCCAACGACGACCGCCGTACGAGCAGCGGATAAACTTATTTCGTGCCTTAGGTTGCCCTCACCCCGTCCTAAACTTCTTGATTATTGGTTGGTAGCTTTAGCGGCTGCAGGTCCGAGAAATTGCATCTTGATCCGCTTTCTCGTATGTCGCATGTGACGTCTCACTTTCCGCCGTAGACACTTGTCGGATCTACATAGGTTGAACCATTTGCGCGAGACAAGCGCGGCGCTCTGCAGGGACGAGGGATCCAATTTTCGAAGTATCAAGTGCGAAACCTCCAGTGGTAGTTCGGAAATGATATCTACCTTACTTGGCACGAACAAACCAACGACGCGTAGTAGAGATCTAAAAAATTCCATGTTGCTTCTACTGTTGCGCGAGCACGACTGACGGTCTGGCTAAGAGTGGAAGCTTATATATGTGCTGTTCGTCACGGTGCACTGCGAGTTCCGGTTCCGGGTGAGAGTGCTGGTGAGGCAGAATCGATGGTATGTGCATGTATTTTCACTTACATCGGGTTCACATTATGATTAGAGTTAGAGGCGCGAAACGAATCTTCATTTGGTTTAGACGTTGTTGTTATGCAATAGAGCAGATATTTACTAGTATAAATTTGATTGATATATAATTTGACAAGTAGTCGTGATAATTAGGTACTCGGGAAGCTAATGACAGTGATCCTGGTTTCAATAACAAAGCCGCGGTCAACGGGATACCAGAATTCGTTTTCACCCTGATTCGAAGTTGTACCATCAGTTCAAATGATGGCGGCAAGCAGAACGGACACGTGCACGTTGCTCCGTAGGCATAACCGAAATATCTGGGTATATTAAAGAATTCGGGCGGAAAGTGCACGAAAGTGAAGTTTCTAGTGCTCCGGAATGAGTGGGAACACAGGAGATAGGTGAGCTCGCTGGTATAAAAGCGAGAGAAACGATTGAAAGTGCTGTGTGTGAAAAGTGCGGTTAGGGGCAGAGCGGGGGTCATCTTGGTTCGCGCGACCGAAGCGCCACCGTGCGGGCTACCTGGGTAACCAAGGAGTGGTGGAGAGCGCCCCGTGGAGGGCCAGTCAAAACTCCCCGCGTCGAACAGACACGAATCGCATACACGTGGAAAGATACAGTGGGATTATACGACGACCGGCTACGTCGAAGGACATCCATCTCAAACATACATATATATGTATATATGTATATTAAGACAAACACAATATGGACAAGTACTGTAAGTCAAGTAAACTTACGGCTCAGGGGGTTTCGGAGCTTCCAGGCCCCGTCGGGGATTCGAGTAGCGTCCCAGGCTCGACCCGACGGTCACCCAACGACTGGACGAACGGCGAGGGGAAGGTCGATCCCAGGGCCTCCCCTCGTTCGGTAAACACGACCGGGGACCAAGAAACACCCGCAGTTGTCACAGAGGAAAAGACGTGCAAGAAAAGCACTAGAAGATACCTCGAATTTGATGAAGACATCGCCGGGAATCATCGAGGATGTCGAGATGCCAATGCAGGCACTCAAGGATAAGACACCACCCACCGAAAAGGCGACCCAAATCGCCAAGGAAAAAATCTTCAAAGGTGACAAGATCACCAGATATATGAGAAAGTCCCCAGTGGAGGGGAGCGCGTGCAAGACAACGAGAAGCCTGGCCAGGAGCCAGCTGAGGGCAACTAGGGACGAAGCGGCCAGCACCTCGGAGCTAGACACACCGGCGGAAATGTCGGACAGCGGCAGCGAAGCGGCGGCATCAAGGGCATGTCTCAGGAGGAAGGCCATGGCGAACAGAGCAACGGCCGAGACCGAAGGCAACGACGAGGACAGTATCGTCATTAAGATGAGCGAATGGAAGGCGATGACGGAAATCATCACAGAAGTCTTCCGCGAAATCCAATACATAGGTAGCAGACTCTACCTCATGAGCAAAAAGGATACCGACATCAAGAAAAGGAGGGACGCCATCAGTAAAAAAGCGATCAAGCTCCACTCGATGTTGGACGAGATGAGGCTCAAGAGGAACGCGAGGACAGTCGCGGCCACCAGGATGACCACCCCTCCGGGGAGGAGTGAGGAGAAGGAAGGAAAAAGGAAGGAGATGTCGCCTGTCGAGGGGAAGGGCGACACCAAGAGAAAGAGACCAACGACAGTGGAGGCCTCATACGCAGGAGCCTGTGCCAGCAACAGCTCGGCAAAAGCGACTACGGAATGCACGGACAGCGATGTAAAGGAAGACTGGATCCCTGTCCGCGGAAGGAGAGGAAAAGGAACGGACACCCCGACGGTGGTCAGGAAGGCGAACGCAGGAAGGGCGGCATTGGACAAGCCAAAGAGGCCGGAGGGACCGAAGAGGATACGTAACAGACCCGAAGCCATCCACGTCAAAGTAGTGCAGGACAAGGAGTGGATCCAGGTCTACAAAGACTTGATGGGGGCAAGGGAGACCTTAAAAGAGAGCTGTGAGATTAGGAGGACCAGAACAGGTGACATCCTGATCTTTTCAGAGCTTTCAAAGCCTTCAAGACTGTTATCATTTTCATCTTCCCTACTTTCTAACTCTTCCTTATTCATGTTTACCAATAAATCATTATCCTCAATGTCATCGTTATCTTTATCCAATGAATTTTCCGCAACGCCGATACATTTTGTGTCTGTTCCTATGACCTCTACATGTCTCGCTATTGTTATTTTCCCACCTAATAAGACTCTGTAACCTACTTCACTATATCCAAACTAAATTCCCATATCTGCCTTCTTATCCCATTTAGAAACTCTCTTTTGTTCTTACAAAAACTTTACTTCCATATAGATGAAGATTTTCAACACTTGGTTTTCTCCCGAAGAATATTTCAAAAGGTGTCTTTCTCTCTATTGTATTTGCCAGTATTCGATTTTTCAAGTATACCGCTGTCCAATCTATTTCCAGCCATTTTATGTACTTTCGCTTCCGCTAACAAGCAACGCGCCATGTCCATAACTGTTCTATTATACCTTTCCGTTGTCCCGTTTAATTCATGTACGTAGGTTGGGCAGTTATTTATTCTGATACCTTTATCCCTAGCAAATTTATAAATTCGATTATTCAAGTACTCTTTTCCATTATCACATCTCAATATTTTAAACCCCTTGCCCGTTAAATTCTCGGCTTCATTTACAAACTGTACGAAACAATCAAACACCTCATCTTTTGATTTTATACAATAACTTCTAGCTATTTTGCTATAATTATTGATAAATGAGATGAAATATTTCTCTTCATTGAATCCGGTAGTCTTGAAGGGGCGGCGCACGTCCGAATGAATAATTTCCATTATCTCCCTAGCCTTGGTTCGATTATTTTTGAATGGTAAATTTTGCATTTTCCTTTCCATGCACACCCTACATTTCAAAAATTCCTTTTCAAATTCATTCGGTATACCAGTAACTAGCTGTTCTTTATCCAAAATATTTAAATATTTAAAATTTACGTGTCCTAGCATCCTATGCCATCTTTTCTTTATACTCATATCACTACGTTCGGCGCTGTTTGCTAAGTGCTCCTTCCCTTTCAATATACTTTTCATTATATATATGTAATATTAAATATATGTAATATAATATGTAATATAGGTAACGTATTCAGCATGTAAGTTAGTTTTTCCCTCTCACTCACTTGTGCACCCGCACATTTTAATTCGTTTATTAATTTTTCGAAATCGCTAAAGAACGATGTTGAATCACTGTAGTTCTCAAGTTTTATCTTTTCCAATCTCCTTCTGCATACGACCTGTAGTGCCGTCGAATCTGTCAAGTACATTTCATCAAACTTTTTCACTATCTCATACGCCGTTTTTTCTTCTCTAATATATTCCAATTGTCTATTCGTGACGGCACTATAAATAATATTTATTGCCTTCAGATCCTTTTTGTCCCAGTCTTCATTGTCTGTTTCTGTCTTCACCCTAGTTGTGACAATCTCGCATTCTTTATATCTGAGAAACATCGTTATTCTTTGCTTCCACATACCGTAATCCTCACCATCGAAAATAGGTATCATGATTTCCGATCTTTCCATTTTAAATGACTCCTTATCTCTTACTCAAGCGTTCCTACGTGCACGAAGTGTATTTTTCCTCTTTGTAACCTTTGAACGTTTCTTTCCTTACTGAGAACTCACTCGAACTAACTCGCAATGTTGAAAAACACGCACTAAAATAACTTGCAAAATTATGAACCACGCCCTGCTACCATGAAAAGATATAGAATAGATTCGGAAATACAAATAATTCCCTTTATTTAGCACACAACTGTTATACATATATCTTATACTCTTAAGACCTCAAAATCCTACTCGTACGCACGCCTGTTGTCAACCGACTCTTCCAGATACTTCTAACGACTGACTCTTGTCTTTTGTCTCAACCAATACCCGGACGACCTCTGACGCTTACACACACATTCACATGTACAGTGTAAATGTATCATATTCCCAACAGGAATAAATATTCAGATCAACGTGACTACGTTTCGATTGCAGGTATGTAGACAATTCGATGCGCGTTATATTCCATATCTGATGCCAAGAACAGTGCACATCATCCGGTTTACGCTATGTAAAATCTGGACCCAGCCAGATCCAGCGTTGTTGCAATTTCGTATATTCAGGATTAAGTATTCAAACCGACGTATCTCCGATTCTACTTCACATATGGCTACAATTAGAGGCTCGTTATACTCCAAATTTGCTGCCAAACACAGTGCACGTTATCCCGTTTGATGCATGTAAAATCGGGACCTAGCCGAACCCTGCGTATTTGCAGTTTTACATATTCAGTATTAAATATTCGAACCAACGAATCTCCGTTTCTATGGCACACTTCCAGACAATTCGGTGTGCGTTATATTTGACATCTGATGTCATATACAGCGCACATCAGTAGCTTAGCGTTCTGTTCACTCTTGTCTCTGTTAAATACACCATAATTGCAGTTTAGCATATTCATGCTCGAATATCGAAAGCAACGTATCTTCGTTTCTATGGCAGATATGACGACAATTCGGTGAGCGTTATGCTCCTGATTTGCTGGTGAGCACAGGGCACATCTTCCGATTCTATCTGCTCTTCTGTCTTATGTCTTCTCTGGTCACTGACAGATTCAGCGTAATTGCTGTTTTGCATATTCATGCCTAAATGTTCAAACCAACGTGTCAGCGCTGCTATTTGATACATGTCGCAAATGCGATGCGTGCTATACTCCACAATTACAGCCAAATACAGTACTTATCCGGTTTGCGCTATGTCGACTGTATTTTCGAACTATCGCGGGGAGACGCGGTCGTTTGAATACGCGTCAATGGGAGTCGTAATTTCCCGTTACGATTGGAATAATCGACACCACGAAAAGTTCGATCCCCGTATTTCGCTTAGGATAATAGGTGTAGTTGTTGTGGTATAACACTGGGAGTCACAGAGTTATAAAAAATATATGTATTTCCAACGATTTATACAATCACACTGAGTAAGAACGCCGTTGCTTAAGATACAGATAACGAAGAGAAGGATTATTCTTAGATGAGAGTGTGAGCTATAGGAGCTGTAGGTCCGTGAGAGCTGTAGGACCTGTCGGACTTCTGGATACTGTGAGAGAAATTGGAGGCTCTTAGAGATATAGGAACGGTGAGGGTTATAGGGATTGCAGGAACTCTAGTCACCGTGAGAGATGATGTAACTCTAAAGTTTATTCTGATGTGAGTACGAAGCTCGGTATGGGTGTGCCCTTTGAACGAAGAACGCGGATTCGTTGCTTACATTGTTAGTTAGGAAAATGAGGGCAATGATCCGCGATGCCGATTGGTTATGACTAATGTTAGGAAGGAAGAGAGGAGGAAGAAGCCACCTACCAACGTGGGTCCTAGGCGACATTTTTTATGGTAAAACTCAGATTTTCCGTTAGGTAGATGTCCGCTTTTTTCGTTAGGCCACTACCCGCTTTCTCCGTAATTCTCAAGAGCGCGTCATAAACCCAAGGACCTTTCTAAAAACCGACCGACAACACTTCTTGAATTAGAAAGTCTTTTCGAAACAAACAGATTGACTTAGACCATATGTGCGAAAAATGCAGTTAGGATTTCATCTTTATGGAGTGTCCTTGGGCCTATGGAGGATTCGAAGGATGGCGCGTGGACCGTTGGCTGTCAAGCCGCGCGGCATTGAGTGCAGATGTGTTGCGCGGCAGAACATTGACTCTGGTCTCTGTTATATGCAGTGTAATTGTTGTTTTGCAGATTCAGACTCAAATATTCAACTCCACGTATCTCCGTTGCTGTTGTTGATATGTCGACAATTCGATGTGCCTGGTACTCCACATTTCTTGCCAAATACATCGTTTACCAGCCAGTTTGCGCTATATCCAGACTGGTCCCAGACAGATCAAGCATAAATATAAATCGGAGATGAAAGAACACGGGAACCTTCCGTTTGGAATTTTGGGAAAATCCCGTAACATTGTAATCTAGATTCTACCATAGCTGTAATTCAACAATTGTAGCCATCCAGTCCGATTGTAATTGTTCGAAACTTGTGATACTGCAATTGGCCTCGAGGCGACAACCAGTCACCGAACGTAGCCGCGGTCAAGGGATGAACGTTTTGTCTAATAAAGGCATGGAGTAATTCTATAGCTGTCCTTAAATGAAATAATCGTAGCGGCACGTGACAGTAAACATTCCAACGGTTTCTGTCCCGTGTCTCGCCACACGCAGACTCTATCCGTCGCATAAGATGATTGCCAGATGTCAACGCATCTCAACAGTATATGTTTAGCTAGCCTGAGGACCCATTATAAACCTTAAGATTTAGTTAATTAAAGTCCTTAACAGTCCTAAACAGGCAAACAGTCTTCGTTCCAACTACGGGATGATAGGTGAAATCTATTTTTCCACGGACGACGCTTCCCGCTAGCAACGTTCCCTCAAGGGCTACTAGCATCCTTCTCTAACCATCAACATGGAAATTGTCCAACTAACAGTAACGTCACTATCAATCTCTTTCCGAGCGAAGACTTTTCTCCACGAATCCGATGTTCCGGTGCCCTTAGACACACCCATCATTGTTTTCCACTGCAGCATCATCGTGCCGGAAAATCATTCTCTCGTGAGGTCACATTAGCCTGTTACAAAGAGCCTTAACACTCGGTGGATATTCTATGTTTTGACAAAGAGTTTGTTCAGTCCTACCTATACCGTAGATAAGGAAGTATGGTACAACTTGGAATCAGGATGGAAACGAATTCTGTTATCCCATTGACCGCGGCTTTGTTATTGAACCCTGGATCATTGTCATTAGCTTCTCGAGTACCTAATTACCACGACTACTTGTCAAATTATATAACAATCAAATTTACACTAGTAAATATCTGCTCTATTGCATAACTTCAACGTCTAAACCAAATGCAGATTCGTTTCGCGCCTCTAACTCTAATCATAATGTGAACCCGATGTAAGTGAAAATACATGCACATACCATCGATTCTGCCTGACCAGGACTCTCACCCGGAACCGGAACTCGCAGTGCACCGTGACGAACAGCACTTATATAAGCCTCCTCTCTTAGCCAGAACGTCAGTCGTGCTCGCGCAACAGTAGAAGCAACATGGAGTTTTTTATATCTCTACCACGCGTCGTTGGTTTGTTCGTGCCAAGTAAGGTAGATATCATTTCCGAACTACCACTGGAAGTTTCGCACTTGATACTTCGAAAATTGGATCCCTCGTCCCTGCAGAGCGCCGCGCTTGTCTCGCGCAAATGGTTCAACGTATGTAGATCCGACAAGTGTCTACGGCGGAAAGTGAGACATCACATGCGACATACGAGAAAGCGGGTCAAGATGCAATTTCTCGGACCTGCAGCCGCTAAAGCTACCAACCAAGAATCAAGAAGTAGAGGACGTGGTGAGGGCAACCTAAGGCACGAAATAAGTTTATCCGCTGCTCGTACGGCGGTCGTCGTTGGAAGGTTACGCGGTCCTCCGAAAATTTCGATGCGAGATCGCCCCATCGATGTTGGACCAATAAAATGTATTAGACTCTAACTCGTGTAAGTACCTTAATTTGACTGCTTGCTCTTGCGAGAACTTGAAACGGTCTTGTCCGGATTCAGAACTGTAGCGTGAAGCTTGAAATAAAATGGTTTTACTGAGACGGCAATGTGTTTCAGTCACGCTAATACTATCGGTATCGTAACAGGCCCATTATTGAATATTAAATAAAACGTATCACCGCTGCGCTTGGAGATTTGCCGTCAATTAGATGCGAGATATACTCCTCATTGCCTGCCAAATACAGCTCACATCAGCTGGCTCGTGCTATTATATCATCTCTGGTCCTCGACATATCAAGCGTAATTGCAGTTTTACAAATTAAGGTTAACATATTCAAATGAATGTATCTCCGTTTCTATTGCACATATGGCGACAAAGCGATGCCCGTTACATTTCACATCCGATGTCATGTGCACCGCACATCTGCTGGTTTGTACCATGTCAACTCCGGTCTCTGTCAAACCTAGCGAAATTGCTGCTTTACATATTCATGATTAATCATTCAAATCACCGTATCGCCGTTTGCATTGCAGATATGCCGACAATTCGATGCGCGATATACGCCACTTTTGCTGCCAAACACAATGCATATTATCTGGTTTGAGTTATGTAACGTGTGGACGCAGCCAAACTCAGCGTATTTGCAATTATGCATTTTCAGGCGAAATATTCAAATATTACATATTCAAACGAACGTATCTTGGTTTCTATGTCGCCTATTAGATGCACAGAATACTCCACATAAGATGCCAAATAAGCCGGTCTGTGCTATGTCAACTCTGGACCCTGTAAAATCCAGCGTAATTGTAGTTTTTGTTGTTAATGCTTAAATATTGCATTCAAAGCTTCGCCGCTTCTTTTGCACATATGTCGACAATTCCATACGCCTTGTACTCCGCATTTGCTGTAGTTACATTGCCCATCAGCTCGCTTGCGCTGCGTAAACTCTGGTCCCTGCAAAATCCAGCCCAAATGCAATTTTGTATGTTCAGGCTTAAATATTCAAATCAACGTGACTCCGATTCCATAGCACATATGTCGACAATACGATGCGCGCTATATTCCACATTGACTGCCATACGCAGAGCGCTTCATCTGGTTTAAGCCGTGTTATATCGGGACGGAGTCAAATCCAGCGTATTTGTAGTTTTGCATATTCAAGCCTGGTTTTTCAAGTGAAAGTACCTGCGTATCCATTGTAGGTACGTCGACAATAGGATGTACGTAATACTGCATATTTGCTGCCAAATACAGCACGCATCAGCCCGTTTGCACACTGTCAAGACTGGACCCGAAGAAATCCAGCGTGATTGCAGTTTTGGATATTAATGCTTACATATTCGAATGAAGGTATCTCCGCTTGTTTTGCAGAAACATTGGCCATACGATGCGCATTATATTCCACATCTGATGTCTAGTACAGTGCACATCATACGGTTTACGCTATGTAAAATCTGGACCCAGCCAGATCCAGCGTAGTTGCAGTTTCGTATATTCAGGATTAAGTATTCAAACGACGCTAACGTAGGGTAGAGCTCAGCATCCGTTGACCGCGGAAACGTTGCCGGAGCCGAGACCATTGTCATAGTGCCGCGAATGTCGAAACATTGCGATTACATATCGACGCTGTAATCTTTCTAATTTGTGTCAATAAACTCAACTATTGTTACACCGCACCGATGGCTAATTTCAACGAAGATTCATCGAACACCCCCACCCCTAATCCTGACGTTGACCCGACAAATATATCTTATACTCTGAAGACATCGAAAACCTAGTCGCACGCACGTTTGTTGTCAACCGACCCTTTAAAATGTTTCTAACGGCTGCCAATTGCCCTTTGGCCCAACTAAGGCCTGGACACTCTCTGACGCCTACACACACATTCACATGTACAGTTCAAATGTATCATCTTCCTAACACTATTTTATATTTGGTTACTGTCAAATGCAATGTAATTGCAGTTTCGCATAGTCATGCTTAAATATTCAAATCAACGTATCTCCGCTGCTATCGCAGATATGCCGACATTTCGATTCGCGTTATACTCCAGATTTGCAGGCAAATACAGAACACACCAGCCGCTTTGCGCTTCGTCCTCTCTGGACCTTGTGAAGTGCAGCGTAAATGAAGTATTGCGTATTCAGGAATAAACATTCAGATCAATGTGTCTTCGCCTCTATAGCAAATATGCCGACAACCAATCCACATTTGCTGCCAAATACAGAGCACATTAGCTGGTCAGCGTTATGTCGACTCTGGTCCCCGTTATATGCAGTGTAATTGTAGTTCTGCAGATTCAGACTCAAATATTCAACTAAACGTATCTCCGTTGCTGTTGCTGGTATGTCGACAATTCGATATGGCTGGTACTCCACATTTCTTGCCACATACAGCGCTCATCAGCCAGTTTGCGCTATATCCACATGAATTGTCCCAGACGAATCAAGCGTATTTGCAGTTTTGCATAATCAGGATAAAATATTCATACCCACGTATCTCCGTTTCTGTTGCAAATATGTTGTCAATTCGATATGCCTTATACTGCACATTTGCTGCCAAATATAGCGCACACCAGCCGTTTTTTCACTAATTCAACTGTTACCTTGCGTGATAGGAACCGTGCGACGTCCCTCGATATTTAGCCACTAAGGGGCCGCTGACCGTTATTTACACCCTCATCAATCCTAAGGACCCACCATAAACTTAGACTTTTTAAGTAATTCTAGATGGTCCCTTTCTTCTTGCACGTCCAATTTCTTAAATGTTTTTGATTGATTTGTATTCCTTAGAAAAGTCCTTATGTTTATTCTACGCTCTTAGAAATTACGGAAAAGCTGGTAGTTATGTAATGGGAAAACCGGTAATTATATAATATTAAACCGGACATTTATCTGATGAAAATGTGTGTATTTACCCATGAACAAGGTCATCCATGAGCCACGTTGGTAGGATGCTTACTCCTCCTATCTTCATTCATTAACTGTAAAATTCGAGCTATCGCGGGGAGACGCGGTCGTTAGAATACGCGTCAACGAGAGTCGTAAATTCCCGTTACGATTAGAATAATCGACACCACGAATAGTTCGATCCCCGTATTTCGGTTAGGATAATCGGGGTGGTTGATGCGGTATAACACTGAGAGTCACAGAATTATAATAATGTATATTTCCAACAATTAGTCTACACGATTGAAAAGATATCAACAATTAACAACCTTATCGCACGCAGATAACATAGATGTATACAATATAGATCAAGGCTCTTACGATTGAGCTTAGTCTCTTGGTGGACGTAGCACGATATGATACTTAATAGAATAAGCGAATGTTTGGCTCAATGTGTAACGTTCGACGCGTCACAAGGAACTGATCGACTTTGGATGATTTCTTTGTCTCATCTTTAAGACGACCCCCACTATACTTAGGTCACGCCACCGTTCGCGCCTATGATCACGTATGTCTGTTCTTGCGTGGAAAACGTAACGGACCAAATTCGACGTTTCGAGAACTCGCTGCTTGGCGACAGCTATGCGCTCGTCGATACATTGTATATGATCCGGCGGTCAGATAAGACGATCTGACTGAGACATTGTAGGGCCGCGAGTGACGGTTAGAAAATACAGCCTGTGTCAAGCCTCGTGGCGTGACATTAACGCTGATCATACCCAATGGGTATCGCGAATCTTTGTCCTCCCTTTTCATAAAAAAAAGAGTGAACAACGAATCGGCTTCCCTTGATCAAAAATTACCTACATACCGAGCTTTCCTCCGTAAGTATATAAGAGGGAATTCGAGTTATATCTCGGTTCGAAAACTCTCCACACCCATGACTTCTTCGAAGACCACCTATCTATGCATACTCAATCTAGGTTTTCAGATCAGTCAATATATCTACCCGGATTCTCTCATATCAGATCAATCCATTTCTTCGTCACCTATACCTTAATCGGCGGAGTTACTAACTTGTGCTGTTGTACAAAGTTGTTGGAAATACATACTTCATAAATATTGAAATATGTATAATTTTGTGCTGGACTAGGTCCAGTGCGTAGTGGAGATCTTTGTAACGGGATATCACTGTGTGGAGATATGTGTGTGCGCGGCGACTGAGAAACAGACGAACGTAAACAGTTCTATCGGTTAACAGTCTTCAAAAGGTCGGGTATGAATGAAAGTGCTGAGACTCGTGCAAATGTATATCGATAAATATTCTAGAAATCGTTTATAAAGTAAATATGTGTCTACGTTAATAGTAATGCCCAGCGTAAATTTAATGTTTCCAAAACAATATTTCGGCCATCAAGATCCACAATTCCCATCAATAACATTGTTGGTCGCAGAGTTATACCGCCGCAACCACCCTATTATCTTAACGTAAATCAGGGGATCGATCAATACGCGGCGTCGCTTCTTAGAATTGTAACGGGAACTCGCGACTCTCGTTGACGCTCTTCCTCGCGATCAGATCTCCCCACGGTTGGACAAATTGACATCAACTCTGGCCGATGTCAAATCCGGGCGTAAACCCTCCATTTTTACAATTTCAGACTTAAATATTCAAACCAACCTATCTCCGTTTCTAATGCAGATATGCAGACAATACGATGTGCCTTGTTCTCCACATTTCCTGCCAAATACAGATACAGTTACAGTTCCATACAATACAGTTCACATCTGCTAGTTAGAGCTACGTCAAGTCTACACTCTGCCAAATCCAGTGTAATTCTAGTTTTGCATATTCATGCTTGAACATTCAGATCAACGTATCGCTGTTTCTCTTGCAGATATGTCGAAATCTTAATGCGCGATATACTCCACATTTGTTGATAAATACAGTGCAGATCATACGAATTGAGCTATATCAAATCCGCGTCGAGTCAAATCCAGCGTGATTGCAGCTTTGCATATACAGGTAAAATATTCAAATTTATGTGTTCTCCGTTGCTGCTACAGATATGCCGACAAATGCCATCTTCGATCACCGACAAATCCAGCGTAATTGCAGTTTTTCATATACATTATTAAATATTCAAAGCCACGCATCTCCGTTACTGTTGGAAATGTGTCACAGTAGGATGTGCCTTGTACTCCACATTTCGTCCGAATTAAGCCAACAACATCCAATTAGCCCTATGTCCACTGTGGTCCGGTCAAACACAACGTAACTGCAGTTTTGCATTTTTACACCGAAATACTCAAATCAACGAATCTCCGTTTCGATTGCAGATATGTCGATAATTCGATGCGCGTTATACTCCGTAATTGTTACTAAATACAGCTCACATCATCTGGTTCGCGCTATGTCAAATCCGGACCCTGTGAAATCAAGCGTAAATGCAGTAATGCATGATCAGGGTTCAATATTCAGATCGACGTGACTCAGTCTCTATTGCAGATATGTCGACAAAACGGTGCGCGTTATATTCCACATAGACTGCCATACACTGGGCGCTTCATCTGGTTTAAGCCATGTTAAATACGGAACCAGTCAAATCCAGCGTATTTGTAGTTTTGCACATTCAAGCCTAAATATTCAAGTGAATGTATCTCCGTTTTCATGTTAAGTATGTTCACAATAGGATGCATGTTATACTCCACATTTGCTGCCAAATACAGCACACATCAGACAGTTTGCACATTGTCAAAACTGGACTCGGTGAAATCCAGCGTGACTGCAGTTTTGGATATTAATGCTTACATATTCGAATCAAGGTATCTGAGCTTGTTTTGCAGAAACATTGTCCATACGATGCGCGTTATATTCCACATCTGATGCCAAATCAGCCGGTTTGTGCTATGCCAACTCTGGACCCTGTAAAATCTAGCAGAATTGCAGTTTTTGCTATTAATGCTTAAATATTGCTTTCAAAGTCTCTCCGCTTGTTTTGCACATACGTCGACAATTCGATACGCCTTATACTCTACATTTGCTACAGTTACATCACCTATCAGCTAGTTTGAGCTATGTCAACTCTGGTCTCTGCCAAAACCTGCCAAAATGCAATTTTGCATTTTCAGGAATAAATATTCAGATCAACGTGACTACATTTCGATTGCAGGTATGTAGACAATTCGATGCGCGTTATATTCCACATTGAGTCAAACCCAGCGTATTTGTGGTTTTGCATATTCAAGCCTAGTTATTCAAGTGAAAGTATCTCCGTATCCATTGTAGGTATGTCGACAATAGGATGCACGTAATACTGCACATTTGCTGCCAAATACAGCATACTCCAGCCGGTTTGCTCTATGTCAACTCTGGGCCGTGTCAAATAATGCGTCATTGCAGGTTTGCATATTCAGAATCAAATGGTCAAATCCCCGTATTTCCGTTGCTGTTGCAGACATGCCGAGTATTCGATGTGCCCGGTACTCCAGATTTCTTGCCCAATTCAGCGCACACTAGACAATTGGCGCTATGTCCGCACTGATCCCTGTCAAATCGAGCGTATCAGGTCTATAAATATGAAACCAGAATTTGCCTATAGATGGCCCTAGCTCATAGTGTAGTTATCACTATACTATGTCATTGATGCCAAAAGTCGTTGTTGACATCTCACGAACATTTTCGACTGAGAACAGTACAATGATTCTGGCAATGATTCTTTGGAAGAAATTGCACACTTCATCCTATAGGCATACCGGACGATACAAGGGCTGGTCGTCCCTTCTTCCGAAGCAATACCAGCCTCGCCGTGCGCCATATCCGAGGGTTGGCACCCTCCTTCGAACACGATGTAAATAGGTGTCGCAGTCTAGGTGCCATGACCCGCATCATCTCCCCTCATACCCGTCGCGGGACTCCTTCAGGGCCAGGCCCTACTTCGCGGGAGGCTATCATCCTCGCCTCGTCCATCACCTCCCCGTGTGCATATACGCCGACGCAGCGTCATACTAGCTTTTGCGATGGCGTGAACGATATTGAAATATGTAACCAAACCTAGTAGCACTGTAAATTACTTTCCTACAGTACTTCAGCTTATTATATTTTTTAGATAGTTCATAAGTACTTATTCATGAGCACAAACTATAAAAATTTGTTGCGGCACATGAGCCAGAGGGAAATTCAAATCCTATTGTTACTTTGCCTCGGAGTATCAGGATCGTAAGGATACAAGTAAATACACTCGGAGCATAACAATGTTGCCGCTACTTCGAACAAAGACGATTTTGAATCTTCCGACTTCTGCCCCGACCAGTATAAATAAACCGAGGCAACCCAAAGAGTAAAGTATCTTCGAATACCTACGAGTATCAACGAGCGATCTGCTGAATTTCGTGACGAACATTTATGGAATATTTTTACACATTGTATCTACGACTCAAGGCCCATAGGCTGTACCTTACTTTATTATTTTAAGTAAATTCGACGATTACGACGACAATCGATAACCTCAAATAAGTCTGACGGTCAAACTTCCCATATACCGTGTCCTCTACATATTTCATTATAAAAGACCTGAGTCAAATATTGATGTTTTTGACCGTCAGATGTATTTGAGTTAAGGCTACCTATACTAGTCGCCGGGAGGGGGGGGTGAAAGAATTCGTATTTGCCTACCTGACGACAATAGCTGGTTGCGGTGACATTGTTTTTACATTAATTGTAGCTCAGCGGTCTAGGTACTTCGAGGCGACAACGACGTAATTTGCTTTGTCCTATGACTCATGTACCGCTACACTTCTATTTCTATAGAAATATAATGCTAAATACTACAATATATATCCCAAGTATTTCATATTTGAAATAACAGTCAAATTAACGGAATTAATCTGTTTGACATCTATACGGTTCAAGTCTTGTACGAATATATGTACAGCCTGTAGTTTTAATATTCTAAGCGCGTATTGTATGCCGGACACTTATCTTTAATAAATTTTGCAAATCTGTTTATAGTAAGTGATGAATCATTAGGCCAATGACAAATAAGGCGACCTTTAAAAGATTTAACGAAACTTGCTTCTGCTGAACTTGGTCTATGAAGGTCGAATAGCTTCTCGTTTGTTTTTCAATTAAAGACATACTTTATGGAATGTGTTTTACTGACATACCGATTCCAAGGATTTCCAGTGCTTCTTAAAAATATTACACTCTGTTGTATGAAATATAATTTGTCCTTATTATAACCATTAACATCTAATGTCTTTTCTGGAAGTTCGTATACTAAGGCATCGGAATTATTTTTCATTTTACGCTGCGTTACTCGCAACTTTTCACAGATATATGTACCAACTGGAAGTAGTTCTTTGGCACGTATTCGAGTATAGTTATTTCCTGCTGGTTTCCACAAAGCTTCACAGAACAACGTCGCTTCCTCGTTCCTTTAAAGAACAGTCATACATTAGTATCACATGAACGTACTCCTTGAAAAAACATTTCATTACTGGAAATCTAAAAGATTATTATTGAACTCAATAAGATTCAGTTGCTTACCTGCTCCTCAAATATTTTTTGCTAATGTCCACTCCTCCTAAGTAGAATGCATCTATAATATGCAATGCAAGTACTTTTTGCTGATATATAAACTCCTTAGTCATTTCATATACAACCTCTGCGTTTACAAGTGTATTTGGTGGTAATTCTATGCCAATGTCATCGACACTAAGCCAAGAATTCTTTGTATATTTATATACGTTGCTCCTTCCCACGCCCATATAAAATGTAGCGTGCTTCTTATCATCATCGGACCTTGGCTTTGTACCACATGGCATACAAAACCAGTCATATAGTGATAAAAATGCATTTTCAATGTTAAATTCCATCAATTGTGCTGGATTAATAGTAAGAAATGAAGTATCTTTCAAGGAGTATTCAATTTGTCTTTGGTTTCATGTGTCTTGGGACTGTCCTAGTTTCATCTGGAAGTTTCCAATACTCTAGATATTGTTTGCGCATATCAGCTTGTTTTGTCTCAACAAGAGTATTATCCGCATAAAATGCTGCAATTTTACACAGGTCAATTATTTGTTTTCCGGCCAAATCTTTGTTAGAAGCACGTAGATATTGAACAAATTTTTTCTCCCTTTTTAATTCATTATATGATACTAGTTGTAAAACGTCGTCATTTACACCACCTTTTAAAAGCAGACGATTAACATGCTTCAGATATTCAACAACATCTTGTACCCCAGATCGTTTCTTCTTACATATTAAGTAAAGTTCTGAATTTCCTGGTCTAGAAGAGTTTGGTTTAAAAATAAAAACTTCTTCAAAGCAGCGATACATTAAATAAACTAAACCAGCACTAAAGGGTGTAAAAAGGTTGAATAATTAAGTCACAAAATCACCACCCTCTCTTTCAACCATCAATGCTATTAAACATCGACAAAGATACAGTTGTTTTGAAAGTATTTCTTGTACATTTTCTTGTCGTTCTACTTAGAATCCTCAATCAGACATCACAAAATGTACTCCTTTGCCATGGGTATGCTGCATTATAAGATTTGTAAATGCCTCTTCATTATCTGGGTCAAAGACATCATCACTTTCCTTTGGTCCGTAGTATGGATGAAATGTTTCACAAGGACCCGCATAAAAGTCTTCTAATTTGAAATCATGTTCATTTTCTAAAGTAAGAGCAAATCCTTTAGCACGTCATTTCTTTCGCCATAGAATATGTTCACTAAAACCTCTTGCTCCGGCACATACATCTGCAAAGTATAGCAGCCCATTCTCCCTCAAACCTTTTGGGTTAGTAAACATAAAGTTACATGCTTTATCTGTATTCGCCATTTTAACAGTAGCACGATTTAAAAAACGAGCACCACGAATTGTTTCATGAGGATTACAACGTGTCCTTGCTCGACGCACTTCAACGTCATCCAAATGAGCGAATACCGCTTTCGCATTGATAACAATTTTCACTATATCTGCACAACAGAAATCAATTTCATCATCTGTGGTCAACTTTTCATATCACCATTTCATATCTTTTACACACTTTATAACTTCCTCTGCAGGATGCCATTTAAGACCTGAATCTTCATGTCCAGGAACATGATGTCCAAAGCCTCTGCGACCATGCTGTCTAGGTGCTTGAACTGGCTCTAAACGACCTTGTTCATTATTTCCGAGGCCGTAACCTCCTTATATCCCATCATTCGCACCATCCTTTTGTCGTTATCGAGGAGATTGTTTGACTCTTGTGTTATTACTTGTATTCTTCTATTGTCAACTATCTTTTCATCAATATCCTCCTCGTCAGATTCACTTGAACATCTGCGAATTTTTTGTCGTTTACTATGATTATAAGTATCTCTTTCACAGTTCTTCCTTTTTGTCCTAGCTTCCAATTCTTCTTGCATGGCATGTTGATGCATCAGTCGCATAACAATTCTGCTAGGAACATGATACATTTACACTGTACATGTGAATGTGTGTATAAGCGTCAGAGGACGTCCAGGCCTTAGTTGGGACAAAAGACAAGAGTCAGTCGTTAGAAGTATCTGAAAGAGTCTGTTGACAACAAGCGTGCGTGCGAGTAGGGTTTCGTGGTCTTTAGAGTTTAAGATATATGTATAACTGTTGTGTGCTAAATAAAGGGAATTATTTGTATTTCCGAATCCATTCTATATCTTTACATGGTAGCAGAGCGTGGTTCATAGTTTTGCCAATTATTTTAGTGCATGGTTTTCAATATTGCGAGTTAGGTCGAGTGAGTCTTCAGTAAGGAAAGAAACGTTCAAAGGTTACAAAGAGGAAAAATACACTTGGAGCACGTAGGAACGCTTGAGTAAGAGATAAGGAATCATTTAAAATGGAGAGATTGGAAATCATGATACCTATTTTCGATGGATATTTACGGTATGTGGAAGCAAAGAATAACGATGTTTCTCAAGTATAGAGAATGCGAGGTTGTCACAACTAGGGTGAAGACAGAAACAGACAGTGAAGACTGGGACAAAAAGGATCCGAAGGCAATAAATATAATTTATAGTGCCATCACAAACAGACCATTGGAATATATTAGAGAAGAAAAAACGGCGTATGAGATAGTAAAAAAGTTCGATGAAATGTACTTGAAAGAGTCGACGGCACTACAGGTCGTATGCAGAAGGAGATTGGAAAAGATAAAACTTGAGAACTACAATGATTCAACATCGTTCTTTAGCGATTTCGAAAAATTAAAAAACGAATTAAAATGTGCGGGTGCACAAGTGAGTGAGAGGGAAAAACTAACTTACATGCTGAATACGTTACCCGAAGAATACAGCTACATAGCGGATATAGTAGATGCACTGAAAGCCGAAAATCAAACGGTAGCGTATTTAAAAAATAAAATTGAAATAGCGGAGAGGAAAAATAAGTCCAATCGAGGAGAAATGCAAGCCAACGCCTTTTCTGCAAAAAAGGAAGGATGCTTCAGATGTGGAAGAGTAGGACATTTTGGGAGAGAGTGTCAAAATGGCGTCGAAGCGGGAAACAGTATCAGTTTTTGGCTTGGGTCAACACGTGGTCGCAGCAGAGGAGGAGGAAACAAAGGAAATACGAGCAGGGGACATGGAAATTTCCATCGTCAGTCAACAACCGGCACGAGCGAGTGTCACGACCGGCATACTTCAAATCCGATGGACCGATGATGGAGATAGAGATGTGGCGGCCTTGGCGACAATGTATATCGCCGAAGTGCCTAATGAGTCATCTGTATCCTAACGGTCCTTCCACCGAATGTCCTAGAAGCGTGACAACGGTCACGTACGCCTACAGGGTAGTGGGGATATTGAGGGATGACAAACAAAGAAGAAACAGATGTTACCGAAAGTCAAATTGTAAGAGCTTCAGTCTTGGAAAGTCACGGCTGGAGCTCAGAACAAAATCGCAGTCAGTGTAAATTCAGAATACAAGAAATAAATTCTCTTGTTTTTTTTGTTACCTTAATTTTTTTCTTTTCGTTCGAGCCTCCTGCTTTTTATTTTACGTGACATTTTTGGCGATTACTCCCAGCATAGTGAAAAGTGTTTGTTCGGAAACCAAAAGACATTCATCATCTACGGAAGATAGAATTATTTGGGACTACGGTCATCCGCAACAACGAAGTAACTATCACGAACCGAGTGAAGTGACAAAGGAAGGTAAACTGGATTCCTTCGTACGTTACCGTGAAAGAAAATCTAGCTTCAGTAGCGAAGACTCATCTTCGTCCGAAAGCAGGAAGATGTCTAAGACAAACGAATCTCAAACTTCTACCTCAACGGATCCAACGTTGCGAACAATATTGGATAGCATTCAAAAACAGCAAGAGAGTATTGCTCGTTTACAAGAGGATATGTTACGTTTGTCTATGCAAAGTGACGAAACAAATAGATGCTGGGTAGCAGAAATCGGAAGTCTTAGGAGAACCGTCGCAGAGCTACGGACTGGGTTCGGATCCCTTGCGACCGATGATTCTGGTTCCATCATTACTGAATGCAACGAAAGTGAATCGACGGCGATTAATCGCACCGGGAGTACGGTTAGGGCACGCGAACCGACCGGGTTAACGATTCCAGGCATCCCACCTGCGCACATCGACACCGAACAACCCGAAGTTGAAGAAAGAGGCTATTTTCCACCCGCTCTTTCCACTCTACGAGTTAAGGATGCAATACGTTGTATTCCAATGCTCAACGGAGACGATGACGTAGGTGTGGAAGAATTCATAAAGAAGTGAGCAGTATGAAAGACCGTTGCATGGAGCAAGATTTATTGCTAAAAGCAATAAAGGTAGAAAAAATCGTAGGAAAAGCAGCTCAAAGTATCCGCAACATCCCCATTGAGTGCTACAGCAATCTGTACAACGCACTGAGGAACAATGTGGCAGCTCAAGTGACTTCGGAAGAATATCGGGAAAAATTAAAAGAGTTGAGACAGGGACGGGAAGAATCAGTGCAGAGTTTTAATATTCGTTTCAGAAGAATACTCAACCGTTTACTGTACGCAGTAACCAACGAGTACCCACAACCACTTCTACGCAAGCTAATGATCGAAGAAACTACAAAGAAGATTGTCCGTGTGTACCTAAAGGGACTCAGGCGCGACATATGCCGAACATTATTAATCATTGAACCCGTGAATCTTGAAGAAGCTGAAAAGAAAGCAGCCGACTTAGAACGCTACTCACGAGAAGAACGGCAAGCCAATTGGTCAAGTAGTCGCTTGCCTTCCGCTAGTAATCGCCTCAACAATCAATCAATGCAGGTAAGACGATCTAATACACTATCTAGATCGCCTAACGCACCAGTAGCTCAGAAACCTACCACATTCGACCGAGTAGAGAATGGGCCACCCGCTAAACGCGCGCAAATGAAGTGTTTCAAATGCGGAAAGCTGGGACACATGGCCAGCAAATGCCAAAATTTTCTACAACCGAGCCAGTACGACCGAGCACCCGCAAGAATTCAAGCAGTCCAGGAAAGGGACGAAACACGAGAAGTAACATCGAACCAGAGTATAGACGAACCGCGCGAAACGACGCGAGTCAACATCACCACAGGAAGATTACTCACAATACCTTTGTCAACCCGAACCACAGAGCGAGTATTTCTGGTCGACACAGGAGCAGGGATAAACCTAATGAAACGTAACAAAACTGTCAACGCGATACAAATAGGGCCTAGACAAAAATTTTCTATGGGACGAGACAAATACGAAACGAACGAATACGTAACAAAACGAATTTTTGGACAAGACCACATCTTTCACATAGTACCGGACAACTTCCCAATCATCGAAGACGGAATCATTGGGCTACCATGTTTGGAGAAATATAACTATTCGATATCCAATGACAGAATCCGACTAAATGACAAAACCATTTTCTTTCAGAAACCAATACAATTAACTCCTGGAGAAAACAGAGTTCAAACAATCTATCTGGTAGGCAAACCAACTAAAGTATGTTTTATCAACACCGGTGAGCAAAACATTGAAATTTCTAATAATATCCAAAATTCTCATGATGTTTGCAACGTATCAAAACTAAAAAGCCTAGTGAGAACAGATCACATTGAAAAGCCAACCCGCGAATCCATAGAAAAGATTATTCTGCACTACGCTGACATCTTTAATTTAGAAACCGACCTTTTGCCCTGTACTAATTTAACCCAGCAGACAATTTCCTTAACCAAAGATAAAATCATTAACACACGATCGTATAGACCACCGGAATGTCATCGAGACGAAATTTCGCGACAAATAGGAGACATGTTAAAGAAAAATATCATAGAAGAATCCGATTCCCCTTATAACTCTCCGGTATGGGTAGTTCCGAAAAAATTAGACGCCTCAGGAAAACAGAAATGGAGGATAGTCATTGATTTTAGGAAACTTAATGAACTCACGGAACAAGACGCTTATCCTTTACCTGACATAGACGACATTTTGACACAACTAGGAAACGCGAAATTCTTTTCGGCGCTTGATTTATCCTCAGGATTTCATCAAATTCCAATGAACGAGAAATCCAAAAAATATACCGCTTTTTCGACACCGCAAGGCCACTTTCAGTTCAATCGAATGCCATTCGGTCTTAAAAACGCACCCATTACTTTTCAAAGATTAATGGACAGAGCCTTAACTGGACTTGTAGGTAAATATTGCCTTGTTTATTTGGACGACATATTGATATTCGGAAAAACGATTCAAGAACATAATGAAGACCTCGCGATAGTATTTCAGAGACTCAGAGAATTAGGACTTAAATTGCAACCGGATAAGTGCGAATTCGTAAAACCTGAACTAGAATGCTTAGGCCACGTAGTTTCAGCCGAAGAAGTTAAACCAAACTCCAAGAAATTAGACGCTGCAAAAAACTTTCGATTACCCCGCAATGCCACGGACGTTAAATCATTATTAGGTTTAGCAGGTTATTACCGCAAATTTATTCGGAATTTTTCTAAAATCGCGAAAAGCCTTACAGACTTAACAAAAAAGGACACACCATTCCATTGGACTGACAAACACCAGACTAGCTTTGATACTTTAAAGGACAAACTCTGTAATTCCCCAATACTAGCTTATCCGGACTTTAACAAAACCTTTACCCTAACCACCGACGCAAGTAACGAAGGACTAGGAGCAATACTGTCACAAGACGATCATCCTTGCTGTTACATTTCAAGGACACTAAACCCACCCGAACGAAACTATACCACGACAGAAAAGGAACTCTTGGCCATCGTATGGGCCGTGATAAGACTTAGGTAGTACTTGTTAGGACGACGGTTCATTATTCGAACCGACCACCAAGCCCTTAAGAGGCTACACAATTGCAAAGACCCCTCTAGTCGACTGATTCGTTGGAGACTTAGACTCGAAGAATACAGCTATGAAATCGAATACATAAAGGGTAAAGATAATACTGCTGCAGACGCCTTGTCTAGCGTTCACGCGGTAACTCGCAACGAAATAGTTAATCTCGACCTATTAATTGACCACACTAATTCATTCAACGAATGGAAAAACAACAACGAAAACCCGAAACTCTTAGAAGTTAAACCGAATGATCAAACATTTTACCAATTAACTCGAAACGATTTAGGAGAATACGACGAGACACTTTGGATCAGAAAACTTTACAAAATCCTTAAAAATACAACAAAAATCGGCATAGGAAATAACGATTTCACTGAATTAGAGAAAACACAGATTAAACTCATGCTAATATATTTTAACGACACATACAACGAAATTACTTATGCGCCCAATCCCATTTTAAAACTAGACGAAAGCGAAATACTACAAGCAATAAAGGAAAACCGTAACGACACCGTAGGACATTTAGGGATACAGAAAACGTATCAACGGATTAAGGATAAGTTCAAAATCCCCGGCCTTTTTGAAAGAGTAGAAAACTTCGTGAAGACATGCGACACATGTCAAAAGGAGAAACTAACACGTATCAGACCCAATGAGTCCCCACAGATCTCAGACACACCACTTCACCCTAACGACAAAATCGCTATGGACATCATAGGACCGATGACGAAAACCAAACGCGGAAATCAAAATATACTTTCAATTCACGACGAACTTACGAAATATCTGATCCTTGTTCCCCTCAAAACGCAACGAACTGAATCTATAATTAACGCGCTCATTGAGCACTATATTTACATATTTTCGGCACCAAAGACGATTCTGACAGACCAAGGACAAAGTTTTGTTAGCGATTTAATGACGAAATTTGAAGAGGCCTTTAAAATCAAAAACGTCAAAACAACTTCATCTCACCCACAGAGTAACGGATCCCTCGAAAGAACACATGCCTCGGTTAAAGGTTTAATTCGTACTGCGTTACACGACAATGACAAAGAATGGGACGAAGTACTTAATTTCATTTGTTTAGGATACAACACTGCAAAACATGAAGGAACAGGATTCTCCCCCTTCGAATTGACTTTTGGGCGAAAAGCGAACTTACCTTCCGCAATGTCCAAATTCCCCACATTTACCTATGACGATATGTACTCACTTTGGCAAAAACAGTTAAATAAATATTGGGAAACAGCTCACAAAACACTTATTCAAAATAAGCAACGCTACAAGCGAGACCATGAAAGAAAGATTGTTAAAACTCAGACCGTGTTTAGGAAAGGAGACTTTGTTTTAATTCACAATGACCATAAAAGAGATAAGTTGGACATTGAATGGTTAGGACCCTATAGAATCAATGATGTGAAAACTCCTTACTACATTATATCTATCGACAATATTAAGAAAAAGATACATGGTACCGATTAAAAACGTACTTTTTCCACGATAATGCTGACCCTAGCACTAGTAACAATACCCTTGGTTAGTTGTCTTAAATTCACAGAATAGGAATTACGATTTATATACAAATCCAACCAATTCTACTACGATCTTAGAGGACCTAGATCAATCTAAACTGATGGGTATGTCACGACCGGCATACCTCAAATCCGATGGACCGATGATGGAGACAGAGATATGGCGGCCTTGGCGACAATGTATATCGCCGAAGTGCCTAATGAGTCATCTGTATCCTAACGGTCCTTCCACCGAATGTCCTAGAAGTGTGACAACGGTCACGTACGCCTACAGGGTAGTGGGGATATTGAGGGATGACAAACAAAGAAGAAACAGATGTTACCGAAAGTCAAATTGTAAGAGCTTCAGTCTTGGAAAGTCACGGCTGGAGCTCAGAACAAAATCGCAGTCAGTGTAAATTCAGAATACAAGAAATAAATTCTCTTGTTTTTTTTGTTACCTTAATTTTTTTCTTTTCGTTCGAGCCTCCTGCTTTTTATTTTACGTGACACGAGCATGGTAACTCAAGATCAAGCACATGGATAGCAACGGCGCACGCAGCACACAGCGGCGAGGCGAACGAGATAAGTAATTATGAAGTAATGTGGCCATTAGATAGCGGTTGCACAGATCACATAATTAACAACGTAAATTATTTCGATAAATCTATTGACCTTAAAGAACCGGTAAATATATATTTAGGCGATAATAGATCAATAAAGGCAACAAAATTAGCGAATGTTATAAGTTATTTTGAAGCATTTGGAAAGCAAAATGAAATAAATGTGCATAATGTTTTTTACGCGAAAGAAATGTCCGCAAACTTGATTAGTTTAGGCAAGTTAAAAGATAATAGGAACACGGTTATTTCAATAGGAAATATTGCAAAAGTAATAGATGAGGACAATAAGCTTACAGCGGTAGCGGTTAAAGAAAAGGGAACATATAGATTGAAAAGTATATTGAAAGGGAACGAGCACTTAGCAAACAGCGCCGAACGTAGTGATATGAGTAAAAAGAAAAGATGGCATAGGATGCTAGGACACGTAAATTTTAAATATTTAAATATTTTGGGTAAAGAGCAACTAGTTACTGGTATACCGAAAGAATTTGAAAAGGAATTTTTGAAATGTAGGGTGTGCATGGAAAGGAAAATGCAAAATTTACCATTCAAAAATAATCGAACCAAGGCTAGGGAGATAATGGAAATTATTCATTCGGACGTGCGCGGTCCCTTTAAGACTACCGGATTCAATGAAGAGAAATATTTCATCTCATTTATCGATAATTATAGCAAAATAGCTAGAAGTTATTGTATAAAATCAAAAGATGAGGTGTTTGATTGTTTCGTACAGTTTGAAAATGAAGGCGAGAATTTAACGGGCAAGAGGTTTAAAATATTGAGATGTGATAATGAAAAAGAGAACTTGAATAATCGAATTTATAAATTTGCTAGGGATAAAGGTATCAGAATAAATAACTGCCCAACCTACGTACATGAATTAAACGGGACAACGGAAAGGTATAATAGAACAGTGATGGACATGGCACGTTGCTTGTTAGCGGAAGCGAAAGTACATAAAAGGTACTGGCTGGAAATAGATTGGACAGCGGTATACTTGAAGAATCGAATACTGGCAAATACTATAGAGAGAAAGACACCTTTTGAAGTATTCTTCGGGAGAAAACCAAGTGTTGAAAATCTACATCTATATGGAAGTAAAGTTTTTGTAAGAACAAAAGAGAGTTTCTAAATGGGATAAGAAGGCAGATATGGGAATTTTGTTAGGATATAGTGAAGTAGGTTACAGAGTCTTATTAGGTAGAAAAATAACAATAGCGAGACATGTAGAGGTCATAGGAACAGACACAAAATGTATCGGCGTTGCGGAAAATTCATTCGATAAAGATAACAATGACATTGAGGATAATGATTTATTGGTAAACATGAATAAGGAAGAGTTAGAAAGTAGGGAAGATGAAAATGATAACAGTCTTGAAAGCTTAAACATCCCTAGAAGGTCTACACGTAATAAGAGAACTCCAGTAAGATATCCAGAAAAAGAAAACATTAGTGAAATCCATGCAAATTATTGTAGTGTAGATATCCCTTGTACATTTCAGGAGGCGATTTGTTGTGAAGATAGTGAAGATTGGAAACAAGCTATGAATAAGGAAATAGAATGTCTTTATAAGAATAAAACTTGGAAATTGGTAGAAAGGGTAAAAGGCAAAGACGTATTAGATGTAAAATGGGTTTACACGAGAAAATCAGATGACAGGTATAAGGCTAGATTAGTGGTAAGAGGATTCCAACAAAGAAACGTAGCCGATGACATATACTCCCCAGTAGCGAGTAATGAGACCTTTAAGATATTGCTATCATATCGTTGTCAAAATGGATTAATTATTGAGCAAATGAATGTAGAAACTGCTTTTTTAAATGGTGAAGTAACCTCGGAGGTATATGTAAATCAACCAAAGGGATATGCGGACGGAACGAATAGAGTTTGTAAACTATCGAAAGCGCTTTATGGGTTAAAAGAAAGTCGAAGAGAGTGGTATGAGTGTCTTGATAAGTGTGTGACGAGATTAGGTTTTAAGAAGAATAACATAGAGTTGTGCCTATACTGTATTCAACTTTTTCCACATTTCATGTGCTGTTGTGCAACATAAAAGAAGATCCAACGGTTTCCTTCCTACTGAGGTCACAATTAATTTTCCTGCTAGCCGATCTGCCTTCAAAAATCTTTTACGGGCGATTTCTTTCTCCGCACTGTTACTTGGATGACACAGATTCCCTTCACACACGTTGATCAGGTCGTCATATTCCTCCAAAAGTGTACGCATGACAAAACGCCACTGGAGCCAGTTTTCTTCGCCTCGTAACATCTCGATCTTCGCACTTGCTGATTCCATTTTAGCACTATCACTTACTTTACTAAGCACAATACTTTGACAATTTATTCACTTCGCGTTGCTATCTTACACTCTACAGCCCTGGGCCCATAACCTGTTGAGGTTATTCGGTATATAAAGAGCGAAAAACGCGTGGATAAAGTGTAAGATACAAAGTATATATTTGACTTAATAATGAAATACAGGAATACAATTTGAGCTGGTCCAGATCCGCACGCTAGCAGTGTTACTTTATGACTGAGAACCCCGAAGCCAACGTCGCCTGTCTACCGTTTATGGTCTGCCTCCCTGCTATTCTTTTGTCTATATGCTGTCGATGTCTTCAGCGCTTGAGAATGCTAAAAAGACCAGATGTGGAGTTTTCCTAGAAGTGGTGACCACATCAACAAAAAGGTCGAGCAGGTTGTAATAAAAAAGGAGAGAAATTTAAGTAACGAATCAGAAGAAAAACTTGAGGACATAGAAAATAATTTGAGAAGGCCAGGACGGGAAACAAAGAAACCTGAAAGATATGGCCAAACGGGCTCATATTTCATTTATGTGAATGTAGTTAGCGCAGGCAGTCCTCAAACCTATGAAGAAGCATTAAGTGGAGATGACAGCAGATCATGGAAAGAAGCAATGGATCGAGAAATGAATAGTTTAGTCAAAAATAAAAACCTGGCAATTAGTAGAGAAACCAAAAGATAAAAAGGTATTAGATTTGAAATGGGTATATACGAATAAATCCGATAATCGTAAGAAGGCGCGACTAGTTGTTCGGGGCTTCCAACAAAAGGAAATACCGGAAGATTTATACTCTCCAGTGGCAAAAATGCAAACGCTGAAGTTATTACTATCTTATTGTTGTCAATATGGTTCGATGATTATGCAAATGGATGTAGAAACAGCATTCCTAAACGGAACTATAAAATCGGAAGTATTTGTAAAACAACCTATGGGTTACGCCGATAAAAGCGGGAAAGTGTGTAAACTATCAAAGGCGTTATATGGATTGCGTGTGAGTTCATGGGTTTGGTATGAATGTTTCGACGAGTATATTAAAAAATTAGATTCTCAAAGAAGTGAGAGTGATTATTGTCTGTATATGAAGTATGAGAGCGATCATGTTATATACTTAATTCTATTCGTGGATGATTTATTAATGTGTGGAAAAAACAAAAGAAAAATCGATGAAATTAAAAATAAATTGTCAAACAAATTTGCGATGAGGGACTTAGGTGAAGTAAAGACTTACTTAGGAATATACATTGAATACGATCATAAGAAGTGTGAGATGAAATTAGATAAAAGTAGTTATATAGAGTCATTAGCGAAACGATAGTATATAGGAAATAGTAAACTATATTTTACACCAAAGGAAAAAAACTTAAATTTAGAACCCGCACAGTCAGCCTCAGGCGATATAAGATATAGAAACCTCATAGGAGCTTCATTATGTATTAGTACTGGAACAAGATTAGACGTTAGTTATAGTGTAAGCTATTTAAGTCGATTTCAAAACAGTTTCGACGGGACCCATTATAAATATGCGTTGAGAATTTTGTAATACTTATATTTAACCAGAAAATTAAGGTTGACTTATGAAAGAAATTTGAACGCTGAAATCATTTATTGCTTTGTTGACGGTGATTTATCATAAGACTACTACAAGACTACTACGGGATTTATCATAAGATTTTTCGGAAACGCAATTTACTGGAATCGACAAAGCGAAACAGCGTGACAAAATCATCAACAGCCGCCGAGTAAGTAGTTTTGTCAGAAGCAGGGAGTGAAATAAAATTTCTAAAGAAATTATTGAAAAATTTCAAAATAATGATCGAGAGACCAATAAAAATTTATGAAGATAATTCTGGAGCGATTGCGATATCAAAATTTGGAAACTTGACAAAAAATTATGAGTACATTGAAGTACATTTCCATTTTGTAAATGAAAGTTGGGAAATTAAAGAGATTGACGTTATAAAAGTAAATTCAGAAAACAATGTAGCAGATATTCAAACGAAGGCTTTAGGGAGAAATAATTTTGAAAATTTTAGATTACTTTTAAAAATAGTTTAATTTTCACAAAAGGAAATGAATATGCAGCACAATAATTAAGGAAGTGTATTGAGATATGTAAAATTTTTGTGCTGGACTATGTCGAGTGCGTAGTTGAGATGTTTGTATGTGGATATCAGTGTGTGGAGATATGTGTGTGCGCCGCGACTGAAAAACAGACGAATGTAAACAGTTCGGTCGGTTAACAGTCTACATAAGGTCGGGTATGGAAGAAAGTGCTGAGACGCGTGCAGCTGTGAAACGATATATATTCTAAAAATCGTTTATAAAATAAATATGTGTCTACGTTAATAGTAATGGCCAGTGTAAATTTTATGTTTCCATAACAATATTTCGGCCATCAAGATCCACAATTCTCATCAATAACACTGTTGGTCGCAGAGTTATACCACCGCAACGACCCTACTATCTTAACGGAAATCAGGGAATCGATCAATACGCGGTGTCGTTTCCTAGAATCGTAACGGGAATTTGCGACTCCCGTTGACTCGCTTCCACACGATCAAATCTCTCCACGGTTGGACAAATTGACATCAACTCTGGCCAATGTAAAATCCAGGAGTAAACCCTCCATTTTTACATTTTCAGACTTAAATATTCAAACCAACCTATCTCCGTTTCTAATGCAGAAATGCAGACAATACGATGTGCATTGTTCTCCACATTTCCTGCCAAATACAGTTCACATCTGCTAGATAGAGCTACGTCAAGTCTGAACCCTGTCAAGTCCAGTGTAATTGCAGATTTGCATATTCATGCCTGAACATTCAGATCAACGTATCGCTGTTTCTATTGACATGTCGATATGTCGACAAATGGATGCGCGATATACTCCATATTTGCTGATAAATACAGTGCAGATCATACGAATTACGCTATATAAAATCAGTATCGATTCAAATCCAGCTAATTGCAGTTTTTAATATACATTATTAAATATTCAAAATCACGCATCTCCGTTACTGTTGGAAATGTGTCGACAATACGATATGCCTGGTAATCCACATACCTTGCCAAATACATCGTTTACCAGCCAGTTTGGGCTATATCTGCACTGGTCCCAGACAGATCAAGCATAAATATAAGTCGGAGATGAAATATCACGGGAAATTTCCGTTTGGAATTTTGGGAAAATCCCGCAACATTGTAATCTAGATTCTACCATAGCTGTAATTCAACAATTGTAGCCATCCAGTTCGATTGTAATTGTTCGAAACTTGTGATACTGAACTAGGCCTCGAGGCGACAACCAGTCACCGAACGTAGCCGCGGTCAAGGGATGAACGTTTTATCTATTAAAGGCATGGAGTAATTCTATAGCTGTCCTTAAATGAAATAATCGTAGCGGCACGTGACAGTAAACATTCCAACGGTTTCTGTCCCGTGTCTCGCCGCACGCAGACCCTATCCTTCCAATGAGATGAGTGCCAGATGTCAACGCATCTCCACAGTATATGTTTAGCTAGCCTGAGGATTCATTATACACCTATAGCGGCACTCGTCTGTAAAATTCATAACGGATTCGGTCGAGTGAACCCGCTACACAACAAATCGTGTTTACTGTAAGATGAGTTTATTATAGATCCGACAACCTTAGGCGGTTACCGAAGGTTAATCAAATTCCGTCGTTTTTGTCGTGATCATATGCCCTCTAGTCAACTACCCGAAATGTCAGCATTTGTAATCAAGGTCGAGAGTTCAGCGTCCGTTGTGATTTTTCGAGAACACCTTGGAAATTTAAATCCCAACGCCTTTTGTCAACTCCGACGCATATAAATATAGCGAACAGGCTAGCGAGGCATTCTTTGTTATCGAATAACACGAGCAGTAGCAGTTAAGTCGATACTTCTTTGCGCCGATTTATTCGTAATCACGAATCAAGACAACAAGTGTATTATGCGTCTAGTGTACACGTAGGGTATATTTTAATAAACTACACAGTTAAATATACTCTTGTGTTTTTAAGCCTAAATCTCTACCATACATCTGAACCTGGTGACACCGACGTGATTTTTGTGTAAGAGGTGACAGCGATAGGCTAGTCGCAGTTTGAATATCATAGTCCGCAACTCACACAATGGAAAAGGAGAGCAAACGAACTCCAGCCGGCTCATCGTTCCGCGTGCCGCCCTTTATGCCCACCATGACCAGGATTTGGTTTTACATTTTAGAGAAATATTTCGAGGTAGCCGGCATCTTCCACGACGATGAAAAATCCTTAGCCCTCATGGGATTCTTCGACCCACATTACCTCGCGAAGATTGAGGATACAGTGACCAACCTCCCCGCCACAGGCCAGTACGATAAATTGAAGAGCGAGCTGATCCGCGCCCTGACCGAATCGGACAGCGCCAAGTTCGAAAGGTTAGTCGAACGTGAAGAGATGGGCAACAGAAAACCCTCACAGTTTTATAATGACTTAAAAAATTAGCCAGCCCCCTCGCTTCCGATGAATTCATCCACATCTTGTGGAGGAATCGCCTCCCTGATCGCATCAGGGAAGTCCAGGCTGCAGTGGACGATACGAGTATCGAGAAACTGACCAGGACAGCGGATAAAATCGATGAGGCGTATAATCGTAACGGGAAGCGCGCTCACAAGGTAGTCACAATCGAGCCACCGGCGTCACACGAAGGCAAAAACGACGCACTGGCCGCCGAGGTCAGCAGACTGCGAGAACAGATTAAGGCTATGGGAAGCGGCGGGTATCATCGACCACGAAGACGTTCGAATTCTCTCACTCGACCCCGCCACCGTTCGCGTTCGCGAGACCATCCTCGCCAGGACGGAATTTGCTTCTATCATGCGAGGTTCGGCGATCGCGCCACGCTTGTAGTTGGAAGTCGGGAAACGACCCCAGCCGTCCGTAAAAGCGGAGGACGGCGACGGCTTGGGATCTCGCCGCATCTTTATTTTGGACCAGAGAACGAAGACTTCGTTCTTAGTTGACACCGGTGCTGATATCGGCGTTCATCCCCGAAGCAGGCTATCTAGGGACGTAAAGAAAACAACGTATGAACTATTCGCTGCCAATGGGACGCGCATCGCAACGTACGGCACTATAGCGATGGAGCTGAACCTGTCCCTTAGACGTGCCTTCCAATGGCACTTCACTGTCGCTGATGTGCAAACCCTCATCATCGGCCTAGGTTTCCTAAGTCATTACGGGTTGCTTGTGGATCCAAGAAAAAGACGACTTCTCGACACAACAAACTAGCTATCGACCAGGGGATACGCCGCCAACTGCGAACAGCTTATGACTAAGACCGTAAGCAGGGATTTGGTCTACCAACAATTGTTGGCGAAATGTCCAGATCTAACGCGCCCACCGGCCTTTGGGTGAGAGAAAATGCGGCACTGTGTGGAGCACCACATCGAAACCACACCCCGCCTGCCCGTATATTGCAAACCCCGCCCTCAGGCACCGGACCGTCTCAAGCCAATCAAGGCGGAATTTGTAACACTTATCGAGCAAGGAGTCATGCGCCCATCGAAGAGTTCCCGGGCATCTCGACTACACGTCGTCCCAAAGAAGGATGGAAGTCTGCGACATTGCGATGACTACAGAGCGCTGAACGCCCGCACTGTACCCGATAGGTACTCTCCACAGCACATACAAGACTTCGCTCAGCATTTACACGGTCGGCGAATATTCTCAAAAACTGCTTTAGTGCGCGCCTACCATCAAATCTCAATCGCGCCTGAGGACGGTACAAAAACCGCGGTTTCGACACCATTCGGCCTTTTCGAGGCAAACAACATGATGTTTGGGCTTCGAAACGCCGCGCAAACGTGTCAAAGATTTGTCGACGTAATCACGCGAGGCCTAGATTTCGTTTACGCGTACATAGATGACTTCTTGGTAGCTTCGGAAACCGAGGAGCAGCACCGCGGGCACTTGCGGATCTTGTTCGAACGTCTAAACCAGTAAGGCGTAGTAATCAATCTCGCAAAGTGCGAGTTCGGCATTAATGAAATAGCCTTCCTAGGCCATACGGTAAACGCGCACGGAATAAAACCGCTCGCCGATCGCGTTAGAGCCATAAATGAAGCACCGCTCCCGGCGAACATCAAGGCACTACGCGGATACCTCGGTATGATTAACTTTTACCGACGTTTCATACCGGGGGCAGCTAAAATTTTGCAACCCCTCAACGATTTGTTACAAGGGGCGAAAGAGGGCAACATGCCCATTATTTAGTCGGAGGAAGCCAAAACGACCTTTAGCGAGTCAAAACGCGCCCTAGCTGACGCTACGATGTTAGGGTATCCTATACCTGGCGCGCCCATCAGCCTCGCAGTAGATGCGACCGACTTTGCAATAGGGGCGGTGTTGCAGTAACGCGCGAATGACACTTGGCAACCGTTGGGTTTCTTAACTAAAGCCTCAAATTTCGCGCAGCGAAAATATAGCGCATACGATCGCGAATTACTCGCTATGTATACCGCGGTCAAGCGATTTAGACACGCCGTAGAGGGGAGGAATTTCATTATTTTCATAGATCACAAACACCACACCTATGCGTTCAGTCAGAATCCCGACAAGTGTTCGCCGAGACAATTCCGTCAACTAGATTAGATCGGGCAGTTCACGACCGATATAAGGCATATAAAAAGGCTGAATAACAATGCAGCCGACGCCCTATCTCGCATCGAAGCCATAGGAAAATCCGTGGATCACAAAACTCTCGCCGCCGCGCAAGAAGAAGGCAAGGAGCTCCGCGACATCATCAACTCCGATATATCCGCGTTGCAGGTTAAGAAAATTCGTTTTCCGGATTACGACGCGGAAATATACTGCGACGTATCAGGCGACATCGTACGACCGTACGTACCGAAACCCTTGCGGCGCGACGTATTCAATTCGCTCCACGGACTTTCCCATCTAGGGATACGCGCGACCCAAAAATTCGTAAAATAGCGTATAGTTTGGCCGGTGGTAAACAAAAATTGCCAAACATGGACACGGCAATACATCCCGTGTCAATAATGTAAAATAACGAGACACGTATCAACGCCGACCGGAACATTCGCAGAGCTAGCAGGACGATTCGAGCATGTACATTTAGACATCATCGTCATGCAATATTCACAAGGCTACCGATATTGTCTAACATGTACCGACCGTTTTTCACGTTGGCCCGAAGCGATTCCAATCCCAGATATGGAAGCGACGACCGTTGCCTCGGCTCTTCTTTCCACATGGATAGCGCGTTTTGGCGTCCCAGCAAAAATAACAACCGATCAAGAACGCCAATTCGAATCCAGTCTTTTCAACGAACTATGCCGGATGCTCGGCATTGATAATTTGCGTACCACAGCCTACCACCTCGCGTCCAGCGGGATGGTAGAGCGCTTTCACAGGCAGCTTAAGGCCGCAATCAAATGCCACAATTCGAGCAACTGGGTTGAAAGCCTTCCCATAGTTCTTTTAGACATTAGAACCGCTATCAAGGAGGACCTGAGCGCAACCGCAGCCGAAATGATTTACGGTACGGACATACGATTGCCAGCAGAATTCTTTGTACCAGCAAAACAACCGGCCAACGCGGAATTCGCAAACTGTCCGCGAGAGCGAATGAGCGATATTAAACCTCTGCCGACTTCACGACACGGCGAAAAGAAAACGTTCATGTTCCGCTATTTAGAAACGTCGCCGTGCGTTTTCGTACGCCACAATGCAATCGGAGGTTCACTGCAACCACCATACGATGGCCCCTATCAGGTTACACAGCATGGGATGAAAACCATTACAATACGGATGAAGGACAAAAGCGTGAAAGTCTCCGTAGATCGTCTAAAACCCGCCTTCATCGTGTCGGAAGATATTGAGCATCTGGAAAGGAGCGCAGAAACCTACGACGTATTTTTACCTGGGAAAATCTTCCGACCGCAAAGCAGCGAGCAAGCGCAACAAAGCGACGGAGACGCAAGAACCAATTATACCACGCGTTCGGGCAGGAGAGTTCGTTCTCCTCACCGCTTTCAAACGGGTTTGAATTAAGCGGTTAGCAAGGGCACCGCGCTAACATACGTAAACAAACATAAAAAGAAGTAACGTTAACACTGGCAGGCGGGTACTGTAGCGGCACTCGTAGGTAAAATTCATAACGGTTTCGGTCTAGTGAACCCGCTACACAACAAATCGTGTTTACTGAAAGATGAGTTTATTATAGATCCGACAACCTTAGGCGGTTACCGAAGGTTAATCAAAATCCGTAGATTTTGTCGTGAGCATATGCCCTCGAGTCAACTACCCGAAAATTCAATATTTGTAAACAAGGTCGAGAGTTCAGCGTCAGTTGCGATTTTTCTAGAACACCTTCAAAATTCAAATCCCAACGCCTTTTGTCAACTCCAGCGCATACGAATATACCTAGCAGGGTAGGAGGCATTCTTTTTTATCGAGTGACACGAGCAGTAGCAGCTAAGTCGATACTTCTTTGCGCCCATCTATTCGTAATCATGAATCAAGACAACAAGTGTATTATACGACTAGTGTACACGTAGGGTATATTTTAATAACCTACATAGTTAAATATACTCTTGTGCTTTTAAATCTAAATAGCTACCATACACCTCAAATCAAATTCGCACTAGTGAATATCTGCTCTATTCCATAACAACAACGTCTAATCCAAATGAAGATTCGTTTCACGCATCTAACACTAATCATAATGTGAACCCGATCTATATGAAGATACATGCACATGCGATCGATTCTGACTGTCCAGGACTCTCACCGGAGTTGGAACTCGCAGTGCACCGTGACGAACGGCACATGTGTAAGAATTCATTCTCAGCCAGACCGTCAGTCGTGCTCGCGCCACAATAGAAGCAACATGGAGTTTCTTTAGATCTCTGCTACGCGTCGTTGGCTTGTTCGTGCCAAGTAAGGTAGATATCATTTCCGAACTACCACTGGAAGTTTTGCACTTGATACTTCGAAAATAGGATCCCTCGTCCCTGCAGAGCGCCGCGCTTGTCTCGCGCAAATGGTTCAACGTATGTAGATCCGACAAGTGTCTACGGCGGAAAGCGAGACGTCACATGAGGCATACGAGAAAGCGGGTCAAGATGCAATTTCTCAGACCTGCAGCCGCTAAAGCTACCAACCAAGAATCAAGAAGTAGAGGACGTGGTGAGGGCAGCCTAAAGCACGAAATAAGCTTATCCGCTACTCGTACGGCGGTCGTCGTTGGAAGGTTACGCCGTCCTCCGAAAATTTCGATGCGAGATCGCCCCATCGATGTTGGACCAATAAAATGTATTTGACTCTAACTCGTGTAAGTACCTTAATTGGACTGCTTGCTATTGCGAGAACTTGAAACGGTCTGGTCCGGATTCAGAACTGTAGAGTGAAGCTTGAAATAAAATGGTTTTGCTGAAACGGCAATGTGTTTCAGTCACGATAATACTATCTGTATCGTAATAGGCCCATTATTGAATATTAAATAAAACGTATCATCGCTGCAATTGCAGATTTGTCGTCGACTAGGTGCGAGATATACTCCTCATTGCCTGCCAAATACAGCTCACATCAGCTGGCTCGTGCTATTATATCATCTCTGGTCCTCGACATATCAAGCGTAATTGCAGTTTTACAAATTAAGGTTAACATATTCAAATGAATGTATCTCCGTTTCTATTGCACATATGGCGACAAAGCGATGCCCGTTGCATTACACATCCGATGTCATGTGCACCGCACATCTGGTGGTTTGTACCATGTCAACTCCGGTCTCTGTCAAACCTAGCGAAATTGCTGCTTTACATGTTCATGATTAATCATTCAAATCACCGTATCGCCGTTTGCATTGCAGATATGCCGACAATTCGATGCGCGATATACGCCACTTTTGCTGCCAAACACAATGCATATTATCTGGTTTGAGTTATGTAACGTGTGGGCGCAGCCAAACTCAGCGTATTTGAAATTATGCATTTTCAGGCGAAATATTCAAATATTACATATTCAAACGAACGTATCTTGGTTTCTATGTCGCCTATTCGATGCGCAGAATACTCCACATATGATGCCAAATCAGCCGGTCTGTGCTATGTCAACTCTGGACCCTGTAAAATCCAGCGTAATTGTAGTTTTTGTTGTTAATGCTTAAATATTGCATTCGAAGCTTCGCCGCTTCTTTTGCACATATGTCGACAATTCCATACGCCTTGTACTCCGCATTTGCTGTAGTTACATTGCCCATCAGCTCGCTTGCGCTGCGTAAACTCTGGTCCCTGCAAAATCCAGCCCAAATGCAATTTTGTATGTTCAGGCTTAAATATTCAAATCAACGTGACTCCGATTCCATAGCACATATGTCGACAATTCGATGCGCGTTATATTCCACATTGACTGCCATACGCAGAGCGCTTCTGGTTTAAGCCGTGTTAAATCCGGACCGAGTCAAATCCAGCGTATTTGTAGTTTTGCATATTCAAGCCTAGTTATTCAAGTGAAAGTATCTCCGTATCCATTGTAGGTATGTCGACAATAGGATGCACGTAATACTGCACATTTGCTGCCAAATACAGCATACTCCAGCCGGTTTGCTCTATGTCATCTATGACATCCCCGGCCGTGTCAAATACGGCGACATTGCAGGTTTCCATATTCAGAATCAAATGGTCAAATCCCCGTACTTCCTTTGCTGTTGCAGACATGCCGAGTATTCGATGTGCCCGGTACTCCAGATTGTCATTGATGCCAAAAGTCGTTGTTGACATCTCAAGAATATTTTCGACTGAGAACAGTACAATGATTCTGGCAATGATTCTTTGGAAGAAATTGCACACTTCATCCTATAGGCATACCGGACGATACAAGGACTGGTCGTCCCTTCTTCCGAAGCAATACCAGCCTCGCCGTGCGCCATATCCGAGGGTTGGCACCCTCCTTCGAACACGATGTAAATAGGTGTCGCAGTCTAGGTGCCATGACCCGCATCATCTCCCCTCATACCCGTCGCGGTACTTCAGGGCCAGGCCCTACTTCGCGAGAGGCTATCATCCTCGCCTCGTCCATCACCTCCCCGTGTGCATATACGCCGACGCAGCGTCATACTAGCTTTTGCGATGGCGCGAACGATATTGAAATAGGTAACCAAACCTAGTAGCACTGTAAATTACTTTCCTACAGTACTTCAGCTTATTATATTTTTTAGATAGTTCATAAGTACTTATTCATGAGCACAAACTATAAAAATTTGTTGCGGCATATGAGCCAGAGGGAAATTCAAATCCTACTGTTACTTTGCCTCGGAGTATCAGGATCGTAAGGATACAAGTAAATACACTCGGAGCATAAAAATGTTGCCGCTACTTCGAAGAAAGACGATTTTGAATCTTCCGACTTCTGCCCCGACCAGTATAAATAAACCGAGGCAACCCAAAGAGTAAAGTATCTTCGAATATCTACGAGTATCAACGAGCGATCTGCTGAATTTCGTGACGAACATTTATGGAATATTTTTACACATTGTATCTACGACTCAGGGCCCATAGGCTGTACCTTACTTTATTATTTTAAGTAAATTCGACAATTACGACGACAATCGATAACCTCAAATAAGTCTGACGGTCAAACTTCCCATATACCGTGTCCTCTACATATTTCATTATAAAAGACCTGAGTCAAATATTGATGTTTTTGACCGTCAGATGTATTTGAGTTAAGGCTATCTATACTAGTCGCCGGGGGGGGGGGGGTTGAAAGAATTCGTATTTGCCTACCTGACGACAATAGCTGGTTGCGGTGACATTGTTTTTACATTAATTGTAGCTCAGCGGTCTAGGTACTTCGAGGCGACAACGACGTAATTTGCTTTGTCCTATGACTCATGTACCGCTACACTTCTATTTCTATAGAAATATAATGCTAAGTACTAAAATATATCACAAGTATTTCATATTTGAAATAACAGTCAAATTAACGGAATTAATCTGTTTGACAACTATGCGGTTCAAGTCTTGTACGAATATATGTGCAGCCTGTAGCTTTAATATTCTAAGCGCGTATTGTATGCCGGACACTTATCTTTAATAAATTTTGCAAATCTGTTTATAGTAAGTGATGAATCATTAGGCCAATGACAAATAAGGCGACCTTTAAAAGATTTAACGAAACTTGCTTCTGCTGAACTTGGTCTATGAAGGTCGAATAGCTTCTCGTTTGTTTTTCAATTAAAGACATACTTTATGGAATGTGTTTTACTGACATACCGATTCCAATGATTTCCAGTGCTTCTTAAAAATATTACACTCTGTTGTATGAAATATAATTTGTCCTTATTATAACCATTAACATCTAATGTCTTTTCTGGAAGTTCGTATACTAAGGCATCGGAATTATTTTTCATTTTACGCTGCGTTACTCGCAACTTTTCACAGATATATGTACCAACTGGAAGTAGTTCATTGGCACGTATTCGAGTATAGTTATTTCCTGCTGGTTTCCACAAAGCTTCACAGAACAACGTCGCTTCCTCGTTCCTTTAAGGAACAGTCATACATTAGTATCACATGAACGTACTCCTTGAAAAAACATTTCATTACTGAAAATCTAAAAGATTATTATTGAACTCAATAAGATTCAGTTGCTTACCTGCTCCTCAAATATTTTTTGCTAATGTCCACTCCTCCTAAGTAGAATGCATCTATAATATGCAATGCAAGTACTTTTTGCTGATATATAAACTCCTTAGTCATTTCATATACAACCTCTGCGTTTACAAGTGTATTTGGTGGTAATTCTATGCCAATGTCATCGACACTAACCCAAGAATTCTTTGTACATGTATATACGTTGCTCCTTCCCACGCCCATATAAAATGTAGCGTGCTTCTTATCATCATCAGACCTTGGCTTTGTACCACATGGCATACAAAACCAGTCATATAGTGATAAAAATGCATTTTCAATGTTAAATTCCATCAATTGTGCTGGATTAATAGTAAGAAATGAAGTATCCTTCAAAAGAGTATTCAATTTGTCTTTGGTTTCATGTGTCTTGGAATTGTCCTAGTTTCATCTGGAAGTTTCCAATACTCTAGATATTGTTTGCGCATATCAGCTTGTTTTGTCTCAACAAGAGTATTATCCGCATAAAATGCTGCAATTTTACACAGATCGATTATTTGTTTTCCTGCCAAATCTTTGTTAGAAGCACGTAGATATTGAACAAATTGTTTCTCTCTTTTTAATTCATTATATGATACTAGTTATAAAACGTCGTCATTTACACCACCTTTTAAAAGCAGACGATTAACATGCTTCAGATATTCAACAACATCTTGTACCCCAGATCGTTTCTTCTTACATATTAAGTAACGTTCTGAATTTCCTGGTCTAGAAGAGTTTGGTTTAAAAATGAAAACTTCTTCAAAGCAGCGATACATTAAATAAACTAAACCAGCACCAAAGGGTGTAAAAAGGTTGAATAATTAAGTCACAAAATCACCACCCTCTCTTTCAACCATCAATGCTATTAAACATCGACAAAGATACAGTTGTTTTGAAAGAATTTCTTGTACATTTTCTTGTCGTTCTACTTAGAATCCTCAATCAGACATCACAAAATGTACTCCTTTGCCATGGGTATGCTGCATTATAAGATTTGTAAATGCCTCTTCATTATCTGGGTCAAAGACATCATCACTTTCCTTTGGTCCGTAGTATGGATGAAATGTTTCACAAGGACCCGCATAAAAGTCTTCTAATTTGAAATCATGTTCATTTTCTAAAGTAAGAGCAAATCCTTTAGCACGTCATTTCTTTCGCCATAGAATATGTTCACTAAAACCTCTTGCTCCGGCACATACATCTGCAAAGTATAGCAGCCCATTCTCCCTCAAACCTTTTGGGTTAGTAAACATAAAGTTACATGCTTTATCTGTATTCGCCATTTTAACAGTAGCACGATTTAAAAAACGAGCACCACGAATTGTTTCATGAGGATTACAACGTGTCCTTGCTCGACGCACTTCAACGTCATCCAAATGAGCGAATACCGTTTTCGCATTGATAACTATTTTCACTATATCTGCACAACAGAAATCAATTTCATCATCTGTGGTCAACTTTTCATATCACCATTTCATATCTTTTACACACTTTATAACTTCCTCTGCAGGATGCCATTTAAGACCTGAATCTTCATGTCCAGGAACATGATGTCCAAAGCCTCTGCGACCATGCTGTCTAGGTGCTTGAACTGGCTCTAAACGACCTTGTTCATTATTTCCGAGGCCGTGACCTCCTTATATCCCATCATTCGCACCATCCTTTTGTCGTTATCGAGGAGATTGTTTGACTCTTGTGTTATTACTTGTATTCTTCTATTGTCAACTACCTTTTCATCAATATCCTCCTCGTCAGATTCACTCGAACATCTGCGAATTTTTTGTCGTTTACTATGATTATAAGTATCTCTATCACAGTTCTTCCTTTTTGTCCTAGTTTTCAATTCTTCTTGCATGGTATGTTGATGCATCAGTCGCATAACAATTCTGCTAGGAACATGATACACTTACACTGTACATGTGAATGTGTGTATAAGCGTCAGAGAACGTCCAGGCCTTAGTTGGGACAAAAGACAAGAGCCAGTCGTTAGAAGTATCTGGAAGAGTCTGTTGACAACAAGCGTACGTGCGAGTAGGGTTTCGAGGTCTTTAGAGTGTAAGATATATGTATAACTGTTGTGTGCTAAATAAAGGGAATTATTTGTATTTCCGAATCCATTCTATATCTTTACATGGTAGCAGAGCGTGGTTCATAGTTTTGCCAGTTATTTTAGTGCATGGTTTTCAATATTGCGAGTTAGGTCGAGTGAGTCTTCAGTAAGGAAAGAAACGTTCAAAGGTTACAAAGAGGAAAAACACACTTCGAGCACGTAGGAACGCTTGAGTAAGAGATAAGGAATCATTTAAAATGGAGAGATTGGAAATCATGATACCTATTTTCGATGGATATTTACGGTATGTGGAAGCAAAGAATAACGATGTTTCTCAAGTATAGAGAATGCGAGGTTGTCACAACTAGGGTGAAGACAGAAACAGACAGTGAAGACTGGGACAAAAAGGATCCGAAGGCAATAAATATCATTTATAGTGCCATCACAAACAGACCATTGGAATGTATTAGAGAAGAAAAAACGGCGTATGAGATAGTAAAAAAGTTTGATGAAATGTACTTGAAAGAGTCGACGGCACTACAGGTCGTATGCAGAAGGAGATTGGAAAAGATAAAACTTGAGAACTACAGTGATTCAACATCGTTCTTTAGCGAATTCGAAAAAGTAATAAACGAATTAAAATGTGCGGGTGCACAAGTGAGTGAGAGGGAAAAACTGACTTACATGCTGAATACGTTACACGAAGAATACAGCTACATAGCGGATATAGTAGATGCACTGAAAGCCGAAAATCGAACGGTAGCGTATTTAAAAAATAAAATTGAAATAGCGGAGAGGAAAAATAAGTCCAATCGAGGAGAAATGCAAACCAACGCCTTTTCTGCAAAAAAGGAAGGATGCTTCAGATGTGGAAGAGTAGGACATTTTGGGAGAGAGTGTCAAAATGGCGTCGAAGCGGGAAACAGTATCAGTTTTTGGCTTGGGTCGACACGTGGTCGCAGCAGAGGAGGAGGAGACAAAGAAAATACGAGCAGGGGACATGGAAATTTCCATCGTCAGTCAACAACCGGCACGAGCGAGTGTCACGACCGGCATACTTCAAATCCGATGGACCGATGATGGAGATAGAGATGTGGCGGCCTTGGCGACAATGTATATCGCTGAAGTGCCTAATGAGTCATCTGTATCCTAACGGTCCTTCCACCGAATGTCCTAGAAGTGTGACAACGGTCACGTACGCCTACAGGGTAGTGGGGATATTGAGAGATGTCAAACAAAGAAGAAACAGATGTTACCGAAAGTCAAATTGTAAGAGCGTCAGTCTTGGAAAGTCACGGCTGGAGCTCAGAACAAAATCGCAATCAGTGTAAATTCAGAATACAAGAAATAAATTCTCTTGTTTTTTTTGTTACCTTAATCTTTTTCTTTTCGTTCGAGCCTCCTGCTTTTTATTTTACGTGACACGAGCATGGTAACTCAAGATCAAGCACATGGATAGCAACGGCGCACGCAGCACACAGCGGCGAGGCGAACGAGATAAGTAATTATGAAGTAATGTGGCCATTAGATAGCGGTTGCACAGATCACATAATTAACAACGTAAATTATTTCGATAAATCTATTGACCTTAAAGTACCGGTAAATATATGTCGGATTGAAGTCAGGATTATCTAGATGGGCGTTTAATGAATTTTCATTAGAATTAGCCATTGTCGTGATACAATGGAGAGTTTATTAGCACGGGCTTATTAACAAGATTAAGCACTCGTAGCACTAGTGATAATGACCTTAGGTTCGAAACGAATCCGCGGTCACGGGATGGTAAACGTATGTTCTCGCACAGTTCAAGTCTAACTCTTTGTTAACTAGATGTAAGGTATTCACTGGTTGTAAGGTGGCACTGTCATTCGTCGATGAGATCGTACGAAAGAATGAATCTCCGTCTCGACGATGCCGTCGAGGAGAACTATAATGGGTGTGTCTAAGGACATGAGATCCTCGGATTCGTCAACGAAAGCTTTCGTTCCAAAGGCGAGGAAAATTAGCGCTGTTGCTAATTGGTCGATCTCCATATCGGCGTTTTGAAAGAGATGCTGGCCGCCCTTGAGGGGAGGTTGTTGACGGGGGGAAACGTTCGTGGAAGATAGGTTTCTCCTATCTTCCCGTAGTTGCAACAAAGACTACTTGACGGACTCCGCTTGACTAAATCTTAAGATCTATAGCGGGTCCTCACGTTAGCTAAACATACACCACAAAGGCATGCCGACATCCGGCGATCATCTTACCCGGAGGACAAAATCTGTGTGTGGCGGGCCGCGGGATAGAAACTATGGAAGTATTTACTGCCACGTATCGCTACGACTATTTCTTTTAAGGAGAGGTATAGAGTTACTCTGTGCCTTTGTCAGATAAAACGTTCATCCCTTTGACCGCGGCTACGTTCGGCGACTGGTTGTCGCCTCGAGCCCAAGCTCACGATCATAAATCTCGAATAATCGGTACGGCATTTGTTTAATCTAAGTTACAGAGTTGCGGTATTCCCGCGAATCCAAGGGGGAGTTCCGGTGTTTTTTCATCTCCGACATATATATTTAGGCGATAATAGATCGATAAGGCAACAAAATTAGCGAATGTTATAAGTTATTTTGAAGCATTTGGAAAGCAAAATGAAATAAATGTGAATAATGTTTTTTACGCGAAAAAAATGTCCGCAAACTTGATTAGTTTAGGCAAGTTAAAAGATAATAGGAACACGGTTATTTCAATAGGAAATATTGCAAAAGTAATAGATGAGGACAATAAGCTTACAGCGGTAGCGGTTAAAGAAAAGGGAACATATAGAATGAAAAGTATATTGAATGGGAAGGAGCACTTAGCAAACAGCGCCGAACGTAGTGATATGAGTAAAAAGAAAAGATGGCATAGGATGTTAGGACACGTAAATTTTAAATATTTAAATATTTTGGGTAAAGAGCAGCTAGTTACTGGTATACCCAATGAATTTGAAAAGGAATTTTTGAAATGTAGGGTGTACAGGAAAGGAAAATGCACAATTTACCATTCAAAAATAATCGAACCAAGGCTAGGGAGATAATGGAAATTATTCATTCGGACGTGTGCGGTCCCTTTAAGACTACCGGATTCAATGAAGGGAAATAGTTCATCTCATTTATCGATGATTATAGCAAAATAGCTAGAAGTTATTGTATAAAATCAAAAGATGAGGTCTTTGATTGTTTCATATAGTTTGTAAATGAAGACGAGAATTTAACGGGCAAGAGGTTTAAAATATTGAGATGTGATAATGGAAAAGAGAACTTGAATAATCGAACTTATAAATTTGCTAGGGATAAAGGTATCAGAATAAATAACTGTCCAACCTACGTACATGAATTAAACGGGACAACGGAAAGGTATAATAGAACAGTGATGGACATGGCGCGTTGCTTGTTAGCGGAAGCGAAAGTACATAAAATGTACTGGCTGGAAATAGATTGGACAGCGGTATACTTGAAGAATCGAATACTGGCAAATACTATAGAGAGAAAGACACCTTTTGAAATATTCTTCGGGAGAAAACCAAGTGTTGAAAATCTACATCTATATGGAAGTAATGTTTTTGTAAGAACAAAAGAGAGTTTCTAAATGGGATAAGAAGGCAGATATGGGAATTTTGTTAGAATATAGTGAAGTAGGTTACAGAGTCTTATTAGGTAGGAAAATAACAATAGCGAGACATGTAGAGGTCATAGGAACAGACACAAAATGTATCGGCGTTGCGGAAAATTCATTCGATAAAGATAACGATGACATTGAGGATAATGATTTATTGGTAAACATGAATAAGGAAGAGTTAGAAAGTAGGGAAGATGAAAATGATAACAGTCTTGAAAGCTTAAACATCCCTGGAAGATCTACACGTAATAAGAGAACTCCAGTAAGATATCCAGAAAAAGAAAACATTAGTGAAATCCATGCAAATTATTGTAGTGTAGATATCCCTTGAACATTTGAGGAGGCGATTTGTTGTGAAGATAGTGAAGATTGGAAACAAGCTATGGATAAGGAAGTAGAATGTCTTTATAAGAATAAAACTTGGAAATTGGTAGAAAGGGTAAAAGGCAAAGACGTATTAGATGTAAAATGGGTTTACACGAGAAAATCAGATGACAGGTATAAGGCTAGATTAGTGGTAAGAGGATTCCAACAAAGAAACGTAGCCGATGACATATACTCCCCAGTAGCGAGTAATGAGACCTTTAAGATATTGCTATCATATTGTTGTCAAAATGGATTAATTATTGAGCAAATGAATGTAGAAACTGCTTTTTTAAATGGTGGAGTAACCTCGGAAGTATATGTAAATCAACCAAAGGGATATGCGGACGGAACGAATAGAGTTTGTAAACTATCGAAAGCGCTTTATGGGTTAAAAGAAAGTCGAAGAGAGTGGTATGAGTGTCTTGATAAGTGTGTGACGAGATTAGGTTTTAAGAAGAATAACATAGAGTTGTGCATATATATACATGGAGAGGGAGAAAATGTTGTTTATTTGCTTATGTATGTGGACGATTTGCTAATTTGTAGTAAAAATAAAAGGAAGATACAAAGGGTAAAGAAGTTATTAACTAATAGATTTGAAATGAAAGATTTAGGTGAAGTCAAAGAATATCTTGGAATAAATATAGACTATGATTATTTCAAAAATGAAATAAGATTAAGCCAAAAGAAATACATTGAATCATTAGCAAACAAATGTAAGTTACAAAATAGCAAATTGTACTGTACACCTATGGAGACCAACTTAAAAATTGAAAAAGCTGAGATAAATAGAGAGGATATTGGATACAAAAATTTAATTGGCGCAATGTTGTATGTTAGTGTAAATACCAGACCCGATATAAGTTATAGTGTGAATTATTTGAGTAGATTTCAAGATTGTTGTAATGAGACACATTTTAAATTTGCTTTGCGAATATTGAAATATTTGTACCGGACTAGAGACTTAAGATTAGATTATAAAAGGAATGAAAAATGTGAAACGATAGATTGTTATGTGGACGCTGATTAGGCAGGAGATCATTTAGAAAAGAAATCGACTTCTGAACATGTAATTAGATTGTGTGGAAATGTAATTGGTTGGAAGTCTAAAAAACAAAGGTGTGTGACAAAAGCCTCGACGTATGCAGAGTATGTAGCTCTATCGGAAGCGGTGAGTGAATTAATGTCCATTATGGAAATTATGAAAATCTTCAATGTAAATCTAGACGATAACCCTGTAAAAATTGATGAGGATAACTCTGGAGTGATAAGTATAGCAAAGCACGGAAATTTTACAAAAAATTCTAAACACATTGAAGTTCATTACCACTATGTTCACGAGTGCTTAAAGGAGAACAAGACAAACATTTAAAGTAAGTACAGACGAAAATACTGCGGATATTTTTACGAAGGCACTGTGTAGAGAGAAATTCGAAAGGTTTAGGTCATGGATGAATGTAAACTAAGAGAAATGTAAATAAATAAGTGTTAAAGTTTCTGTTACGTAATTCGTCAAAGCATGTAAATGCGATTAAGTGTACAGTATAAATGTACGGAGGCGTGTTGGGAATATGATACATTTAAACTGTACATGGGAATGTGTGTGTAAGCGTCAGAGGACGTCCGGGTCTTGGATGAGACAAAAGACAGGAGCCAGTCGTTAGAAGTATCTGGAAGAGTCGGTTGAAAACAAGCGTGCGTGCGAGTAGGATTTTGAGGTCTTAAGAGTATAAGATATATGTATAACAGTTGTGTGCTAAATAAAGGGAATTATTTGTATTTCCGAATCCATTCTATATCTTTTCAATTGAACATGCTGAACATGCAAAATTGCATTTTGGCAGGTTTTGGCAGAGACCAGAGTTGACATAGCTCAAGCAAGCTGATGGGTAATGTAACTGTAGCAAATGTAGAGTATAAGGCGTATCGAATTGTCGACATATGTGCAAAACAAGCGGAGAGACTTTGAAAGCAATATTTAAGCATTAATAGCAAAAACTGCAATTATGCTAGATTTTACAGGGTCCAGAGTTGGCATAGCATAAACCGGCTGATTTGGCATCAGATGTGGAATATAAGGCGCATCGTATGGCCAACGTTTCTGCAAAACAAGCGGAGATACCTCGATTCGAATATGTAAGCATTAATATCCAAAACTGCAGTCACGCTGGATTTCACCGAGTCCAGTCTTGACAATGTGCAAACTGTCTGATGTGTGCTGTATTTGGCAGCAAATGTGGAGTATAACATGCGTCCTATTGTGAACATACTTACTATGAAAACGGAGATACATTCACTTGAATATTAGGCTTGAATGTGCAAAACTACAAATACGCTGGATTTGACTCGTTCCGTATTTAACATGGCTTAAACCACATGAAGCGCCCAATGTATGGCAGTCGATGTGGAATATAACGCACACCGTTTTGTCGACATATCTGCAATAGAAACTGAGTCACGTCGATCTGAATATTGAACCCTGATCATGCATTACTGCATTTACGCTTGATTTCACGGGGTCCGAATTTGACATAGCGCAAACCAGATGATGTGAGCTATATTTAGTAGCAACTACGGAGTATAAAGCGCATCGAATTTTCCACATATCTGCAATCGAAACGGAGATTAGTTGATTTGATTATTTAGATTTGATAATGCAAAACTGCAGTTGCGTTGGGTTTGACCGGACCAGAGTGGACATAGCGCTAATTGGATGATATTGGTTTAATTTGCAAGAAATGTGGAATACAAGGCAAATCGTATTGTCGACACATTTCCAACAGTAACGGAGATGCGTGGATTTGAATATATAATAATGTATATGAAAAACTGCAATTACGCTGGATTTGTCGGTGATCGGAGATGACATAGTTTAAATCGAATAATGTGCACTGTACTGGCAGCAAATGTAAAGTATAACCTAATTCGTATTGTCGGCATATCTGTAACACAATCGTAGATACGTTGATTTGAATATTTATGCACGAATTTGCAAAACTGCAATTACGCGTTTTTGACACGGGCCAGAGCTGACATAGCGCCAGCTCACTAATGTGCGCTGTATTTGGCAGCAAATATGGAGTGGATGTCGGCACATATGCTATAGAGGCGGAGACACATTGATCTGAACGTTTATTCCTGAGTATGCAAAACTACAATTACGCTGCACTTCACAGGGTCCAGAATCGACATAGCCCAAAGCGGCTGATGTGTGCAGTACTTGGCAACAATTTTGCGTATAACACGCTTTACGTTGTCGGCATATCTGCAACGGAAGCGGAGATACGTTGATTAGAATATTTCAGCCTGAATATGCAAAGCTGAAACTACATTGGATTTATCGGAGACCAGAGATGACATAGCTCAAAGCAGCTGATGTGGGCTGTATTTGGCAGCAACTGTGGAGTATAAGATGCATCGAGTTTTCAGCATGTGTGCTATAAAAGAGGAGAAAAGTTGATTCAAATATCTGAGACCGAATATGAAAAACAGCAATTACGCTGTATGTACAAGGTCCAGAGTTGACACAGCTCAAACCGGATTGTGTTCACTGTATCTGGCAGCAAATGTGGAGTGTAGCGTGCATCGTATTTCCGACATACATAATATGTATACAGCTAATAACAGCGCAATGTTTTCTAATGGAGGATTCAGCCTATGTAAGCAAAACTGCAATTACATTGGATTTCACAGGATACACAGATGACATAGCACAAACCCTCCGATGTATGCTAAATTTGGGAGGCAGTGTGGAGTATATCAAACAGAAATTCATCGTCATATCTGCATTAGAAACAGAGATACGTAGATTTGAATATTTAAGCCTGAATATGCAAAACTGCAATTTCGCTGGATTTCGCACGGTCCAGAGTTAACTTAGCGCCAGCCCACTGATGTGCGCTCTATTTGGCAGCAAATGTGGAGCTACCGCGCATAGCATTTTCGACATATATCCAATACCAGTGCGGCTACGTTCTAACGAGTAATTCAGCCTTAACATGCAAATCCGCAATTACATTGGCTTTTACAGCGTTCACAGTTGAAAAGTCGCATCCCGGATGATGCGCGCTGTATTTGGTAGTAAATGTGGAATACAACTTGCATAGTATTGTCGACATACCTGTAATGGGAACGAAGATACCTTCATTTGAATATTTAAGCCTGAATATGCAAATTTGCAATTACACAGAATTTGATCGGTTCCAGAGTTGACGTGGCACAAACCGGCTGATTTGGCAGCATATGTGCAGTATTATGCGCATCGAATGGTCGTCATTTGAGCTCTTGAGGCGGAGATACGTGGATTTCAATATTTTAGACTGAGTATGCAAAACTGCAAATACGCTGGATTTGACACGGTCCAGAATTGACATTGCGCAAACTGGCAGATATGCGCCATATAGGTTTATTTGAACATTTAGGCATGAATATGCGAAACTACAGTCATGCCCGCTTTGACTGAAACCAGAGAGGACATAACGGAAACAGGCTGGTGTGCGCTGCATTTGGCAAGAAATGTGGGGTACAAGTCACATCGAATTCTCGACATATTTGCCACAAAAACGGAGATACGTTGATTTGATTATTCGTGCATGAGTATCCACAATTGCAATTGCGCTGGATTTAACAATGGTCAGAATCGACATAGCGCAAACCGGCTGATGAGTAATACATTTGGCAGTACGACGCTAACTCGAATTTTGGACATATCTGCAACGGAATCGGAAATAGCTTGATTTGAATATTTAATCCTGAAAATGGAAAGCGCTAACAACTCTACTTTCAGCAACGCTAAGACTTCTCACAACTCGACAACACTAACAACTCCACTCTCAACAACGCTAACACCTCTCGCAACTCGACAGCGCTAACAACTCTACTCTTCGACTCCTCGATTAACTCTGACCTCTCGACTCACTCTTATTTCTCGATCAACCGTTCAACGCTTCTCGATCAGCCAATCTTTAAAGTTACATCGTCCCCTACCATTAGCGTTAGTTTTTCCAACTCTCTAACCCCATTCTGTAAACGCTCCGCAAGTACAAGGTGACTTTAGTCACATAGGCTTTCTCCCCGATGTAAACTAACAACCGAAGGACAGACGACATTGTTTTGATCGATTTCTAATGAGGCTTCTTCCTCGCGATACTACAATATGTTAACTTGAATATTTAAGCCTGAATATGCAAAACTGCAAATGCGCTGATGTTGGCTGCGTCCACACGTTACATAACTCAAACCAGATAATATGCGCTGTATTTGGCAGCGAATATGGAGTATAACGCGCTTCGTGCTGTCGGCATATTAGCAATGCAAACGGCTATACGATGATTTGAATAGTTAAGCATGAATATGCAAAACAGCAATTTCGCTGGATTTGACAGAGCCCGGAGTTGACATAGTACAAACCTGCTGATGTGTGGTGCATATGACATCAGATGTGAAATGTAACGGACATCGAATTGTAGCGATGTGTGCAATAGAAACGGAGATACATTCATTTGAATATTTTAACCTGAATATGCAAAACTACAATTACGCTGGATATGACAGGGACCAGAGTTGACATAGCGCAAACCAGCTGACATGCAGTGCACCTGACAGCAAATGTAACATATAACGCGCATCGAATTTTCCGAAAATGTTCCGTAGAAACGGACATACCATGATTTGGATATTTACGACTGCAAACGCAATACTACAATTGCGATGGATGTTTCAATGACCAGATCTGATATAGCTGTAACCAGCTAATGTGCGGTGTATCTGAGTGCAAATATGAAGTGTAACGCGCTATTTATAGTCGAAATATATGCAATAGAAGCGGAGATACGTTTTTGTGAATATGTAAGCCTGAATATGCGCAACAGCAATTACGCTGTGTTTGACAGAGCCCAGAGTTGACCGCAAACTTGCTGATGTGCGCTGGTTATGACATGGGATATGAAATATAACGGGCATCGCATTGTAGCCATTTGCGGCATAGAAACGGAGATACATTCATTTGAATATGTTAACCTTAATTTGTAAAACTGCAATTACGCTTGATATGTCGAGGATCAGAGATGATATAATAGCACGAGCCAGCTGATGTGAGCTATATTTGGCAATGAGGAGTATATCTCGCATCTAATTGACGGCAAATCTCCAATCGCAGCGGTGATACGTTTTATTTAATATTCAATAATGGGCCTGTTACGATACCGACAGTATTAGCGTGACTGAAACACATTGCCGTCTCAGTAAAACAATTTTATTTCAAGCTTCACGCTACAGTTCTGAATCCGGACAAGACCGTTTCAAGTTCTCGCAAGTGCAAGCAGTCAAATTAAGGTACTTACACGAGTTAGAGTCTAATACATTTTATTGGTCCAACATCGATGGGGCGATCTCGCATCGAAATTTTCGGAGGACCGCGTAACCTTCCAACGACGACCGCCGTACGGACAGCGGATAAACTTATTTCGTGCCTTAGGTTGCCCTCACCTCGTCCTCTACTTCTTGATTCTTGGTTGGTTGCTTTAGCGGCTGCAGGTCCGAGAAAGTGCATCTTGACCCGCTTTCTCGTATGTCGCATGTGACGTCTCACTTTCCGCCGTAGACACTTCTCGGATCTACATACGTTGAACGATTTGCGCGATACGAGCACGGCGCTCTGCAGGGACGAGGGATCCAATTTTCGAAGTATCAAGTGCGAAACCTCCAGTGGTAGTTCGGAAATGATATCTACCTTACTTGGGACGAACAAACCAACGACGCGTAGTAGAGATCTAAAAAACTCCATGTTGCTTCTACTGTTGCGCGAGCACGACTGACGGTCTGGCTAAGAGTGGAGGCTTATATAAGTGCTGTTCGTCACGGTGCACTGCGAGTTCCGGTTCCGGGTGAGAGTCCTGGTCAGGCAGAATCGATGGTATGTGCATGTATTTTCACTTACATCGGGTTCACATTATGATTAGAGTTAGAGGCGCGAAACGAATCTTCATTTGGTTTAGACGTTGAAGTTATGCAATAGAGCAGATATTTACTAGTGTAAATTTGATTGTTATATAATTTGACAAGTAGTCGTGGTAATTAGGTACTCGAGAAGCTAATGACAATAATCCTGGGTTCAATAACAAAGCCGCGGTCAACGGGATAACAGAATTCGTTTTCATCCTGATTCCAAGTTGTACCATACTTCCTTATCTACGGTATAGGTAGGACTGAACAAACTCTTTGTCAAAACATAGAATATCCAGCGAGTGTTAAGGCTCTTTGTTACTGGCTAATGTGACCTCAAGAGAGAATGATTTTCCGGCACGATGATGCTGCAGTGGAAAACAATGATGGGTGTGTCTAAGGGCACCGGAACATCGGATTCGTGGAGAAAAGACTTCGCTCGGAAAGAGATTGATAGTGACGTTACTGTTAATTGGACAATTTCCATGTTGATGGTTAGAGAAGGATGCTAGTAGCCCTTGAGGGAACGTTGCTAGCGAGAAGCGTCGTCCGTGGAAAAATAGATTTCACCTATCATCCCGTAGTTGGAACGAAGACTGTTTGCCTGTTTAGGACTGTTAAGGACTTTAATTAACTAAATCTTAAGGTTTATAATGGGTCCTCAGGCTAGCTAAACATATACTGTTGAGATGCGTTGACATCTGGCAAGCATCTTATCCGACAGATAGAGTCTGCGTGTGGCGAGACACGGGACAGAAACCGTTGGAATGTTTACTGTCACGTGCCGCTACGATTATTTCATTTAAGGACAGCTATAGAATTACTCCATGCCTTTATTAGACAAAACGTTCATCCCTTGACCGCGGCTACGTTCGGTGACTGGTTGTCGCCTCGAGGCCAATTGCAGTATCACAAGTTTCGAACAATTAGAATCGGACTGGATGGCTACAATTGTTGAATTACTGCTATGGTAGAATATAGATTACAATGTTACGGGATTTTCCCAAAATTCCAAACGGAACGTTCCCGTGATATTTCATCTCCGACTTATATTTATGCTTGATCTGTCTGGGACCAGTGCAGATATAGCGCGAACTGGCTGGTAAGCGATGTATTTGGCAAGGAATGTGGAGTACCAGGCACATCGAATTGTCGACATATCAGCAACAGCAACGGAGATACGTGGAGTTGAATATTTGAGTCTGAATCTGCAAAACAACAATTACACTGCATATAACAGAGACCAGAGTCGATGTTCTGCCGCGCAACACATCTGCACTCAATCCCGCGCGGCTTGACAGCCAACGGTCCACGTGCCATCCTTCGAATCCTCCATAGGCCCAAGGACCCACCATAAAGATGAAATCCTAGCTGCATTGTTCGCACATATGGTCTAAGTCAATCTGTTTGTGAGAAAAGACTTTTTAACTCTAGAAGTGTTGTCGGTCGGTTTTTAGAAAGGTCCTTGGGTTTATTACGCGCTCTTAAGAATTACGGAGAAAGCGGGTAGTGGCCTAACGAAAAATGCGGACATCTACCTAACGGAAAATCTGAGTTTTCCCATAAACAATGTCGCCTAGGACCCACGTTGGTAGGAGGCTTCTTCCTCCTCTCTTCCTTCCTAACATTAGTCATAACCAATCGGCATCGCGGATCATTGCCCTCACTTTCCTAACTAACAATGTAAGCATCGAATCCGCGTTCTTCGTTCAAAGGGCACAACCATACCGAGCTCCGTACTCACATCAGAATAAACTTTAGAGTTACATCATCTCTCACGGTGACTAGAGTTCCTGCAATCCCTACAACTCTCACCGTTCCTATATCTCTAAGAGCCTCCTATTTCTCTCACAGTATCCAGAAGTCCGACAGCTCCCACAGCTCTCACGGACCTAGAGCTCCTATAGCTCACATTCTCATCTAAGAATAATCCTTCTCTTCGTTATCTGTATCTTAAGCAACGGCGTTCTTACTCAGTGTGATTGTATAAATCGTTGGAAATACATATATTTTTTATAACTCTGTGACTCCCAGTGTTATACCACAACAACTACACCTATTATCCTAAGCGAAATACGGGGATCGAACTTTTCGTGGTGTCGATTATTCCAATCGTAACGGGAATTTACGACTCCCATTGACGCGTATTCAAACGACCGCGTCTCCCCGCGAGAGCTCGAAAATACAGTCGAAATAACGCAAACCGAATAAGTACTGTATTTGGCTGTAATTGTGGAGTATAGCGCGCATCGCATTTGCGACATTTATCAAATAGCAGCGCTGACACGTTGGTTTGAACATTTAGGCATGAATATGCAAAACAGCAATTACGCTGAATCTGTCAGTGACCAGAGAAGACATAAGACAGAAGAGAAGATAGAATCGGAAGATGTGCCCTGTGCTCACCAGCAAATCAGGAGCATAACGCTCACCGAATTGTCGTCATATCTGCCATAGAAACGAAGATACGTTGCTTTCGATATTCAAGCATGAATATGCTAAACTGTAATTATGGTGTATTTGACAGAGACAAGAGTGAACAAAACGCTAACCTACTGATGTGCGCTGTATATGACATCAGATGAGAAATATAACGCGCACCGAATTGTCTGTAAGTGTGCCATAGAATCGGAGATTCGTTGATTCGAATATTTAATACTGAATATGTAAAACTGCAAATATGCAGGGTTCGGCTAGGTCCCGATTTTACATGCATCAAACGGGATAACGTGCACTGTGTTTGGCAGCAAATTTGGAGTATAACGAGCCTCTAATTGTAGCCATATGTGCCATAGAATCGGAGATACGTCGGTTTGAATACTTAATCCTGAATATACGAAATTGCAACAACGCTGGATCTGGCTGGGTCCAGATTTTACATAGCGTAAACCGGATGATATGCACTGTACTTGGCATCAGATATGGAATATAACGCGCATCGAATTGTCTACATACCTGCAATCGAAACGTAGTCACGTTGACCTGAATATTTATTCCTGTTGGGAATATGATACATTTACACTGTACATGTGAATGCGCGTGTAAGCGTCAGAGGACGTCCAGGCCTTAGTTGGGACAAAAGACAAGAGTCAGGCGTTAGAAGTATCTGGAGAAGCCGGTTGACAACAAGCGTGCGTGCTAGTAGCATTTCGAGGTCTTTAGAGTATAAGATATATGTATAAATGTTGTGTGCTAAATAAAGGGAATTATTTGTATTACCGAATCCATTCTATACCATTACAAATTACTAACGTACAAGAATATTATAATATTCAGTAACAACGATAGAATTAACCAGTTCGCAAGTATAAAAAAGACAGATTTTACACTGTGACGAAATAATATCCAAGAAATCTGATATAACATACATGGAAAATACACGAATCAGACTGAGAAACCACTGCGCACTTTCGTCACTCACTTCGACACAGCCGTTACCAACTACTCGCGGAGTGAGATTGACCGAAGCGGTCCAGAGGCAACGCCCACGTACCCCAAGCGGCTACTGCCCCGCCACCAATAGTAACCCGACAGAACAGGATAATACTTGAATTCGTTGTTCCCTAAATTTTGAATTTATTTACCTCAACAATATATATAATGTACAAAAATTTATAAATAATTTTTTTATAATTAATATAATTTATATGTTATTATAAACAGTATTATAAATTATTATAAATTTTTTTATAAATTATAATTATAATATTTTATATATATAAATTATAATATTTTATAAATATAATTTATAAATAATTTATAAATAATTTATAAATAATTTATAAATAATTTATAAAAAAATTTATAATAATTTATAATACTGTTTATAGTAACATGTAAATTATATTAATTATCTGACGAACGCATTGAGAGAAAGGTAAAGACCAGCGTGGCCGATGCGGCACTAACTCTACATCCGGTAGATCTCAATTTACCTACCTACGTACCTACACAGTGACGCCTACGCTTTAAAGCTAAAGCCTGACGCTTACGCTTTGCGCTATGTCAAATCCGGCTGTACCTTACTTTATTATTTTAAGTAAATTGGACGACTACGACGACAAACGATAACCTCAAATAAGTCTGACGGTCAAACTTCCCATATACCCTGTCCTCTCCATATTTCAATATAAAAGACCTGAGTCAAATATTGATGTTGGGAAGTAATGGATTGTAGACTAAGGTACTGCAACTTATTCTATTATGGGAGCAGCTGCCACAAGCAGTTATCTAATCATACTAAATAAAGACAAATTGTGTCGACTAAATATTTGTTATACAAATAGTATTGTCTTTTGGTAACGGGTGCTTTCCTCGGATACAATTCCACACAGTAGCCGGGCCCCCTAGGACTATAGGGGTTGAGATTACGCCCAACCATCGCACAAGGCACCCAATACCTTGCTCCCTGGATCAGCTTAGCCTGCAGGAGCTGTCGCTCGTATCAGGTCGAACGGGGCACATTCTAAGCCGTCCCGTCTCACCAGTACGGTTTCGGAGCAGGTGGGACGCTGCTCACCCGCCGAAGGCCATTCGGTGGAGTGTCCACCTTAAATCGGCCCTCTTGCCAGCATCTTGGCCTCCGGGCTGTAACTCGACCGCCAGTGGTACCAACCTAGTCGTTGGTGGGACTATCGTATGGATGTGCGGCCACGTGACTGTCGGCCAGCGACCTGCTAACCGAGCTCGGCAGTTCCAGATGGGACTCACGTAAGCGGGGGCCTCAAGGTACTTTTGTACCCGAGAACTTATCCCGGCGGTCCCATCCACGGCATCATTATCGTGCGTTACTGCCCAAGGCCACGTAGAGAGAATGTAATAGTAATTAAACGTCTTACACCCCCGACGACCTTCCCTGCGGAGTACATAGGGACTCACGTAAGCGGGACGCTTGTCCCGACGGTCCCCCTGGCTTCGGGAAAGTGGGTTTGCCAGCCCTCATAGGCTCACATAAGCGAGCCCTCCCTGCGGGAAATATTTGTTATACAATTATAAAATATGCTATGCAATCGTATCGTACAGTTTAACGTCATCATTCTTTTCTATAACCATTCAGTTATTATATGAAATGCCGCATATGATTTGAAAAAGTATATTTCATCTCAAATAGTATTGCAATTAAACCACTCAGAAGACCATCTTATTAATTATATTTTCCGGTATTACCTCTGTAGTTGTCGTGTGTGAAGAGGACGAAGGTCATGTGGAGTAATAACGGAGTCTTTGTTGTTGTAACCGTCAGATGTATTTGAGTTAAGGCTACCTATACTAGCCGCGGAGGGGGGGGGGGTTTGTAAGAATTCGTATTTGCCTACCTGACGACAATAGCTGGTTGCGGTGACATTGTTTTTACATTAATTGTAGCTGAGCGGTCTAGGTACTTCGAGGCGACAACGACGTAATTTGCTTTGTCCTATGACTCATGTACCGCTACACTTCTATTTCTATAGAAATATAATGCTAAATACTGCAATATATACCAAAAGTATTTCATATTTGAAATAACAGTCAAATTAACGGAATAAATCTGTTTGACATCTATACGGTTCAAGTCTTGTATGAATATATGTACAGCCTGTAGTTTTAATATTCTAAGCGCGTATTGTATGTCGGACACTTATCTTTAATAAGTTTTGCAAATCTGTTTATAGTAAGTTATGAATCATTAGGCCAATGACAAATAAGGCGACCTTTAAAAGATTTAACGAAACTTGCCTCTGCTGAACTTAGTCTATGAAGGTCGAATAGCTTCTCGTTTGTTTTTCAATTAAAGACATACTTTATGGAATGTGTTTTACTGACATACCGATTCCAAGGATTTCCGGTGCTTCTTAAAAATATTACACTCTGTTGTATGAAATATAATTTGTCCTTATTATAACCATTAACATCTAATGTCTTTTCTGGAAGTTCGTATACTAAGGCATCGGAATTATTTTTCATTTTACGCTGCGTTACTCGCAACAGTTCACAGATATATGTACCAACTGGAAGTAGTTCTTTGGCACGTATTCGAGTATAGTTATTTCCTGCTGGTTTCCACAAAGCTTCACAGAACAACGTCGCTTCCTCGTTCCTTTAAAGAACAGTCATACATTAGTATCACATGAACGTACTCCTTGAAAAAACATTTCATTACTGGAAATCTAAAAGATTATTATTGAACTCAATAAGATTCAGTTTCTTACCTGCTCCTCAAATATTTTTTGCTAATGTCCACTCCTCCTAAGTAGAATGCATCTATAATATGCACTGCAAGTACTTTTTGCTGATATATAAACTCCTTAGTCATTTCATATACAACCTCTGCGTTTACAAGTGTATTTGGTGGTAATTCTATGCCAATGTCATCGACACTAACCCAAGAATTCTTTGTACATGTATATACGTTGCTCCTTCCCACGCCCATATAAAATGTAGCGTGCTTCTTATCATCATCAGACCTTGGCTTTGTACCACATGGCATACAAAACCAGTCATATAGTGATAAAAATGCATTTTCAATGTTAAATTCCATCAATTGTGCTGGATTAATAGTAAGAAATGAAGTACCTTTCAAAAGAGTATTCAATTTGTCTTTGGTTTCATGTGTCTTGGGATTGTCCTAGTTTCATCTGGAAGTTTCCAATACTCTAGATATTGTTTGCGCATATCAGCTTGTTTTGTCTCAACAAGAGTATTATCCGCATAAAATGCTGCAATTTTACACAGGTCGATTATTTGTTTTCCGGCCAAATCTTTGTTAGAAGCACGTAGATATTGAACAAATTGTTTCTCTCTTTTTAATTCATTATATGATACTAGTTGTAAAACGTCGTCATTTACACCACCTTTTAAAAGCAGACGATTAACATGCTTCAGATATTCAACAACATCTTGTACCCCAGATCGTTTCTTCTTACATATTAAGTAACGTTCTGAATTTCCTGGTCTAGAAGAGTTTGGTTTAAAAATAAAAACTTCTTCAAAGCAGCGATACATTAAATAAACTAAACCAGCACTAAAGGGTGTAAAAAGGTTGAATAATTAAGTCACAAAATCACCACCCTCTCTTTCAGCCATCAATGCTATTAAACATCGACAAAGGTACAGTTGTTTTGAAAGAATTTCTTGTACATTTTCTTGTCGTTCTACTGAGAATCCTCAATCAGACATCACAAAATGTACTCCTTTGCCATGGGTATGCTGCATTACAGGATTTGTAAATGCCTCTTCATTATCTGGGTCAAAGACATCACCACTTTCCTTTGGTCCGTAGTATGGATGAAATGTTTCACAGGACCCGCATAAAAGTCTACTAATTTGAAATCATGTTCATTTTCTAAAGTAAGAGCAAATCCTTTAGCACGTCATTTCTTTCGCCATCGAACATGTTCACTAAAACCTCCTGCTCCAGCACATACTTCACTTGAACATCTGCGAATTTTTTGTCGTTTACTATGATTATGAGTATCTCTTTCACAGTTCTTCCTTTTTGTCCTAGTTTCCAATTCTTCTTGCATGGTATGTTGATGCATCAGTCGCATAACAATTCTGCTAGGAACATGATACATTTACAATGTACATGTGAATGTGTGTATAAGCGTCAGAGGACGTCAGGCCTTAGTTGGGACAAAAGACAAGAGTCAGTCGTTAGAAGTATCTGGAAGAGTCTGTTGACAACAAGCGTGCGTGCGAGTAGGGTTTCGAGGTCTTTGAGTATAAGATATATGTATAACTGTTGTGTAATAAATAAAGGGAATTATTTGTATTTCCGAATCCATTCTATATCTTTACATGGTAGCAGAGCGTGGTTCATAGTTTTGCCACTTATTTTAGTGCATGGTTTTCAATATTGCCAGTTAGATCGAGTGAGTCTTCAGTAAGGAAAGAAACGTTCAAAGGTTACAAAGAGGAAAAATACACTTCGTGCACGTAGGAACGCTTGAATAAGAGATAAGGAGTCATTTAAAATGGACGGATCGGAAATCATGATACCTATTTTCGATGGTGAGGATTACGGTATGTGGAAGCAAAGAATAACGATGTTTCTCAGATATAAAGAATGCGAGATTGTCACAACTAGGGTGAAGACAGAAATAGACAATGAAGACTGGGACAAAAAGGATCTGAAGGCAATAAATATTATTTATAGTGCCGTCACAAATAGACAATTGGAATATATTAGAGAAGAAAAAACGGCGTATGAGATAGTGAAAAAGTTTGATGAAATGTACTTGACAGATTCGACGGCACTACAGATCGTATGCAGAAGGAGATTGGAAAAGATAAGACTTGAGAACTACATTGATTCTGCATCGTTTTTTACTAATTTCGAAAAATTAATAAACGAATTAAAATGTGCGAGTGCACAAGTGAGTGAGAGGGAAAAACTAAATTTCACGCTGAATACGTTACCCGAAGAATACACCTACATAGCGGATATAGTAGATGCATTGAAAACAGAAAATCAAACGGTAGCATATGTAAAAAATAAAATTGAAATAGCGGAGAAGAAGAATAAGTCCAATCGAGGAGAAATGCAAACCAACGCCTTTTCTGCAAAAAAGGAAGGATGCTTCAGATGTGGAAGAGTAGGACATTTTGCGACAGAGTGTCAAAATGGCGTCGAAGCGGGAAGCAGTAACAGTTTTTGGCGTGGGTCAACACGTGGTCGCAGCAGAGGAAGAGGAAACAAAGGAAATACGAGCAGGGGACGTGGAAATTTCCATCGTCAATCAACAACCGGCACGAGCGAGCATGGTAACTCAAGACCAGACACATGGATAGCAACGGCGCACGCAGCACACAGCGGCGAGGCGAACGAGATAAGTAATAATGAAGTAATGTGGCTATTAGATAGCGGTTGCACAGATCACATAATTAACAACGTAAATTATTTCGATAAATCTATTGACCTTAAAGACCCGGTAAATGTATATTTAGGCGATAATAGATCGATAAAGGCAACAAAAGTAGGGAATGTTATAAGTTATTTTGAAGCATTTGGAAAGCAAAATGAAACAAATATGAATAATGCTTTTTACGCGAAAGAAATGTCCGCAAACTTGATTAGTTTAGGCAAGTTAACAAATAATAAAAACACGGTTATTTCGAAAGGAAATATTGCAAAAGTAATAGATGAGGACAATAAGCTTACAGCGGTAGCGGTTAAAGAAAAGGGAACATATAGAATGAAAAGTATATTGAAAGGGAAGGAGCACTTAGCAAACAGCGCCGACGTAGTGATATGAGTAAAAAGAAAAGATGGCATAGGATGCTAGGACACGTAAATTTTAAATTTTTAAATATTTTGGGTAAAGAACAGCTAGTTACTGGTATACCGAATGAATTTGAAAAGGAATTTTTGAAATGTAGGGTGTGCATGGAAAGGAAAATGCAAAATTTACCATTCAAAAATAATCGAACCAAGGCTAGGGAGATAATGGAAATTATTCATTCGGACGTGCGCGGTCCCTTCAAGACTACCGGATTCAATGAATAGAAGTATTTCATCTCATTTATCGATAATTATAGCAAAATAGCTAGAAGTTATTGTATAAAATCAAAAGATGAGGTGTTTGATTGTTTCGTACAGTTTGTAAATGAAGGCGAGAATTTAACGGGCAAGAGGTTTATAATATTGAGATGCGATAATGGAGAAGAGTACTTGAATAATCGAATTTATAAATTTGCTAGGGATAAAGGTATCAGAATAAATAACTGCCCAACCTACGTACATGAATTAGACGGGACAACGGAAAGGTATAATAGAATAGTGATGGACATGGCGCGTTGCTTGTTAACGGAAGCGAAAGTACATAAAGGGTACTGGCTGGAAATAGCTTGGACAGCTGTATACTTGAAGAATCGAATACTGGCAAATACTATAGAGAGAAAGACACCTTTTGAAATATTCTTCGGGAGAAAACCAAGTGTTGAAAATCTACATCTATATGGAAGTAAAGTTTTTGTAAGAACAAAGGAGAGTTTCTAAATGGGATAAGAAGGCAGATATGGGAATTTTGTTAGGATATAGTGAAGTAGGTTACAGAGTCTTATTAGGTAGGAAAATAACAATAGCGAGACATGTAGAGGTCATAGGAACAGACACAAAATGTATCGGTTTTGTGGAGAATTCATTCGATAAAGATAACGATGACATTGAGGATAATGATTTATTGGTAAACATGAATAAGGAAGAGTTAGAAAGTAGGGAAGATGAAAATGATAACAGTCTTGAAAGCTTAAACATCCCTGGAAGATCTACACGTAACAAGAGAACTCCAGTAAGATATCCAGAAAAAGAAAACATTAGTGAAATCCATGCAAATTATTGTAGTGTAGATATCCCTTGTGCATATGAGGAGGCGATTTGTTGTGAAGATAGTGAAGATTGGAAACAAGCTATGAATAAGGAAATAGAATGTCTTTATAAGAATAAAACTTGGAAATTGGTAGAAAGGGTAAAAGGCAAAGACGTATTAGATGTAAAATGGGTTTACACGAGAAAATCAGATGACAGGTATAAGGCTAGATTAGTGGTAAGAGGATTCCAACAAAGAAACGTAGCTGATGACATATACTCCCCAGTAGCGGGTAATGAGACCTTTAAGATATTGCTATCATATTGTTGTCAAAATGGATTAATTATTGAGCAAATGGATGTAGAAACTGCCTTTTTAAATGGTGAAGTAACCTCGGAGGTATATGTAAATCAACCAAAGGGATATGCGGACGAAACGAATAGAGTTTGTAAACTATCGAAAGTGCTTTATGGGTTAAAAGAAAGTCGAATGGAGTGGTATGAGTGTCTTGATAAGTATGTGACGAGATTAGGTTTTAAGAAGAATAACATAGAGTTGTGCCTATATATACATGGAGAGGGAGAAAATGTTGTTTATTTGCTAATGTATGTAGACGATTTGCTAATTTGTAGTAAAAATAAAAGGAAGATACAAAGGGTAAAGAAGTTATTAACTAATAGATTTGAAATGAAAGATTTAGGTGAAGTCAAAGAATATCTTGGAATAAATATAGACTATGATTATTTCAAAAATGAAATAAGATTAAGCCAAAAGAAATACATTGAATCATTAGCAAACAAATGTAAGTTACAAAATAGCAAATTGTACTGTGCACCTATGGAGACGAACTTAAAAATTGAAAAAGCTGTGATAAATAGAGAGGATATTGGATACAAAAATTTAATTGGCGCATTGTTGTATATTAGTAAAAATACCAGACCCGATATAAGTTATAGTGTGAATTATTTCAGTAGATTTCAAGATTGTTGTAATGAGGGACATTTTAAATTTGTTTTGCGAATATTGAAATATTTGTACCGGACTAGAGACTTAAGATTAGATTATAAAAGGAATGAAAAATGTGAAACGATAGATTGTTATGTGGACGCTTATTAGGCAAGAGATCATTTAGAAAAGAAATCGACTTCTGAATATGTAATTAGATTGTGTGGAAATGTAATTGGTTGGAAGTCTAAAAAACAAAGGTGTGTGACAAAAGCCTCGACGTATGCAGAGTATGTAGCTCTATCGGAAGCGGTGAGTGAATTAATGTCCATTAGGGAAATTATGAAAATCTTCAATGTAAATCTAGACGATAACCCTGTAAAAATTGATGAGGATAACTCTGGAGTGATGAGTATAGCAAAGCACGGAAATTTTACAAAAAATTCTAAACACATTGAAGTTCATTACCACTATGTTCACGAGTGCTTAAAGGAGAACAAGATAATCATACTTAAAGTAAGTACAGACGAAAATACTGCGGATATTTTTACGAAGGCACTGTGTACAGAGAGAGAAATTCGAAAGGTTTAGGTCATGGATGAATGTAAACTAAGAGAAATGTAGATAAAGCAATAAGTGTTAAAGTTTCTGTTACGTAATTCGTCAAAGCATGTAAAGTCGATTAAGTGTACAGTATAAATGTAAGGAGGCGGGTTAGGAACATGATACATTTAAACTGTACATGTAAATGCGCGTGTAAGCGTCAGAGGACGTCCAGGCCTTAGTTGGGACAAAAGACAAGAGTCAGGCGTTAGAAGTATCTGGAGGAGCCGGTTGACAACAAGCGTGCGTGCTAGTAGCATTTCGAGGTCTTTAGAGTATAAGATATATGTATAAATGTTGTGTGCTAAATAAAGGGAATTATTTGTATTTCTGAATCCATTCTATACCATTACAAATACACTAACGTACAAGAATATTATAATATTCAGTAACAACGATAGAATTAACCAGTTCGCAAGTATAAAAAAGACACATTTTACACTGTGACGTAATAATATCCAAGAAATCTGATATAACATACATGGAAAATACACGAATCAGACTGAGAAACCACTGCGCACTTTCGTCACTCACTTCGACACAGCCGTAACTACTCGCGGAGTGAGATTGACCGAAGCGGTCCAGAGGCAACGGCCACGTACCCCAAGTGGCTACTGCCCCGCCACCAATAGTAACCCGACAGAACAGGATAATACCTGAATTCGTTGTTCCCTAAATTTTGAATTTATTTACCTCAACAATATATATAATGTACAAAAATTTATAATAATTTATAATACAGGTTATAATAACATGTAAATTATATTAATTATCTGACGAACGCAATGAGAGAAAGGTAAAGACCAGCGTGGCCGATGCGGCACTAACTCTACATCCGGTTGACCTCAATTTACCTACCTACGTACCTACACAGTGACGCCTACGCTTTAAAACTTTTGTCGAAATTTTAAAGTTTTAATGGTAAACTCTTCGTTCTTATAATATCTAACTGACAGGCATGCACCATTTATAAAGGAATCAACATAAATTTCGTAGTTGAGGATTATTGAAAGTCTCTAATTTAATTCAGAAAGGCAATAATTTGTTCAACGAAATAAGCCATTTATTTATCACCCGGGTTTCTACCATGACATTTATGTTATAATAGCAATATGAAAATAAGGCAATCTGAGTAAAAAAATACTATTTCAAGTCATTTTCGCCTATACATCTTAAGTGGTTTATAAATGATTCGTGTATACACTTCTTTCCTTCTGCCCCTACTCACGCGAAGCTATAACTAGCATTTAAACAAAATCAACTATGTTTCGCGTCAACGAGAGTCGTAAATTCCCGTTGCCATCAGATAATCGACGCCACTGTAAGGATATAGAAGGGGTTCGGAAATACAAATAATTCCCTATATTTAGCACACAACAGTTATACATATATCTTATACTCTAAAGACCTCGAAATCCTACAGGCACGCACGCTTGTTGCCAACCGACTCTTCCAGATACTTGTAACGATTGACTCTTGTCTTTTGTCCCAACTAAGGCCTGGACGTCCTCTGACGCTTAAACACACATTCACATGTACAGCGTAAATGTATCATGTTCCTAACAGCCACGAACAGATCGATAACCTTATTTCTGTTAGGATAATCGGGGTGGTTCAATTAAGTATACACTGATTTAACAGGTATAAATTACAGTTCATTCAAACAATTTGATTAGAGAAATATCAACTGCTAGAGCATAATTAGGAACGTGACGCTAGGCAAATGCCTCAGCGATCAACAGCTAAAGGACGTCGAAGACCTCATGACAAACCCCCCCAGACACGGGACGCTAGGATACCGACACTGCCTGGCGAAAATCGATCGTTTTTCGCGTTAGACCGAAGCCGTTTCCATCGCCGACATGGAGGCGGCAACCGTTGCTTCAGCCCTCCTTTCCACGTGGATATTCCGTTTCGACGTACCTTTAAGGATAAGGACCGATCAAGGACGCCAGTTCGAATCAAACTTATTTAACGAATTATGCTTGTTCCTCGGCATTAGGCATTTACGAACGACAGCCTATCACCCCGCGACCAACGGGATGGTAGAGCGCCTGCCCCGACAACTAAAAGCAGCAATCAAATGCCACGATACGAGCAACTGTGTAGAAATCTTGCCAATAGTTTTATTAGGCATACGAACAGCTATTACGGACGTGAAAACGACGACAGCCGAAATGGTTTATGGCACCGGCATACGATTGCCGGCAGAATTCTGTGTACCAACGAAGCAACAGGTCAAGTCGTATTTCGACTCCGTATTTCGGAAGCCGTCTAGCCGTCTAAAACTACGAATAGAAAAGATCAGGCCTCACCCGATTACGCGACACGGCGAAAAAGAAACATCCGTGTTCCACTCGAAACATCGTCTCACGTATTTCTACGTTACGATGCCATCGGAAACCCCTTACAACCACCCTACGGCGGACCGCATCAATTTATATCGAGAGCAAAAAGGACCATTGCTATTGAAGTTAGCAACAAGAACGTAATCGTACCCGTAGACCGTCCGAAACGAGTGAATTTTTATTGCACGATAACACTGAACACCATTACAGCGAAAATCGCGAAGTAATAATACCACCTGATGTTTGAAAGGAGCAAAACGAAGACGACTCAGGAATTCATCACTCCAGGCGCTCGGGCAGAAAAGTTCGCTTCCCTGATCGTTCCCAGCCAGGCCGTCGATAAGCTAATGCGTAAGAACTACCAGGGACATAAATATAAGTCGGAGATGAAATATCACGGGAACGTTCCGTTTGGAATTTTGGGAAAATCCCGTAACATTGTAATCTATATTCTACCATAGCAGTAATTCAACAATTGTAGCCATCCAGTCCGATTGTAATTGTTCGAAACTTGTGATACTGCAATTGGCCTCGAGGCGACAACCAGTCACCGAACGTAGCCGCGGTCAAGGGATGAACGTTTTGTCTAATAAAGGCATGCAGTAATTCTATAGCTGTCCTTAAATGAAATAATCGTAGCGGCACGTGACAGTAAACATTCCAACGGTTTCTGTCCCGTGTCTCGCCACACGCAGACTCTATCTGTCGGATAAGATGCTTGCCAGATGTCAACGCATCTCAACAGTATATGTTTAGCTAGCCTGAGGACCCATTATAAACCTTAAGATTTAGTTAATTAAAGTCCTTAACAGTCCTAAACAGGCAAACAGTCTTCGTTCCAACTACGGGATGATAGGTGAAATCTATTTTTCCACGGACGACGCTTCTCGCTAGGAACGTTCCCTCAAGGGCTACTAGCATCCTTCTCTAACCATCAACATGGAAATTGTCCAATTAACAGTAACGTCACTATCAATCTCTTTCCGAGCGAAGTCATTTCTCCACGAATCCGATGTTCCGGTGCCCTTAGACACACCCATCATTGTTTTCCACTGCAGCATCATCGTGCCGGAATATAATTCTCTCTTGAGGTCACATTAGCCAGTAACAAAGAGCCTTAACACTCGCTGGATATTCTATGTTTTGACAAAGAGTTTGTTCAGTCCTACCTATACCGTAGATAAGGAAGTATGGTACAACTTGGAATCAGGATGAAAACGAATTCTGTTATCCCGTTGACCGCGGCTTTGTTATTGAATCCAGGATCATTGTCATCAACTTCTCGAGTACCTAATTACCACGAATACTTGTCAAATTATATAACAATCAAATTTGCACTAGTAAATATCTGCTCTATTGCATAACTACAACGTCTAAACCAAATGAAGATTCGTTTCGCGCCTCTAACTCTCATCATAATGTGAACCCGATGTAAGTGAAAATACATGCACATACCATCGATTCTGCCTGACCAGGACTCTCACCCCTAACCGGAACTCGCAGTGCACCGTGACGAACAGCACATGTATAAGCCTCCACTCTTAGCCAGACCGTCAGTCGTGCTCGCGCAACAGTAGAAGCAACATGGAGTTTTTTTAGATCTCTACTACGCGTCGTTGGTTTGTTCGTGCCAAGTAAGGTAGATATCATTTCCGAACTACCACTGGAGGGTTCGCACTTGATACTTCGAAAATTGGATCCCATGTCCCTGCGGAGCGCCGCGCTTGTTTCGCGCAAATGGTTCAACGTATGTAGGTCCGAAAAGTGTCTACGGCGGAAAGTGAGACGTCACATGCGACATACGAGAAGGCGGGTCAAGATGCAATTTCTCGGACCTGCAGCCACTAAAGCTATCAACCAAGAATCAAGAAGTAGAGGACGTGGTGAGGGTAACCTAAGGCACGAAATAAGTTTATCCGCTGCTCGTGCGGCGGTTGTAACGTAAATCACATCAGAGACCAGGACACACACACACACACCGCGGGCAGGATGGTGTCCCGGTCGGCATACTTCGAACCCGATGGACCGACGAGAGGAACACATGGCGACCTTGGCGACAATGTATATTGGCAGAGTGCCTGAGGATTCATTTATGGCCTAACGGTCCTTCCATAAAATGTTCCAGAAGCGTAGCAACGGTCACGTACGCCTACAGGGTAGTGGGGATAATGAGGGAACAGATGACCGAAAGTAAAAAGATTGTAGGGTCTCACTCTCGTACGGTCACGGCTAGAGCTCGGAAGTGTCTTATAAGTGTATAAACGAAGTAAAAATAAAGTCTTCCTGTTCCTTATAAAATTTCTCTTTATTTTCACGTGACATTTTGGCGATCCGTGCCAGGATCCATCAACTTCAAGAAAACGAAATTACGCATTTCGGGCTACGGTCAACTTTGAAGATTGAGGATCAGTGGACCACTGTAACAGAGCAGACACTTTCGACGTTTCGACAAAGGAACACCGCAACGGAACCTTTCCTACGGGTTAAACGATCAAGGTGAGCAAGCCCTGGATTCTTTTGTCAAATACAGATCGAGAACAGACAGCACAATTAGTATAACAATGGCAACGCCACGAGAAGATAAAACCGAAACTGTTAGCGCCGCTTTAACTAACAGCGGAATAGACCCAACAGTTAAAGCTTTGCTTGATGCAATGCAGAAGCAGAATGAGAGACTGACCCAACAAATAAGTATGCTTACACTGCGTATGGATGAAGTTGTAGCAAAAACAAAAACGGGAAATGTATCGGAGGCCAATTCCCTAATAACCGTAGACGAAGTAACCCACACCGCTAAAGATCAATTGGTCCTTCGAGAACCTCGCCCATTACTTCAAACACCACCTCAACCATCCTGGGAAAGGACTTTTTCTGAACAATATACGCAACCAGAGCTAAAAGCTGAGAGTGCATTAAAATGCATTCCGATATTAAACGGAGAGGATGATATAGGCGTTGAGGATTTTATTCATGAAATACAAGAAGTAAGAATGATGTGTAGCGAACCAACACTATTACTAAAAATGATTAAAATAGCGAAGATTGTAGGAAAAGCCGCAATGGCAATCCGCAATATTCGTATTACCGAATTCGAATCTCTGTACGAAGCATTGAGACGTAATGTAGCTGCGCAAGTATCAGTGAGAGAACAACAGGACGAATTAAGAGGAATGAGGCAAGGATTAACCGAAAGCGTGCAAAACTATAACATCAGATTTCGAAGTGTTTTTAACAAACTCCAACACAGCATTACCAACGAGTATAGAGACGAACTAACTCGACGGGTGATGAACGAGCAACTATACACGGACTCTGTGACCGACTATGTAGGAGGCCTTCGTCCAGAAATAGGGCAGGCGCTAATGGCTAATCTCCCCCCAAACCTCATCGAAGCAGAAAGGAAAGCAATGAATATGGAAAGGTACTTTCGCGAGCACAGCTCTCGCAGACAGATGACGCGACAAACAACCGCCCCGCCATTTTATCGTAACCAGGCTTCTCATCCAGTAGACAATCGCCTCGCTATTACAAGTAACACAAATAATAAAACTCCACTCACACAAAATATTCTACCAAGAACGAACAATTTTACGAAGTTTGGGAACAGACCATTAAGCGAAATGTCCCAAATGCAATCGATTGGGACACCTTCCCAATCAATGCCAAAATTTTCCGATACCGCCTCAAAGAAAAGCCCCTCCAGGAATAAACCACGTTCAAGAACAATCGGAATTAACAATGCTACCTCAGGACGATTACCCACAATACTATTACAATTACCAGGACGACCAGGATTGCGATTTCTCGTTGACTCCGGGGCAGGAATCAACTTGCTTAAACAAAGATGCTACCCAGGAAAGACAACAATACCAGACACAAAGAAATTCTCCATGGGACATTCCGAATACGAATCTAATTCCAAAGTCAAATTGAATTTGTTCGACAAAAAGATAGACTTCTCTTTAATAGATGACGATTTCCCAATTATAGAAGATGGCGTATTAGGCTTACCCGGTTTGAATCAATATCGATTCGAACTCTCCAACGAAACATTGAAATTAGATAACCACACCCTTCTGCTGCAACAAGAACCAACCCTTGCACCAGGAGAAACCATTCAAAAAATTGTATACCTCGAAGGGAAGCCAACGCCAGTGTGCTTTATCAATGGTGGTAAGTCCTCAATTCAAGTTTCTAACATTATCGAAAATACAAATACCATAGATCAAATCCAAAAATTCAAATCTTCGATTCGACTATCGCACATAGAAAAACCTCTCAGAGAACCTATAGAAAAGATTCTTCTCTATTACATGGATGTATTTAATTTAGACAGCGAAACATTACCGTGTACATCTCTTGCTAAACATTAAATTACATTGAAAGAAGATAAAATCATCAACGTAAAATCCTACCGTCCTCCCGAACACCATAAAATCGAAATAAACAAACAAATGACGGAGATGTTAGACAAAAAGATTATAGAACCCTCCGACTCTCCCTATAACTCTCCCGTCTGGGTCGTCCCAAAGAAAATCGACGCGTCGGGGAAACAAAAGTGGCGGATAATGATTGACTTTCGGAAGTTAAACGAATTAACGGACCAAGACGCATATCCATTACCCGACATTGACGATATACTATCGCAACTAGGGAACGCAAAATATTTCTCCGCTTTAGACTTATCCTCGGGATTCCATCAAATACTCATGGATGAGAATTCGAGGAAGTACACTGCATTTAGCACACCACAAGGGCACTTCCACTATAACAGAATGCCATTCGGGCTCAAGAACGCACCCGCTACCTTTCAAAGAATGATGGACACCGCGTTAAGAGGTTTAATTAATAATCATTGTTTCGTCTATCTCGATGATATCATTATATTCGGGCAATCGATAGAGGAACATAATAAAAACTTAGCCATTATACGCCAAAGACTCAGGGAAGTAGGTCTAAAAGTACAACCGGATAAATGTGAATTCCTAAAACCCGAATTGGAATATTTAGGACACTTAGTGACAGCAAACGGAGTAAAACCTAACCCTGAAAAGATAGAAGCAGTAAAGAACTTCAAACTACCCAAAAATCCTACGGATGTAAAATCGTTCCTTGGGTTAGCCGGATACTATAGAAAACTTATTAGGAATTTCTCGAAAATTGCCAAACCGTTAACGGAACTAACTAAGAAAGACATACAGTTCCACTGGACTGACAAAACACAACTTAGCTTCGATACATTAAAAGAAAGACTATGCCAAACACCAGTACTAAAATACCCCGACTATACGAAAACATTTACGTTAACAACGGACGCCAGTAATGAAGGTCTAGGAGCCATCCTTTCACAAGATGGACACCCTTGTTGCTTCATTTCAAGGACATTAAACCCCCCTGAACGAAATTATACTACGACGGAAAAAGAATTATTGGCCATCGTTTGGGCAGTTAGAAGATTTAGGCAATATTTATTAGGCCGCAAATTCAAAATTCAAACAGACCACCAAGCCCTTAAATGGCTGCACAACTGCAAGGACCCCTCTAGTCGATTGATTCGATGGAGATTGAGATTAGAGGAATACGAATACGATATAGAGTACGTAAAAGGAAAGGAAAACGTAGCCGCTGACACCCTATCCAGAGTACACGCGATAACACAAACTGACGTTTTATTAAGACAATTCAGAGACTGGGAAAAATCAGAAGAAATACCAAAATTATTGAAACTAACATCTAACAAAGAAAACTTTTTCCAATTAACAAAACCGTATCTGGGCCCATATGACGAAACCGTATGGTTAGAGAAAATATCAGACATACTTAAAACAAATAGAAAGATAGGAATAGGAGACAATAACTTAAACGCACAAGACAAAGCACACATAAAAAGATTTCTTCTATTTTTCAATGACCAACGCGACGACATAGAATTTGCTTACGAACCAATACAGAGTTTAAGCGAAGAGGAAATGGAACAAGTACTAAAAGAAAATCATGACTTGGTAGGACATCCCGGAATACAAAAGACGTACGACAGAATCCGAGGCAAATATGATATCCCACACCTAATAGACAGAATAAAAGGCAGAATAGGAACTTGCGCGACATGTCAAACATCAAAGACTACTCGGATAAGAGGAAAGGAGGAACCACAGATAACCGACACCCCGTTAGAATCTAACGACAAAATCGCTATGGATGTGATAGGCCCGTTGAAAAAGACCAAGATAGGAAACCAATACATTCTCTCTATACACGATGAACTAACCAAATATTTAATACTTGTGCCCCTAAAAACACAACAGACCCAATCAATCTGGAATGCTTTACTGAATCATTACATTTATATATTCTCCGCGCCGAAACGTATATTAACTGACAGAGGACAAAGTTTCATTAGCGAGCTAATGCAACGATACGAAGAAGCATTTAGGATCAAACACATAAAAACCACCTCATTCCATCCACAATCCAACGGAAGCCTAGAACGATCACATGCTGTAATATCCGACATGTTAAAAGCTATACAAAACGATAATGAAACAGAATGGGATCAAAACCTAAATTTTGTGTGTCTAGCATATAACACTATGGTTCATGATGCCACTGGATATACCCCTTTCGAACTAACATTTGGACACAAGGCCAATCTCCCATCTACTATATCCCAAAATTCGCAAAGAACATACGCTGATGAGGTCAGCTTCAGGAAACGAGAATGGGATGCCAAGCTACTTAAAGCCAGGGAAACTTTAATGAAGAGTAAACAAAGATACCAAAGAGATCAAAGAAAAAAAATTATTAAACCTCAATCCATTTTTAGAGAAGGAGATTTAACATTAGTTCATAATGATCATAAAAAACACAAGTTAGATACTGAATGGCTAGGGCCATACACCATTGAAAACGTAAAAACCCCTTATTACGAAAAAATGGTGAATGACTCGATTAGGAAAATACATGGTAATCGTATTAAACCTTATTTTCCGGGACGGTGTACACCTTCTCCATAAGTAGCTGTCATGCACTTTGTTTTTGTTTTGTCTTGTTGATTAAGACAAAGAAGAAAACACACTTTCAGCCAATTAGCCTCCATAAAACAATCCTGAAGAAACACTGAGATGTTAGAGGACCAAAATCAATCTAAGGAGGGAGGTATGTAACGTAAATCACATCAAAGACCAGGACACACACACACACCGCGGGCAGGATGGTGTCCCGGTCGGCATACTTCGAACCCGATGGACCGACGAGAGGAACACATGGCGACCTTGGCGACAATGTATATTGGCAGAGTACCTGAGGATTCATTTATGGCCTAACGGTCCTTCCATAAAATGTTCCAGAAGCGTAGCAACGGTCACGTACGCCTACAGGGTAGTGGGGATAATGAGAGAACAGATGACCGAAAGTAAAAAGATTGTAGGGTCTCACTCCCGTACGGTCAGGGCTAGAGCTCGGAAGTGTCTCATAAGTGTATAAACGAAGTAAAAATAAAGTCTTCCTCTTCCTTATAAAATTTCTCTTTATTTTTACGTAACACGGTCGTCGTTGGAAGGTTACGCGGTCCTCCGAAAATTTCGATGCAAGATCGCTCCATCGATGTTGGACCAATAATATGTATTAGACTCTAACTCGTGTAAGTACCTTAATTTGACTGCTTGCTTTTGCGAGAACTTGAAACAGTCTTGTCCGGATTTAGAACTGTAGCGTGAAGCTTGAAATAAAATGGCTTTACTGAGACGGCAATGTGTTTCAGTCATGCTAATACTATCGGTATCGTAACTGGCCCATTATTGAATATCAAATAAAACGTATCACCGCTGCGATTGGAGATTTGCCGTCAATTAGATGCGAGATATACTCCTCATTGCCTGCCAAATACAGCTCACATCAGCTGGCTCGTGCTATTATATCATCTCTGGTCCTCGACATATCAAGCGTAATTGCAGTTTTACAAATTAAGGTTAAAATATTCAAATGAATGTATCTCCGTTTCCATTGCACATATGGCGACAAAGCGATGCCCTTTACATTTCACATCCGATGTCATGTGCATCGCACATCTGCTGGTTTGTACCATGTCAACTCCGGTCTCTGTCAAACCTAGCGAAATTGCAGCTTTACATATTCATGATTGACTATTCAAATCACCGTATAGCCGTTTGCATTGCAAATAGGCCGACAGCACGAAGCGCGTTATACTCCATATTCGCTGCCAAATACAGCGCATATTATCTGGTTTGAGTTATGTAACGTGTGGACGCAGCCAACCTCAGCGCATTTGCAGTTTTGCATATTAAGGCTTAAATATTCAAGTCAACATATTGTAGTATCGTGAGGAAAAGGCCTCATCAGAAATCGATCAAAACAATGTCGTCTGTCCTTCGGTTGTTACTTTACATCGGGGAGAAAGCCTATGTGACTAAAGTCAGCTTGTACTTGCTGAGCGTTAACGGAATGGGGTTAGAGAGTTAGAAAAACTAACGTTAATAGTAGGGGACGATTTAACTTTAAAGATTGGATGATCGAGAAGCGTTGAACGGTTGATCGAGAAATAAGAGTGAGTCGAGAGGTCAGAGTTAATCGAGGAGTCGAAGAGTATAGTTGTTAGCGTTGTTGAGAGTGGAGTTATTAGCGTTGTCGAGTTGTGAAAGGTCTTAGCGTTGCTGAGAGTAGAGTTGTTAGCGCTTTACATTTTCAGGCTTAAATATTCAAATCAAGCTATTTCCGATTCCGTTGCAGATATGTCCACAATTCGAGTTAGCGTCGTACTGCCAAATGCATTACTCATCAGCCGGTTTGCGCTATGTCGATTCTGACCATTGTTAAATCCAGCGCAATTGTAATTTTGGATACTGATGCAAGAATAATCAAATCAACGTATCTCCGTTATTGTGGCAAATATGTCGAGAATTCGATGTGACTTGTACCCCACATTTCTTGCCAAATGCAGCGCACACCAGCCTGTTTCCGTTATGTCCTCTCTGGTTTCAGTCAAAGCCGGCATGATTGTAGTTTCGCATATTCATGCCTAAATGTTCAAATAAACCTATACGGCGCATATCTGCCAGTTTGCGCAATGTTAATTCTGGACCGTGTCAAATCCAGCGTATTTGCAGTTTTTCATACTCAGTCTAAAATATTGAAATCCACGTATCTCCGCCTCAAGAGCTCAAATGACGACCATTCGATGCGCATAATACTGCACATATGCTGCCAAATCAGCCGGTTTGTGCCACGTCAACTCTGGACCCGATCAAATTCTGTGTAATTGCAAATTTGCATATTCAGGCTTAAATATTCAAATGAAGGTATCTTCGTTCCTATTAGAGATATGTCGACAATACTATGCAAGTTGTATTCCACATTTACTACCAAATACAGCGCGCATCATCCGGGATGCGACTTTTCAACTGTGAACGCTGTAAAAGCCAATGTAATTGCGGATTTGCATGTTAAGGCTGAATTACTCGTTAGAACGTAGCCGCACTGGTATTGGATATATGTCGAAAATTCTATGCGCGGTAGCTCCACGTTTGCTGCCAAATAGAGCGCACATCAGTGGGCTGGCGCTAAGTTAACTCTGGACCGTGTGAAATCCAGCGAAATTGCAGTTTTGCATATTCAGGGTTAAATATTCAAATCTACGTATCTCTGTTTCTAATGCAGATATGACGATGAATTTATGTGTGTTATACTCCACATTTGCTTCCAAATTTAGCACACATCGGAGGGTTTGTGCTATGTCATCTGTGTATCCTGTGAAATCCAATGTAATTGCAGTTTTGCTTACATAGGCTGAATCCTCCATTAGAAAACATTGCGCTGTTATTAGCTGTATACATATTATGTATGTCGGAAATACGATGCACGCTACACTCCACATTTGCTGCCAGATACAGTGAACACAATCCGGTTTGAGCTATGCAAAATCTAGACCTAGCCAGATCCAGCGTATTTTCAGTTTTGTATATTCAGTATTATGCATTCAAACCGACGTATCTCCGCATCTGTTGCTGATGTGCCGACAATTCGATACGCGTTATACTCCACATTTGCTGCCGAATACAGGGCGCATTAACTGGTTTGCGCTGTGTCAACTCTGGACCTTGTACATGCAGCGTAATTGCTGTTTTACATATTCGGTCTCAGATATTTGAATCAACTTTTCTCCTCTTTTATAGCACACATGCTGAGAACTCGATGCATCTTATACTCCACAGTTGCTGCCAAATACAGCCCACATCAGCTGCTTTGAGTTATGTCATCTCTGGTCTCCGATAAATCCAACGTAGTTTCAGCTTTGCATAGTCAGGCTGAAATATTCTAATCAACGTATCTCCGCTTCCGTTGCAGATATGCCGACAACGTAAAGCGTGTTATACGCCAAAATTGTTGCCAAATACAGCACACATCAGCCGCTTTGCGCTATGTCGATTCTGGACCCTGTGAAGTGCAGCGTAATTGGAGTTTTGCATACTCAGGAATAAACGTTCAGATCAATGTGTCTCCGCCTCTATAGCATATGTGCCGACATCCACTCCACATTTGCTGCCAAATACAGCGCACATTAGTGGGCTGGCGCTATGTCAACTCTGGCCCGTGTCAAACCCGCGTAATTGCAGTTTTGCAAATTCGTGCATAAATATTCAAATCAACGTATCTACGATTCTGTTACAGATATGCCGACAATTCGAATCAGGTTATACATTACATTTGCTGCCAATACAGTGCACATCATTGGATTTAAACTATGTCATCTCCGATCACCGACAAATCCAGCGTAATTGCAGTTTTTCATATACATTATTATATATTCAAATCCACGCATCTCCGTTACTGTTGGAAATGTGTCGACAATACGATTTGCCTTGTATTCCACATTTCTTGCAAATTAAACCAATATCATCCAATTAGCGCTATGTCCACTCTGGTCCGGTCAAACCCAACGCAACTGCAGTTTTGCATCATCAAACCTAAATAATCAAATCAACTAATCTCCGTTTCGATTGCAGATATGTGGAAAATTCGATGCGCTTTATACTCCGTAGTTGCTACTAAATACAGCTCACATCATCTGGTTTGCGCTATGTCAAATCCGGACCCCGTGAAATCAAGCGTAATTGCAGTAATGCATGATCAGGGATCAATATTCAGATCGACGTGACTCAGTTTCTGTTGCAGATATATCGACAAAACGGTGCGCGTTATATTCCACATGGACTGCCATACAGTGGGCGCTTCATCTGGTTTAAGCCATGTTAAATACGGAACGAGTCAAATCCAGCGTATTTGTAGTTTTGCACATTCAAGCCTAAATATTCAAGTGAATGTATCTCCGTTTTCATAGTAAGTATGTTCACAATAGGATGCATGTTATACTCCACATTTGCTGCCAAATACAGCACACATCAGACAGTTTGCACATTCTCAAGACTGGACTCGGTGAAATCCAGCGTGACTGCAGTTTTGGATATTAATGCTTACATATTCGAATGAAGGTATCTCCGCTTGTTTTGCAGAAACATTGGCCATACGATGCTCGTTATATTCCACATCTGATGCCAAATCAGCCGGTTTGTGCTATGCCAACTCTGGACCCTGTAAAATCTAGCAGAATTGCAGTTTTTGCTATTAATGCCAAAATATTGCTCTCAAAGTCTCTCCGCTTGTTTTGCACATACCTCGACAATTCGATACGCCTTATACTCTACATTTGCTACAGTTACATTACCCATCAGCTTGTTTGAGCTATGTCAACTCTGGTCTCTGCCAAAACCTGCCAAAATGCAATTTTGCATGTTCAGGAATAAATATTCAGATCAACGTGACTACATTTCGATTGCAGGTATGTAGACAATTCGATGCGCGTAATATTCCACATTGAGTCAAATCCAGCGTATTTGTAGTTTTGCATATTCAAGCCTAGTTATTCAAGTGAAAGTATCTCCGTATCCATTGTAGGTATGTCGACAATAGGATGCACGTAATACTGCACATTTGCTGCCAAATACAGCATACTCCAGCCGGTTTGCTCTATGTCAACTCTGGGCCGTGTCAAATAAGGCGTCATTGCAGGTTTGCATATTCAGAATCAAATGGTCAAATCCCTGTATTTCCGTTGCTGTTGCAGACATGCCGAGTATTTGATGTGCCCGGTACTCCAGATTTCTTGCCCAGTTCAGCGCACACTAGACAATTAGCGCTATGCCCGCACTGATCCCTGTCAAATCGAGCGTATCAGGTCTGTAAATATTAAACCGGAATTTGCCTCTAGATGGCCCTAGCTAATAGTGTAGTTATCACTAAACTACGTCATTGATGCCAAAAGTCGTTGTTGACATCTCACGAACATTTTCGACCGAGAACAGTACAATGATTCTGGCAATGATTCTTTGGAAGAAATTGCACACTTCATCCTATAGGCATACCGGACGATACAAGGGCTAGTCGTCCCTTCTTCCGAAGCAATACCAGCCTCGCCGTGCGCCATATCCGAGGGTTGGCACCCTCCTTCGAACACGATGTAAATAAGTGTCGCAGTCTAGGTGCCATGACCCGCATCATCTCCCCTCATACCCGTCGCGGGACTCCTTCAGGGCCAAGCGCTACTTAGCGGGAGGCTATCATCCTCGCCTCGTCCGTCACCTCGTGTGCATATACGCCGACGCAGCATCACACTAGCTTTTGCTATGGCGTGAACGATATTGAAATATGTAACCAAACCTAGTAGCACTGTAAATTACTTTCCTACACTACTTCAGCTTATTATATATTTTAGATAGTTCATAAGTACTTATACATGAGCACAAACTATAAAAATTTGTTGCGGCATATGAGCCAGAGGTAAATTCGAATCCTATTGTTACTTTGCCTCGGAGTATCAGGATCGTAAGGATACAAGTAAATACACTCGGAGCATAAAAATGTTGCCGCTACTTCGAACAAAGACGATTTTGAATCTTCCGACTTCTGCCCCGACCAGTATAAATAAACCGAGGCAACCCAAAGAGTAAAGTATCTTCGAATACCTACGAGTATCAACGAGCGATCTGCTGAATTTCGTGACGAACATTTATGGAATATTTTTACACATTGTATCTACGACTCAGGGCCCATAGGTTGTACCTTACTTTATTATTTTATGTAAATTCGACGATTACGACGACAATCGATAACCTCAAATAAGTCTGACGGTCAAAGTTCCCATATACCGTGTCCTCTACATATTTCATTATAAAAGACCTGAGTCAAATATTGATGTTTTTGACCGTCAGATGTATTTGAGTTAAGGCTACCTATACTAGTCGGAGGGGGGGGGGGTTGAAAGAATTCGTATTTGCCTACCTGACGACAATAGCTGGTTCGGTGACATTGTTTTTACATTAATTGTAGCTCAGCGGTCTAGGTACTTCGAGGAGACAACGACGTAATTTGCTTTGTCCTATGACTCATGTACCGCTACATTTCTATTTCTATAGAAATATAATGCTAAATACTACAATATATATCACAAGTATTTCATATTTGAAATAACAGTCAAATTAACGGAATTAATCTGTTTGACATCTATACGGTTCAAGTCTTGTACGAATATATGTACAGCCTGTAGTTTTAATATTCTAAGCGCGTATTGTATGCCGGACACTTATCTTTAATAAGTTTTGCAAATCTGTTTTAAGTAAGTGATGAATCATTAGGCCAATGACAAATAAGGCGACCTTTAAAAGATTTAACGAAACTTGCCTCTGCTGAACTTGATCTATGAAGGTCGAATAGCTTCTCGTTTGTTTTTCAATTAAAGACATACTTTATGGAATGTGTTTTACTGACATACCGATTCCAAGGATTTCCGGTGCTTCTTAAAAATATTACACTCTGTTGTATGAAATATAATTTGTCCTTATTATAACCATTAACATCTAATGTCTTTTCTGGAAGTTCGTATACTAAGGCATCGGAATTATTTTTCATTTTACGCTGTGTTACTCGCAACTTTTCACAGATATATGTACCAACTGGAAGTAGTTCTTTGGCACGTATTCGAGTACAGTTATTTCCTGCTGGTTTCCACAAAGCTTCACAGAACAACGTCGCTTCCTCGTTCCTTTAAACAACAGTCATACATTAGTATCACATGAACGTACTCCTTGAAAAAACATTTCATTACTGGAAATCTAATAGTTTATTATTGATCTCAATAAGATTCACTTGCTTACCTGCTCCTCAAATATTTTTTGCTAATGTCCACTCCTCCTAAGTAGAATGCATCTATAATATGCAATGCAAGTACTTTTTGCTGATATATAAACTCCTTAGTCATATCATATACAACCCCTGCGTTCACAAGTGTATTTGGTGGTAATTCTATGCCAATGTCATCTACACTAACCCAAGAATTCTTTGTACATGTATATACGTTGCTCCTTCCCACGCCCATATAAAATGTAACGTGCTTCTTATCATCATCAGACCTTGGCTTTGTACCACATGGCATACAAAACCAGTCATATAGTGATAAAAATGCATTTTCAATGTTAAATTCCATCAATTGTGCTGGATTAATAGTAAGAAATGAAGTATCTTTCAAAAGAGTATTCAATTTGTCTTTGGTTTCATGTGTCTTGCGATTGTCCTAGTTTCATCTGGAAGTTTCCAATACTCTAGGTATTGTTTGCGCATATCAGCTTGTTTTGTCTCAACAAGAGTATTATCCGCATAAACTGCTGGAATTTTACACAGGTCGATTATTTGCTTTCCGGCCAAATCTTTGTTAGAAGCACGTAGATATTGAACAAATTGTTTCTCTCTTTTTAATTCATTATATGATACTAGTTGTAAAACGTCGTCATTTACACCACCATTTAAAAGCAGACGATTAACATGCTTCAGATATTCAACAACAACTTGTACCCCAGATCGTTTCTTCTTACATATTAGGTAACGTTCTGAATTTCCTTGTCTAGAAGAGTTTGGTGTAAAAATACAATCTTCTTCAATGCAGCGATACATTAAATAAACTAAACCAGCACTAAAGGGTGTAAAAAGGTTGAATAATTTTGTCACAAAATCGCCTCCCTCTCTTTCAACCATCAATGCTATTAAACATCGACAAAGATACAGTTGTTTTGAAAGAATTTCTTGTACATTTTCTTGTCGTTCTACTTAGAATCCTCAATCAGACATCACAAAATGTACTCCTTTGCCATGGGTATGCTGCATTATAAGATTTGTAAATGCCTCTTCATTATCTGGGTCAAAGACATCACAACTTTCCTTTGGTCCGTAGTATGGATGAAATGTTGCACAAGGACCCGCATAAAAGTCTTCTAATTTGAAATCATGTTCATTTTCTAAAGTAAGAGCAAATCCTTTAGCACGTCATTTCTTTCGCCATAGAATATGTTCACTAAAACCTCTTGCTCCGGCACATACATCTGCAAAGTATAGCAGCCCATTCTCCCTCCACCCTTTTGTGTTAGTAAACATAAAGTTACATGCTCTATCTGTATTCGCCATTTTAACAGTAGCACGATTTAAAAAAAGTGCACCACGAATTGCTTCATGAGGATTACAACGTGTCCTTGCTCGACGCACTTCAACGTCATCCAAATGAGCGAATACTGTTTTCGCATTGATAACAGTTTTCACTATATCTTCACAACAGAAATCAATTTCATCATCTGTGGTCAACTTTTCATTTCACCATTTCATATCTTTTACACACTTTATAACTTCCTCTGCAGGATGCCATTTAAGACCTGAATCTTCATGTCCAGGAACATGATGTCCAAAGCCTCTGCGACCATGCTGTCTAGGTGCTTGAACTGGCTCTAAACGACCTTGTTCATTATTTCCGAGGCCGTAACCGCCTTATATCCCATCATTCGCATCATCCTTTTGCCGTTATCGAGGAGATTGTTTGACTCTTGTGTTATTACTTCTATTCTTCTATTGTCAACTACCTTTTCATCAATATCCTCCTCGTCAGATTCACTTGAACATCTGCGAATTTTTTGTCGTTTACTATGATTATAAGTATCTCTTTCACAGTTCTTCCTTTTTGTCCTAGTTTCCAATTCTTCTTGCATGGTATGTTGATGCATCAGTCGCATAACAATTCTGCTAGGAACATGATACATTTCCACTGTACATGCGAATGTGTGTATAAGCGTCAGAGGACGTCCAGGCCTTAGTTGGGATAAAAGACAAGAGTCAGTCGTTAGAAGTATCTGGAAGAGTCTGTTGACAACAAGCGTGCGTGCGAGTAGGGTTTCGAGGTCTTTAGGGTGTAAGATATATGTATAACTGTTGTGTGCTAAATAAAGGCAATTATTTGTATTTCTGAATCCATTCTATATCTTTACATGGTAGCAGAGCGTGGTTCATAGTTTTGCCAGTTATTTTAGTGCATGGTTTTCAATATTGTCGAGTTAGGTCGAGTGAGTCTTCAGTAAGGAAAGAAACGTTCAAAGGTTACAAAGAGGAAAAATACACTTGGAGCACGTAGGAACGCTTGAGTAAGAGATAAGGAATCATTTAAAATGGAGAGATTGCAAATCATGATACCTATTTTCGATGGATATTTACGGTATGTGGAAGCAAAGAATAACGATGTTTCTCAAGTATAGAGAATGCGAGGTTGTCACAACTAGGGTAAAGACAGAAACAGACAGTGAAGACTGGGACAAAAAGGATCCGAAGGCAATAAATATAATTTATAGTGCCATCACAAACAGACCATTGGAATATATTAGAGAAGAAAAAACGGCGTATGAGATAGTAAAAAAGTTTGATGAAATGTACTTGAAAGAGTCGACGGCACTACAGGTCGTATAGATTGGAAAAGATAAAACTTGAGAACTACAGTGATTCAGCATCGTTCTTTAGCGATTTCGAAAAATTAATAAACGAATTAAAATGTGCGGGTGCACAAGTGAGTGAGAGGGAAAAACTAACTTACATGCTGAATACGTTACCCGAAGAATACAGCTACATAGCGGATATAGTAGATGCACTGAAAGCCGAAAATCAAACGGTAGCGTATTTAAAAAATAAAATTGAAATAGCGGAGAGGAAAAATAAGTCCAATCGAGGAGAAATGCAAACCAACGCATTTTCTGCAAAATAGGAAGGATGCTTCAGATGTGGAAGAGTAGGACATTTTGGGAGAGAGTGTCAAAATGGCGTCGAAGCGGGAAACAGTATCAGTTTTTGGGTTGGGTCAACACGTGGTCGCAGCAGAGGAGGAGGAAACAAAGGAAATACGAGCAGGGGACGTGGAAAATTCCATCGTCAATCAACAACCGGCACGAGCGAGTGTCACGATGATGGAGATAGAGATGTGGCGGCCTTGGCGACAATGTATATCGTCGAAGTGCCTAATGAGTCATCTGTATCCTAACGGTCCTTCCACCGAATGTCCTAGAAGTGTGATAACGGTCACGTACGCCTACAGGGTAGTGGGGATATTGAGGGATGACAAACAAAGAAGAAACAGATGTTACCGAAAGTCAAATTGTAAGAGCTTCAGTCTTGGAAAGTCACGGCTGGAGCTCAGAAAAAAATCGCAATCAGTGTAAATTCAGAATACAAGAAATAAATTCTCTTGTTTTTTTTGTTACCTTAATTTTTTTCTTTTCGTTCGAGCCTCCTGCTTTTTATTTTACGCGACATTTTTGGCGATTACTCCCAGCATAGTGAAAAGTGTTTGTTCGGAAACCAAAAGACATTCATCATCTACGGAAGATAGAATTATTTGGGACTACGGTCATCCGCAACAACGAAGTAACTATCACGAACCGAGTGAAGTGACAAAGGAAGGTAAACTGGATTCCTTCGTACGTTACCGTGAAAGAAAATCTAGCTTCAGTAGCGAAGACTCATCTTCGTCCGAAAGCAGGAAGATGTCTAAGACAAACGAATCTCAAACTTCTACCTCAACGGATCCAACGTTGCGAACAATATTGGATAGCATTCAAAAACAGCAAGAGAGTATTGCTCGTTTACAAGAGGATATGTTACGTTTGTCTATGCAAAGTGACGAAACAAATAGATGCTGGGTAGCAGAAATCGGAAGTCTTAGGAGAACCGTCGCAGAGCTACGGACTGGGTTCGGATCCCTTGCGACCGATGATTCTGGTTCCATCATTACTGAATGCAACGAAAGTGAATCGACGGCGATTAATCGCACCGGGAGTACGGTTAGGGCACGCGAACCGACCGGGTTAACGATTCCAGGCATCCCACCTGCGCACATCGACACCGAACAACCCGAAGTTGAAGAAAGAGGCTATTTTCCACCCGCTCTTTCCACTCTACGAGTTAAGGATGCAATACGTTGTATTCCAATGCTCAACGGAGACGATGACGTAGGTGTGGAAGAATTCATAAAGAAGTGAGCAGTATGAAAGACCGTTGCATGGAGCAAGATTTATTGCTAAAAGCAATAAAGGTAGAAAAAATCGTAGGAAAAGCAGCTCAAAGTATCCGCAACATCCCCATTGAGTGCTACAGCAATCTGTACAACGCACTGAGGAACAATGTGGCAGCTCAAGTGACTTCGGAAGAATATCGGGAAAAATTAAAAGAGTTGAGACAGGGACGGGAAGAATCAGTGCAGAGTTTTAATATTCGTTTCAGAAGAATACTCAACCGTTTACTGTACGCAGTAACCAACGAGTACCCACAACCACTTCTACGCAAGCTAATGATCGAAGAAACTACAAAGAAGATTGTCCGTGTGTACCTAAAGGGACTCAGGCGCGACATAGGCCGAACATTATTAATCATTGAACCCGTGAATCTTGAAGAAGCTGAAAAGAAAGCAGCCGACTTAGAACGCTACTCACGAGAAGAACGGCAAGCCAATTGGTCAAGTAGTCGCTTGCCTTCCGCTAGTAATCGCCTCAACAATCAATCAATGCAGGTAAGACGATCTAATACACTATCTAGATCGCCTAACGCACCAGTAGCTCAGAAACCTACCACATTCGACCGAGTAGAGAATGGGCCACCCGCTAAACGCGCGCAAATGAAGTGTTTCAAATGCGGAAAGCTGGGACACATGGCCAGCAAATGCCAAAATTTTCTACAACCGAGCCAGTACGACCGAGCACCCGCAAGAATTCAAGCAGTCCAGGAAAGGGACGAAACACGAGAAGTAACATCGAACCAGAGTATAGACGAACCGCGCGAAACGACGCGAGTCAACATCACCACAGGAAGATTACTCACAATACCTTTGTCAACCCGAACCACAGAGCGAGTATTTCTGGTCGACACAGGAGCAGGGATAAACCTAATGAAACGTAACAAAACTGTCAACGCGATACAAATAGGGCCTAGACAAAAATTTTCTATGGGACGAGACAAATACGAAACGAACGAATACGTAACAAAACGAATTTTTGTACAAGACCACATCTTTCACATAGTACCGGACAACTTCCCAATCATCGAAGACGGAATCATTGGGCTACCATGTTTGGAGAAATATAACTATTCGATATCCAATGACAGAATCCGACTAAATGACAAAACCATTTTCTTTCAGAAATCAATACAATTAACTCCTGGAGAAAACAGAGTTCAAACAATCTATCTGGTAGGCAAACCAACTAAAGTATGTTTTATCAACACCGGTGAGCAAAACATTGAAATTTCTAATAATATCCAAAATTCTCATGATGTTTGCAACGTATCAAAACTAAAAAGCCTAGTGAGAACAGATCACATTGAAAAGCCAACCCGCGAATCCATAGAAAAGATTATTCTGCACTACGCTGACATCTTTAATTTAGAAACCGACCTTTTGCCCTGTACTAATTTAACCCAGCAGACAATTTCCTTAACCAAAGATAAAATCATTAACACACGGTCGTATAGACCACCGGAATGTCATCGAGACGAAATTTCGCGACAAATAGGAGACATGTTAAAGAAAAATATCATAGAAGAATCCGATTCCCCTTATAACTCTCCGGTATGGGTAGTTCCGAAAAAATTAGACGCCTCAGGAAAACAGAAATGGAGGATAGTCATTGATTTTAGGAAACTTAATGAACTCACGGAACAAGACGCTTATCCTTTACCTGACATAGACGACATTTTGACACAACTAGGAAACGCGAAATTCTTTTCGGCGCTTGATTTATCCTCAGGATTTCATCAAATTCCAATGAACGAGAAATCCAAAGAATATACCGCTTTTTCGACACCGCAAGGCCACTTTCAGTTCAATCGAATGCCATTCGGTCTTAAAAACGCACCCGCTACTTTTCAAAGATTAATGGACAGAGCCTTAACTGGACTTGTCGGAAAATATTGCCTTGTTTATTTGGACGACATAGTGACATTCGGAAAAACGATTCAAGAACATAATGAAGACCTCGCGATAGTATTTCAGAGACTCAGAGAATTAGGACTTAAATTGCAACCGAATAAGTGCGAATTCCTAACACCGGGACTAGAATACTTAGGCCACGTAGTTTCAGCCGAAGGAGTTAAACCAAACTCCAAGAAATTAGACGCTGTAAAAAACTTTCGATTACCCCGCAATGCCACGGACGTTAAATCATTCCTAGGTTTAGCAGGTTATTACCGCAAATTTATTCGGAATTTTTCTAAAATCGCGAAAAGCCTTACAGACTTAACAAAAAAGGACACACCATTCCATTGGACTGACAAACACCAGACTAGCTTTGATACTTTAAAGGACAAACTCTGTAATTCCCCAATACTAGCTTATCCGGACTTTAACAAAACCTTTACCCCAACCACCGACGCAAGTAACGAAGGACTAGGAGCAATACTGTCACAAGACGATCATCCTTGCTGTTACATTTCAAGGACACTAAACCCACCCGAACGAAACTATACCACGACAGAAAAGGAACTCTTGGCCATCGTATTGGCCGTGAAAAGACTTAGGCAATACTTGTTAGGACGACGCTTCATTACTCGAACCGACCACCAAGCCCTTAAGAGGCTACACAATTGCAAAGACCCCTCTAGTCGACTGATTCGTTGGAGACTTAGACTCGAAGAATACAACTATGAAATCGAATACACAAAGGGTAAAGATAATACAGCTGCAGACGCCTTATATAGCGTTCACGCGGTAACTCGCAACGAAATAGTTAATCTCGACCTATTAATTGACCACACTAATTCATTCAACGAATGGAAAAACAACAACGAAAACCCGAAACTCTTATAAGTTAAACCGAATGATCAAACATTTTACCAATTAACTCAAAACGATTTAGGAGAATACGACGAGACACTTTGGATCAGAAAACTTTACAAAATTCTTAAAAATACAACAAAAATCGGCATAGGAAATAACAATTTCACTGAATTAGAGAAAACACAGATTAAACTCATGCTAATATATTTTAACGACATATACAAGGAAATTACTTATGCGCCCAACCCCATTTTAAAACTAGACGAAAGCGAAATACTACAAGCAATAAAGGAAAACCATAACGACACCGTAGGACATTTAGGGATACAGAAAACGTATCAACGGATTAAGGATAAGTTCAAAATCCCCGGCCTTTTTGAAAGAGTAGAAAACTTCGTGAAGACATGCGACACATGTCAAAAGGAGAAACTAACACGTATCAGACCCAAAGAGTCCCCACAGATCTCAGACACACCACTTCACCCTAACGACAAAATCGCTATGGACATCATAGGACCGATGACGAAAACCAAACGCGGAAATCAATATATACTTTCAATTCACGACGAACTTATGAAATATCTGATCCTTGTTCCCCTCAAAACGCAACGAACTGAATCTATAATTAACGCGCTCATTGAGCACTATATTTACATATTTTCGGCACCAAAGACGATTCTGACAGATCAAGGACAAAATTTTGTTAGCGATTTAATGACGAAATTTGAAGAGGCCTTTAAAATCAAACACGTCAAAACAACTTCATTTCACCCACAGAGTAATGGATCCCTCGAAAGAACACATGCCTCGGTTAAAGATTTAATTCGTACTGCGATACACGACAATGACAAAGAATGGGACGAAGTACTTAATTTCATTTGTTTAGGATACAACACTGCAAAACATGAAGGAACAGGATTCTCCCCCTTCGAATTGACTTTTGGGCGAAAAGCGAACTTACCTTCCGCAATGTCCAAAGTCCGCACATTTACTTATGACGATATGTACTCACTTTGGCAAAAACAGTTAAATAAACATTGGGAAACAGCTCACAAAACACTTATTCAAAATAAGCAACGCTACAAGCGAGACCAAGAAAGAAAGATTGTTAAAACTCAGACCGTGTTTAGGAAAGGAGACTTTGTTTTAATTCACAATGACCATAAAAGAGATAAGTTGGACATTGAAGGGTTAGGACCCTATAGAATCAATGATGTGAAAACTCCTTACTACATTATATCTATCGACAATATTAAGAAAAAGATACATGGTACCGATCGAAAACGTATTTTTTCCACGATAATGCTGACCCTAGCACTAGTAACAACACCCTTTGTTAGTTGTCTTAAACTCACAGGATAGGAATTACGATTTATAAACAAATCCAACCAATTCTACTACGATCTTAGAGGACCTAGATCAATCTAAACTGGTGGGTATGTCACGACCGGCATACTTCAAATCCGATGGACCGATGATGGAGATAGAGATGTGACGGCCTTGGCGACAATGTATATCGCCGAAGTGCCTAATGTGTCATCTGTATCCTAACGGTCCTTCCACCGAATGTCCTAGAAGAGTGACAACGGTCACGTACGCCTACAAGGTAGTGGGGATATTGAGAGATGACAAACAAAGAAGAAACAGATGTTACCGAAAGTCAAATTGTAAGAGCGTCAGTCTTGGAAAGTCACGGCTGGAGCTCAGAACAAAATCGCAATCAGTGTAAATTCAGAATACAAGAAATAAATTCTCTTGTTTTTTTTGTTACCTTAATTTTTTTCTTTTCGTTCGAGCCTCCTGCTTTTTATTTTACGTGACACGAGCATGGTAACTCAAGATCAAGCACATGGATTGCAACGGCGCACGCAGCACACAGCGGCGAGGCGAACGAGATAAATAATTATGAAGTAATGTGGCCATTAGATAGCGGTTGCACAGATCACATAATTAACAACGTAAATAATTTCGATAAATCTATTGACCTTAAAGTACCGGTAAATATATGTCGGATTGAAGTCAGGATTATGGAGATGGGCGTTTAATGAATTTTCATTAGAATTAGCCATTGTCGTGATACAATGGAGAGTTTATTAGCACGGGCTTATTAACAAGATTAAGCACTCGTAGCACTAGTGATAATGACCTTAGGTTCGAAACGAATCCGCGGTCACGGGATGGTAAACGTATGTTCTCGCACAGTTCAAGTCTAACTCTTTGTTAACTAGATGTGAGGTATTCACTGGTTGTAAGGTGGCACTGTCATTCGTCGATGAGATCGTACGAAAGAATGAATCTCCGTCTCGACGATGCCGTCGAGGAGAACTATAATGGGTGTGTCTAAGGACATGAGATCCTCGGATTCGTCAACGAAAGCTTTCGTTCCAAAGGCGAAGGAAATTAGCGCTGTTGCTAATTGGTCAATCTCCATATCGGCGTTTTGAAAGTGATGCTGGCCGCCCTTGAGGGGAGGTTGTTGACGGGGGGCAACGTTCGTGGAAGATAGGTTTCTCCTATCTTCCCGTAGTTGCAACAAAGACTACTTGACGGACTTCGCTTGACTAAATCTTAAGATCTATAGCGGGTCCTCACGTTAGCTAAACATACACCACAAAGGCATGCCGACACCCGGCGATCATCTTACCCGGAGGACAAAATCTGTGTGTGGCGGGCCGCGGGATAGAAACTATTGAAGTATTTACTGCCACGTATCGCTACGACTATTTCTTTTAAGGAGAGGTATAGAGTTACTCTGTGCCTTTGTCAGATAAAACGTTCATCCCTTTGACCGCGGCTACGTTCGGCGACTGATTGTCGCCTCGAGCCCAAGCTCACGATCATAAATCTCGAATAATCGGTGCGGCATTTGTTTAATCTAAGTTACAGAGTTGCGGTATTCCCGCGAATCCAAGGAGCAGTTCCGGTGTTTTTTCATCTCCGACATATATATTTAGGCGATAATAGATCGATAAAGGCAACAAAATTAGCGAATGTTATAAGTTATTTTGAAGCATTTGGAAAGCAAAATGAAATAAATGTGGATAATGTTTTTTACGCGAAAAAAATGTCGGCAAACTTGATTAGTTTAGGCAAGTTAAAAGATAATAGGAACACGGTTATTTCAATAGGAAATATTGCAAAAGTAATAGACGAGGACAATAAGCTTACAGCGGTAGCGGTTAAAGAAAAGGGAACATATAGAATGAAAAGTATATTGAATGGGAAGGAGCACTTAGCAAACAGCGCCGAACGTAGTGATGTGAGTAAAAAGAAAGATGGCATAGGATGTTAGGACACGTAAATTTTAAATATTTAAATATTTTGGGTAAAGAGCAGCTAGTTACTGGTATACCGAATGAATTTGAAAAGGAATTTTTGAAATGTAGGGTGTACAGGAAAGGAAGATGCACAATTTACCATTCAAAAATAATCGAACCAAGGCTAGGGAGATAATGGAAATTATTCATTCGGACGTGTGCGGTCCCTTTAAGACTACCGGATTCAATGAAGAGAAATAGTTCATCTCATTTATCGATGATTATAGCAAAATAGCTAGAAGTTATTGTATAAAATCAAAAGATGAGGTCTTTGATTGTTTCGTTTAGTTTGTAAATGAAGACGAGAATTTAACGGGCAAGAGGTTTAAAATATTGAGATGTGATAATGGAAAAGAGAACTTGAATAATCGAACTTATAAATTTGCTAGGGATAAAGGTATCAGAATAAATAACTGTCCAACCTACGTACATGAATTAAACGGGACAACGGAAAGGTATAAAAGAACAGCGATGGACATGGCGCGTTGCTTGATAGCGGAAGCGAAAGTAGATAAAAGGTACTGGCTGTAAATAGATTGGACAGCGGTATACTTGAAGAATCGAATACTGGCAAATACTCTAGAGAGAAAGACACCTCTTGAAATATTCTTCGGGAGAAAACCAAGTGTTGAAAATCTACATCTATATGGAAGTAATGTTTTTGTAAGAACAAAAGAGAGTTTCTAAATGGGATAAGAAGGCAGATATGGGAATTTAGTTTGGATATAGTGAAGTAGGTTACAGAGTATTATTAGGTGGGAAAATAACAATAGCGAGACATGTAGAGGTCATAGAAACAGACACAAAATGTATCGGTTTTGTGGAGAATTCATTCATAAAGATAACGATGACATTGAGGATAATGATTTATTGGTAAACATGAATAAGGAAGAGTTAGAAAGTAGGGAAGATGAAAATGATAACAGTCTTGAAAGCTTAAACATCCCTGGAAGAGCTACACGTAATAAGAGAACTCCAGTAAGATATCCAGAAAAAGAAAACATTAGTGAAATCCATGCAAATTATTGTAGTGTAGATATCCCTTGTACATTTGAGGAGGCGATTTGTTGTGAAGATAGTGAAGATTGGAAGCAAGCTATGAATAAGGAAATAGAATGTCTTTATACGAATAAAACTTGGAAATTGGTAGAAAGGGTAAAAGGCAAAGACGTATTAGATGTAAAATCGGTTTACACGAGAAAATCAGATGACAGGTATAAGGCTAGATTAGTGGTAAGAGGATTCCAACAAAGAAACGTAGCCGATGACATATACTCCCCAGTAGCGAGTAATGAGACCTTTAAGATATTGCTATCATATTGTTGTCAAAATGGATTAATTATTCAGCAAATGAATGTAGAAACTGCTTTTTTAAATGGTGAAGTAACCTCGGAGGTATATGTAAATCAACCAAAGGGAAATGCGGACGGAACGAATAGAGTTTGTAAACTATCGAAAGCGCTTTATGGGTTAAAAGAAAGTCGAAGAGAGTGGTATGAGTGTCTTGATAAGTATGTGACGAGATTAGGTTTTAAGAAGAATAACATAGAGTTGTGCATATATATACATGGAGAGGGAGAAAATGTTGTTTATTTGCTAATGTATGTAGACGATTTGCTAATTTGTAGTAAAAATAAAAGGAAGATACAAAGGGTAAAGAAGTTATTAACTAATAGATTTGAAGTGAAAGATTTAGGTGAAGTCAAAGAATATCTTGGAATAAATATAGACTATGATTATTTCAAAAATGAAATAAGATTAAGCCAAAAGAAATACATTGAATCATTAGCAAACAAATGTAAGTTACAAAATAGCAAATTGTACTGTGCACCTATGGAGACCAACTTAAAAATTGAAAAAGCTGTGATAAATAGAGAGGATATTGGATACAAAAATTTAATTGGCGTATTGTTGTATGTTAGTGTAAATACCAGACCCGATATAAGTTATAGTGTGAATTATTTGAGTAGATTTCAAGATTGTTGTAATGAGACACATTTTAAATATGCTTTGCGAATATTGAAATATTTGTACCGGACTAGAGATTTAAGATTAGATTATAAAAGGAATGAAAAATGTGAAACGATAGATTGTTATGTGGACGCTGATTGGGCAGGAGATCATTTAGATAGGAAATCGACTTCTGGATATGTAATTATATTGTATGGAAATGTAATTGGTTGGAAGTCTAAAAAAACAAAGGTGTGTGACAAATGCCTCGACGTATGCAGAATATGTAGCTCTATCGGAAGCGGTGAGTGAATTAATGTCCATTAGGGAAATTATGAAAATCTTCAATGTAAATCTAGACGATAACCCTATAAAAATTGATGAGGATAACTCTGGAGTGATAAGTATAGCAAAGCACGGAAATTTTACAAAAAATTCTAAACACATTGAAGTTCATTACCACTATGTTCACGAGTGCTTAAAGGAGAACAAGATAAACATACTTAAAGTAAGTACAGACGAAAATACTGCGGATATTTTTACAAAGGCACTGTGTACAGAGAGAGAAATTCGAAAGGTTTAGGTCATGGATGAATGTAAACTAAGAGAAATGTAGATAAAGCAATAAGTGTTAAAGTTTCTGTTATGTAATTCGTCAAAGCATGTAAATACGATTACGTGTACAGTATAAATGTAAGGAGGCGCGTTAGGAACATGATTCATTTAAACTGTACATGTAAATGTGCGCGTAAGCGTCAGAGGACGTCCAGGCCATAGTTGGGACAAAAGACAAGAGTCAGGCGTTAGAAGTATCTGGAGGAGCCGGTTGACAAGAAGCGTGCGTGCTAGTAGCATTTCGAGGTCTTTAGAGTATAAGATATATGTATAAATGTTGTGTGCTAAATAAAGGGAATTATTTGTATTTCCGAATCCATTCTATACCATTACAAATACACTAACGTACAAGAATATTATAATATTCAGTAACAACGATAGAATTAACCAGTTCGCAAGTATAAAAAAGACACATTTTACACTGTGACGAAATAATATTCAAGAAATCTGATATAACATACATGGAAAATACACGAATCAGACTGAGAAACCACTGCGCACTTTCGTCACTAACTTCGACACAATCGTTACCAACTACTCGCGGAGTGAGATTGACCGAAGCGGCCCAGAGGCATCGCCCACGTACCCCAAGCGGCTGCTGCCCCGCCACCAATAGTAACCCGACAGCACAGGATAATACTTGAATTCGTTGTTCCCTAAATTTTGAATTTATTTACCTCAACAATATATATAATGTACAAAAATTTATAATAATTTATAATACAGTTCATAATAACATGTAAATTATATTAATTATCTGACGAACGCAATGAGAGAAAGGTAAAGACCAGCGTGTCCGATGCGGCACTAACTCTACATCCGGTTGACCTCAATTTACCTACCTACGTACCTACACAGTAACGCCTACGCTTTAAAACTTTTGTCGAAATTTTAAAGTTTTAATGGTAAACTCTTCGTTCTTATAATATCTAACTGACAGGCATGCACCATTTATAAAAGAATCAACATAAATTTCGTAGTTGAGGATTATTAAAAGTCTCTAATTTAATTCAGAAAGGCAATAATTTGTTTAACGAAATAAGCCATTTATTTATCATCCGGGTTTCTACCATGACATTTATGTTATAATAGCAATATGAAAATAAGGCAATCTGAGTAAAGAAATACTATTTCAAATCATTTTCGCCCATACTTCTTAAGTGGTTTATAAATGATTCGTGTATACCCTCCTTTCCTTCTGCTATTGAAGTTAGCAACAAGAACGTAATCGTACCCGTAGACCGTCCGAAACGCGTGAATTTTTATTGAACGATAACACTGAACACCATTACAGCGAAAATCGCGAATTAATAATACCACCTGATGTTTGAAACGAGCAAAACAAAGACGACTCAGGAATTCATCACTCCAGAGGCTCGGGCAGAAAAGTTCGCTTCCCTGATCGTTCCCAGCCAGGCCGTCGATAAGCTAATGCGTGAGAACTACCAGCGACATAAATATAAATCGGAGATGAAAGAACACGGGAACCGTCCGTTTGGAATTTTGGGAAAATCCCGTAACATTGTAATCTAGATTCTACCATAACTGTAATTCAACAATTGTAGCCATCCAGTCCGATTGTAATTGTTCGAAACTTGTGATACTGCACTTGGCCTCGAGGCGACAACCAGTCACCGAACGTAGCCGCGGTCAAGGGATGAACGTTTTGGCTAATAAAGGCATGGAGTAATTCTATAGCTGTCCTTAAATGAAATAATCGTAGCGGCACGTGACAGTAAACATTCCAACGGTTTCTGTCCCGTGTCTCGCCGCACGCAGACCCTATCCTTCCGATGAGATGAGTGCCAGATGTCAACGCATCTCCACAGTATATGTTTAGCTAGCCTGAGGATTCATTATACACCTATAGCGGCACTCGTCTGTAAAATTCATAACGGATTCGGTCGAGTGAACCCGCTACACAACAAATCGTGTTTACTGTAAGATGAGTTTATTATAGATCCGACAACCTTAGGCGGTTACCGAAGGTTAATCAAATTCCGTCGTTTTTGTCGTGATCATATGCCCTCTAGTCAACTACCCGAAATGTCAGCATTTGTAATCAAGGTCGAGAGTTCAGCGTCCGTTGTGATTTTTCGAGAACACCTTGGAAATTTAAATCCCAACGCCTTTTGTCAACTCCGACGCATATAAATATAGCGAACAGGCTAGCGAGGCATTCTTTGTTATCGAATAACACGAGCAGTAGCAGTTAAGTCGATACTTCTTTGCGCCGATTTATTCGTAATCACGAATCAAGACAACAAGTGTATTATACGTCTAGTGTACACGTAGGGTATATTTTAATAAACTACACAGTTAAATATACTCTTGTGTTTTTAAGCCTAAATCTCTACCATACATCTGAAACTGGTGACACCGACGTGATTTTTGTGTAAGAGGTGACAGCGATAGGCTAGTCGCAGTTTGAATATCATAGTCCGCAACTCACACAATGGAAAAGGAGAGCAAACGAACTCCAGCCGGCTCATCGTTCCGCGTGCCGCCCTTTATGCCCACCATGACCAGGATTTGGTTTTACATTTTAGAGAAATATTTCGGGGTAGCCGGCATCTTCCACGACGATGAAAAATCCTTAGCCCTCATGGGATTCTTCGACCCACATTACCTCGCGAAGATTGAGGATACAGTGACCAACCTCCCCGCCACAGGCCAGTACGATAAATTGAACAGCGAGCTGATCCGCGCCCTGACCGAATCGGACAGCGCCAAGTTCGAAAGGTTAGTCGAACGTGAAGAGATGGGCAACAGAAAACCCTCACAGTTTTATAATGACTTAAAAAATTAGCCAGCCCCCTCGCTTCCGATGAATTCATCCACATCTTGTGGAGGAATCGCCTCCCTGATCGCATCAGGGAAGTCCAGGCTGCAGTGGACGATACGAGTATCGAGAAACTGACCAGGACAGCGGATAAAATCGATGAGGCGTATAATCGTAACGGGAAGCGCGCTCACAAGGTAGTCACAATCGAGCCACCGGCGTCACACGAAGGCAAAAACGACGCACTGGCCGCCGAGGTCAGCAGACTGCGAGAACAGATTAAGGCTATGGGAAGCGGCGGGTATCATCGACCACGAAGACGTTCGAATTCTCTCACTCGACCCCGCCACCGTTCGCGTTCGCGAGACCATCCGCGCCAGGACGGAATTTGCTTCTATCATGCGAGGTTCGGCGATCGCGCCACGCTTGTAGTTGGAAGTCGGGAAACGACCCCAGCCGTCCGTAAAAGCGGAGGACGGCGACGGCTTGGGATCTCGCCGCATCTTTATTTTGGACCAGAGAACGAAGACTTCGTTCTTAGTTGACACCGGTGCTGATATCGGCGTTCATCCCCGAAGCAGGCTATCTAGGGACGTAAAGAAAACAACGTATGAACTATTCGCTGCCAATGGGACGCGCATCGCAACGTACGGCACTATAGCGATGGAGCTGAACCTGTCCCTTAGACGTGCCTTCCAATGGCACTTCACTGTCGCCGATGTGCAAACCCTCATCATCGGCCTAGGTTTCCTAAGTCATTACGGGTTGCTTGTGGATCCAAGAAAAAGACGACTTCTCGACACAACAAACCAGCTATCGACCAGGGGATACGCCGCCAACTGCGAACAGCTTATGACTAAGACCGTAAGCAGGGATTTGGTCTACCACCAATTGTTGGCGAAATGTCCAGATCTAACGCGCCCACCGGCCTTTGGGTGAGAGAAAATGCGGCACTGTGTGGAGCACCACATCGAAACCACACCCCGCCTGCCCGTATATTGCAAACCCCGCCCTCACGCACCGGACCGTCTCAAGTCAATCAAGGCGGAATTTGTAACACTTATCGAGCAAGGAGTCATGCGCCCATCGAAGAGTTCCCGGGCATCTCGACTACACGTCGTCCCAAAGAAGGATGGAAGTCTGCGACATTGCGATGACTACAGAGCGCTGAACGCCCGCACTGTACCCGATAGGTACTCTCCACCGCACATACAAGACTTCGCGCAGCATTTACACGGTCGGCGAATATTCTCAAAAACTGGTTTAGTGCGCGCCTACCATCAAATCTCAATCGCGCCTGAGGACGGTACAAAAACCGCGGTTTCGACACCATTCGGCCTTTTCGAGGCAAACAACATGATGTTTGGGCTTCGAAACGCCGCGCAAACGTGTCAAAGATTTGTCGACGTAATCACGCGAGGCTTAGATTTCGTTTACGCGTACATAGATGACTTCTTGGTAGCTTCGAAAACCGAGGAGCAGCACCGCGGGCACTTGCGGATCTTGTCCGAACGTCTAAACCAGTAAGGCGTAGTAATCAATCTCGCAAAGTGCGAGTTCGGCATTAATGAAATAGCCTTCCTAGGCCATACGGTAAACGCGCACGGAATAAAACCGCTCGCCGATCGCGTTAGAGCCATAAATGAAGCACCGCTCCCCGCGAACATCAAGGCACTACGCGGATACCTCGGTATGATTAACTTTTACCGACGTTTCATACCGGGGGCACCTAAAATTTTGCAACCCCTCAACGACTTGTTACAAGGGGCGAAAAAGGGCAACATGCCCATTATTTAGTCGGAGGAAGCCAAAACGAGCTTTAGCGAGTCAAAACGCGCCCTAGCTGACGCTACGATGTTAGGGCATCCTATACCTGGCGCGCCCATCAGCCTCGCAGTAGACGCGGCCGACTTTGCAATAGGGGCGGTGTTGCAGTAACGCGCGAATGACACTTGGCAACCGTTGGGTTTCTTAACTAAAGCCTCAAATTTCGCGCAGCGAAAATATAGCGCGTACGATGGCGAATTACTCGCTATGTATACCGCGGTCAAGCGATTTAGACACGCCGTAGAGGGGAGGAATTTCATTATTTTCATAGATCACAAACACCACACCTATGCGTTCAGTCAGAATCCCGACAAGTGTTCGCCGAGACAATTCCGTCAACTAGATTAGATCGGGCAGTTCACGACCGATATAAGGCATATAAAAAGGCTGAATAACAATGCAGCCGACGCCCTATCTCGCATCGAAGCCATAGGAAAATCCGTGGATCACAAAACTCTCGCCGCCGCGCAAGAAGAAGGCAAGGAGCTCCGCGACATCATCAACTCCGATATATCCGCGTTGCAGGTTAAGAAAATTCGTTTTCCGGATTACGACACGGAAATATACTGCGACGTATCAGGCGACATCGTACGACCGTACGTACCGAAACCCTTGCGGCGCGACGTATTCAATTCGCTCCACGGACTTTCCCATCTAGGGATACGCGCGACCCAAAAATTCGTAAAATCGCGTATAGTTTGGCCGGCGGTAAACAAAAATTGCCAAACATGGACACGGCAATACATCCCGTGTCAATAATGTAAAATAACGAGACACGTATCAACGCCGACCGGAACATTCGCAGAGCTAGCAGGACGATTCGAGCATGTACATTTAGACATCATCGTCATGCAATATTCACAAGGCTACCGATATTGTCTAACATGTACCGACCGTTTTTCACGTTGGCCCGAAGCGATTCCAATCCCAGATATGGAAGCGACGACCGTTGCCTCGGCTCTTCTTTCCACATGGATAGCGCGTTTTGGCGTCCCAGCAAAAATAACAACCGATCAAGGACGCCAATTCGAATCCAGTCTTTTCAACGAACTATGCCGGATGCTCGGCATTGATCATTTGCGTACCACAGCCTACCACCTCGCGTCCAACGGGATGGTAGAGCGCTTTCACAGGCAGCTTAAGGCCGCAATCAAATGCCACAATTCGAGCAACTGGGTTGAAAGCCTTCCCATAGTTCTTTTAGACATTAGAACCGCTATCAAGGAGGACCTGAGCGCAACCGCAGCCGAAATGATTTATGGTACGGACATACGATTGCCAGCAGAATTCTTTGTACCAGCAAAACAACCGGCCAACGCGGAATTCGCAAACTGTCTGCGAGAGCGAATGAGCGATATTAAACCTCTGCCGACTTCACGACACGGCGAAAAGAAAACGTTCATGTTCCGCTATTTAGAAACGTCGCCGTGCGTTTTCGTACGCCACGATGCAATCGGAGGTCCACTGCAACCACCATACGATGGCCCCTATCAGGTTACACAGCATGGGATGAAAACCATTACCATACGGATGAAGGACAAAAGCGTGAAAGTCTCCGTAGATCGTCTAAAACCCGCCTTCATCGTGTCGGAAGATATTGAGCATCTGGAAAGGAGCGCAGAAACCTACGACGTATTTTTACCTGGGAAAATCTTCCGACCGCAAAGCAGCGAGCAAGCGCAACAAAGCGACGGAGACGCAAGAACCAATTATACCACGCGTTCGGGCAGGAGAGTTCGTTCTCCTCACCGCTTTCAAACGGGTTTGAATTAAGCGGTTAGCAAGGGCACCGCGCTAACATACGTAAACAAACATAAAAAGAAGTAACGTTAACACTGGCAGGCGGGTACTGTAGCGGCACTCGTAGGTAAAATTCATAACGGTTTCGGTCTAGTGAACCCGCTACACAAAAAATCGTGTTTACTGAAAGATGAGTTTATTATAGATCCGACAACCTTAGGCGGTTACCGAAGGTTAATCAAAATCCGTAGATTTTATCGTGAGCATATGCCCTCGAGTCAACTACCCGAAAATTCAATATTTGTAAACAAGGTCGAGAGTTCAGCGTCAGTTGCGATTTTTCTAGAACACCTTCAAAATTCAAATCCCAACGCCTTTTGTCAACTCCAGCGCATACGAATATACCTAGCAGGGTAGGAGGCATTCTTTTTTATCGAGTGACACGAGCAGTAGCAGCTAAGTCGATACTTCTTTGCGCCCATCTATTCGTAATCATGAATCAAGACAACAAGTGTATTATACGACTAGTGTACACGTAGGGTATATTTTAATAACCTACATAGTTAAATATACTCTTGTGCTTTTAAATCTAAATAGCTACCATACACCTCAAATCAAATTCGCACTAGTGAATATCTGCTCTATTCCATAACAACAACGTCTAATCCAAATGAAGATTCGTTTCACGCATCTAACACTAATCATAATGTGAACCAGATCTATATGAAGATACATGCACATGCGATCGATTCTGACTGTCCAGGACTCTCACCGGAGTTGGAACTCGCAGTGCACCGTGACGAACGGCACATGTGTAAGAATTCATTCTCAGCCAGACCGTCAGTCGTGCTCGCGCCACAATAGAAGCAACATGGAGTTTCTTTAGATCTCTGCTACGCGTCGTTGGCTTGTTCGTGCCAAGTAAGGTAGATATCATTTCCGAACTACCACTGGAAGTTTTGCACTTGATACTTCGAAAATTGGATCCCTCGTCCCTGCAGAGCGCCGCGCTTGTCTCGCGCAAATGGTTCAACGTATGTAGATCCGACAAGTGTCTACGGCGGAAAGTGAGACGTCACATGCGACATACGAGAAAGCGGGTCAATATGCAATTTCTCGGACCTGCAGCCGCTAAAGCTACCAACCAAGAATCAAGAAGTAGAGGACGTTGTGAGGGCAACCTAAGGCACGAAATAAGTTTATCCGCTGCTCGTACGGCGGTCATCGTTGGAATGTTACGCGGTCCTCCGAAAATTTTGATGCGAGATCGCTCCATCGATGTTGGACCAGTAAAATGTATTAGACTCTAACTCATCTATGTACCGTAATATGACTGCTTGCTTTTGCGAGAAATTGAAACGGTCTTGTCCGGATTCAGAACTGTAGAGTGAAGCTTGAAATAAAATGGTTTTACTGAGACGGCAATGTGTTTCAGTCACGACAATACTATCTGTATCGTAATAGGCCCATTATTGAATATTAACTACAATGTATCACCGCTGCAATTGCAGATTTGTCGTCAATTAGGTGCAAGATATACTCCTCATTGGCTGCCAAATACAGCGCACTTCAGCTGGCTCGAGCTACTATATCATCTCTGCTCCTCGACATATCAAGCGTAATTGCAGTTTTACAAATTAAGGTTAACATATTCAAATGAATGTATCTCCGTTTCTATTGCACATGTGGCTACAATTCGATGTCCGTTACATTTCACATCTGATGACAAATGCAGCACACATCAGCAGGTTTGTACTATGTCAACTCCGGGCTCTGTCAAATCCAGCGAAATTGCTGTTTTGCATATTCATGCTTAACTATTCAAATCACCGTATAGCCGTTTGCATTGCAAATATGCCGACAGCACGAAGCACGTTATACTCCATATTCGCTGCCAAATACAGTGCATATTATCTGGTTTGAGTTATGTAACGTGTGGACGCAGCCAACCTCAGCGCATTTGCATTTTTGTATATTCAGGCTTAAATATTCAAGTCAACATATTGTAGTATCGTGCGGAAAAAGCCTCATTAGAAATCGATCAAAACAATGTCGAATGTCCTTCGGTTGTTACTTTACATCGGGGAGAAAGCCTATGTGACTAAAGTCACCTTGTACTTGCTGAGCGTTAACAGAATGGGGTTAGAGAGTTGGAAAAACAAACGCTAATGGTAGGGGACGATTTAACTTTAAAGATTGGCTGATCGAGAAGCGTTGAGCGGTTGATCGAGAAATAAGAGTGAGTCGAGAGGTCGGAGTTAATCGAGGAGTCGAAGAGTAGAGTTGTTAGCGCTGTCGAGTTGCGGGAGTTGTTAGCGTTGTTGAGAGTGGAGTTGTTAGCGTTGTCGAGTTGTGAGAGGTGTCAGCGTTGCTGAGAGTAGAGTTGTTAGGGCTTTCCATCTTCAGGATTAAATATTCAAATCAAGCTATTTCCGATTCCGTTGCAGATATGTCCACAATTCGAGTTAGCGTCGTACTGCCAAATGTATTGCTCATCAGCCGGTTTGCGCTATGTCGTTTCTGACCATTGTTAAATCCAGCGCAATTGCAATTTGGGATACTCATGCACGAATAATCAAATCAGCGTATCTCCGTTTTTGTGGCAAATATGTCGAGAATTCGATGTGACTTGTACCCCACATTTCTTGCCAAATGCAGCGCACACCAGCCTGTTTCCGTTATGTCCTCTCTGGTTTCAGTCAAAGCCGGCATGATTGTAGTTTCCCATATTCATGCCTAAATGTTCAAATAAACCTATACAGCGCATATCTGCCACTTTGCGCAATGTCAATTCTGGATCGTGTCAAATCCAGCGTATTTGCAGTTTTGCATACTCAGTCTGAAATATTGAAATCCACGCATCTACGCCTCAAGAGCTCAAATGACGAGCATTCGATGCGCATAATACTGCACATATGCTGCCAAATCAGCCGGTTTGTGCCACGTCAACTCTGGACCCGATCAAATTCTGTGTAATTGCAAATTTGCATATTCAGGCTTAAATATTCAAATGAAGGTATCTTCGTTCCTATTACAGATATGTCGACAATACTATGCAAGTTGTATTCCACATTTACTACCAAATACAGCGCGCATCATCCGGGATGCGACTTTTCAACTGTGAACGCTGTAAAAGCCAATGTAATTGCGGATTTGCATGTTAAGGCTGAATTACTCGTTAGAACGTAGCCGCACTGGTATTGGATATATGTCGAAAATGCTATGCGCGGTAGCTCCACATTTGCTGCCAAATAGAGCGCACATCAGTGGGCTGGCGCTAAGTTAACTCTGGACCGTGTGAAATCCAGCGAAATTGCAGTTTTGCATATTCAGGCCTAAATATTCAAATCTACGTATCTCTGTTTCTAATGCAGATATGACGATGAATTTCTGTTTGTTATACTCCACATTGGCTCCCAAATTTAGCAAACATCGGAGGGTTTTTGCTATGTCATCTGTGTATCCTGTGAAATCCAATGTAATTGCAGTTTTGCTTACATAGTCTGAATCCTCCATTAGAAAACATTGCACTGTTATTAGCTGTATACATATTATGTATGTCGGAAATACGATGCACGCTACACTCCACATTTGCTGCCAGATACAGTGAACACGATCCGGTTTGAGCTGTGTCAACTCTGGACCTTGTACATGCAGCGTAATTGCCGTTTTACATATTCGGTCTCAGATATTTGAATCATCTTTTCTCCTCTTTTATAGCACACATGCTGAGAACTCGATGCATCTTATAATCCACAGTTGCTGCCAAATACAGCCCACATCAGCTGCTTTGAGCTATGTCATCTCTGTTCTCCGATAAATCCAACGTCGTTTCAGCTTTGCATATTCAGGCTGAAATATTCTAATCAACGTATCTCCGCTTCCGTTGCAGATATGCCGACAACGTAAAGCGTGTTATACGCCAAAATTGTTGCCAAATACTGCACACATCAGCCGCTTTGGGCTATGTCGATTCTGGACCCTGTGAAGTGCAGCGTCATTGTAGTTTTGCATACTCAGGAATAAACGTTCAGATCAATGTGTCTCCGCCTCTATAGCATATGTGCCGACATCCACTCCATATTTGCTGCCAAATACAGCGCACATTAGTGGGCTGGCGCTATGTCAACTCTGGCCCGTGTCAAACCCGCGTAATTGCAGTTTCGCAAATTCGTGCATAAATATTCAAATCAACGTATCTCCGATTCTGTTACAGATATGCCGACAATTCGAATCAGGTTATACTTTACATTTGCTGCCAATACAGTGCACATCATTCGATTTAAACTATGTCATCTCCGATCACCGACAAATCCAGCGTAATTGCAGTTTTTCATATACATTATTATATATTGAAATCCACGCATCTCCGTTACTGTTGGAAATGTGTCGACAATACGATTTGCCTTGTATTCCACATTTCTTGCAAATTAAACCAATATCATCCAATTAGCGCTGTGTCCACTCTGGTCCGGTCAAACCCAACGCAACTGCAGTTTTGCATTATCAAACCTAAATAATCAAATCAACTAATCTCCGTTTCGATTGCAGATATGTGGAAAGTTCGATGCGCTTTATACTCCGTAGTTGCTACTAAATACAGCTCACATCATCTGGTTTGCGCTATGTCAAATCCGGACCCCGTGAAATCAAGCGTAAATGCAGTAATGCATGATCAGTGTGCAATACTCAGATCGACGTGACTCAGTTTCTGTTGCAGATATGTCGACAAAACGGTGCGCGTTATATTCCACATCGCCTGCCATACACTGGGCGCTTCATCTGGTTTAAGCCATGTTAAATACGGAACGAGTCAAATCCAGCGTATTTGTAGTTTTGCACATTCAAGCCTAATATTCAAGTGAATGTATCTCCGTCTTCATAGTAAGTATGTTCACAATAGGATGCATGTTATACTCCACATTTGCTGCCAAATACAGCACACATCAGACAGTTTGCACATTGTCAAGACTGGACTCGGTGAAATCCAGTGTGACTGCAGTTTTGGATATTAATGCTTACATATTCGAATCGAGGTATCTCCGCTTGTTTTGCAGAAACGTTGGCCATACAATGCGCCTTATATTCCACATCTGATGCCAAATCAGCCGGTTTATGCTATGCCAACTCTGGACCCTGTAAATTCTAGCATAATTGCAGTTTTTGCTATTAATGCTTAAATATTGCTTTCAAAGTCTCTCCGCTTGTTTTGCACATATGTCGACAATTCGATACGCCTTATACTCTACATTTGCTACAGCTACATTACTCATCAGTTTGTTTGAGCTATGTCAACTCTGGTCTCTGCCAAAACCTGCCAAAATGCAATTTTGCATGTTCAGGAATTGAAAAGATATACAATGGATTCGGAAATACAAATAATTCCCTTTATTTAGCACACAACTGTTATACATATAACATATACTCTAAAGACCTCGAAATGCTACTAGCACGCACGCCTGTTGTCAACCGACTCTTCCAGATACTTCTAACGACTGGCTCTTGTCTTTTGTCTCAACCAATACCCAGACGTCCTCTCACGCTTACACTCACATTCACATGTACAGTGTAAATGTATCATATTCCCAACAGGAATAAATACTCAGATCAACGTGACTACGTTTCGATTGCAGGTATGTAGACAATTCGATGCGCGTTATATTCCATATCTGATGCCAAGTACAGTGCACATCATCCGGTTTACGCTATGTAAAATCTGGACCCAGCCAGATCCAGCGTTGTTGCAATTTTGTATATTCAGGATTAAGTATTCAAACCGACGTATCTCCGATTCTATGGCACATATGGCTACAATTAGAGGCTCGTTATACTCCAAATTTGCTGCCAAACACAGTGCACGTTATCCCGTTTGATGCATGTAAAATCGGGACACAGCCGAACCCTGCGTATTTGCAGTTTTGCATATTCAGTATTAAATATTCGAATCAACGAATCTCCGTTTCTATGGCACACTTACAGACAATTCGGTGCGCGTTATATTTCACAGCTGATGTCATATACAGCGCCCATCAGTAGGTTAGCGTTTTCTTCACCCTTGTCCCTGTCAAATACACCATAATTGCAGTTTAGCATATTCATGCTTGAATATCGAAAGCAACGTATCTTCGTTTCTATGGCAGATATGACGAAAATTCGGTGAGCGTTATGCTCCTGATTCGCTGGTGAGCACCGATTCTATCTTCTCTTCTGTCTCATGTCTTCTCTGGTCACTGACAGATTCAGCGTAATTGCTGTTTTGCATATTCATGCCTAAATGTTCAAACCAACGTATCAGCGCTGCTATTGGATTCATGTCGCAAATGCGATGCGCACTATACTCCGCAATTACAGCCAAATACAGTACTTATCCGGTTTGCGCTATGTCGACTGTATTTTCGAGCTATAGCGGGGAGACGCGGTCGTTTGAATACGCGTCAATGGGAGTCGTAAATTCCAGTTACGATTGGAATAATCGACACCACGAATTGTTCGATCACCGTATTTCGCTTAGGATAATAGGTGTAGTTGTTGTGGTATAACACTGGGAGTCACAGAGTTATAAAAAATATATGTATTTCCAACGATTTATACAATCACACTGAGTAAGAACGCCGTTGCTTAAGATACAGATAACGAAGAGAAGGATTATTCTTAGATGAGAATGTGAGCTATAGGAGCTCTAGGTCCGTGAGAGCTGTAGGAGCTGTCGGACTTCTGGATACTGTGAGAGAAATAGGAGGCTCTTAGAGATATAGGAACGGTGAGAGTTATAGGGATTGCAGGAACTCTAGTCACCGTGAGAGATGATGTAACTCTAAAGTTTATTCTGATGTGAGTACGGAGCTCGGTATGGTTGTGCCCTTTGAACGAAAAACGCGGATTCGATGCTTACATTGTTAGTTAGGAAAGTGAGGGCAATGATCCGCGATGCCGATTGGTTATGACTAATGTTAGGAAGGAAGAGAGGAGGAAGAAGCCTCCTACCAACGTGGGTCCTAGGCGACATTGTTTATGGGAAAACTCAGATTTTCCGTTAGGTAGATGTCCGCATTTTTCGTTAGGCCACTACCCGCTTTCTCCGTAATTCTTAAGAGCGCGTAATAAACCCAAGGACCTTTCTAAAAACCGACCGACAACACTTCTAGAGTTAGAAAGTCTTTTCGGACAAACAGATTGACTTAGACCATATGTGCGAACAATGCAGTTAGGATTTCATCTTTATGGTGGGTCCTTGGGCCTATGGAGGATTCGAAGGATGGCACGTGGACCGTTGGCTGTCAAGCCGCGCGGGATTGAGTGCAGATGTGTTGCGCGGCAGAACATCGACTCTGGTCTCTGTTATATGCAGTGTAATTGTTGTTTTGCAGATTCAGACTCAAATATTCAACTCCGCGTATCTCCGTTGCTGTTGCTGATATGTCGACAATTCGATGTGCCTGGTACTCCACATTCCTTGCCAAATACATCGCTTACCAGCCAGTTCGCGCTATATCTGCACTGGTCCCAGACAGATCAAGCATAAATATAAGTCGGAGATGAAATATCACGGGAACGTTCCGTTTGGAATTTTGGGAAAATCCCGTAACATTGTAATCTATATTCTACCATAGCAGTAATTCAACAATTGTAGCCATCCAGTCCGATTGTAATTGTACGAAACTTTTGATACTGCAATTGGCCTCGAGGCGACAACCAGTCACCGAACGTAGCCGCGGTCAGTGACGTCACATGCGACATACGAGAAAGCGGGTCAAGATGCAATTTCTCGGACCTGCAGCCACTAAAGCTATCAACCAAGAATCAAGAAGTAGAGGACGTGGTGAGGGTAACCTAAGGCACGAAATAAGTTTATCCGCTGCTCGTACGGCGGTTGTAACGTAAATCACATCAGAGACCAGGACACACACACACACACCGCGGGCAGGATGGTGTCCCGGTCGGCATACTTCGAACCCGATGGACCGACGAGAGGAACACATGGCGACCTTGGCGACAATGTATATTGGCAGAGTACCTGAGGATTCATTTATGGCCTAACGGTCCTTCCATAAAATGTTCCAGAAGCGTAGCAACGGTCACGTACGCCTACAGGGTAGTGGGGATAATGAGAGAACAGATGACCGAAAGTAAAAAGATTGTAGGGTCTCATTCTCGTACGGTCACGGCTAGAGCTCGGAAGTGTCTTATAAGTGTATAAACGAAGTAAAAATAAAGTCTTCCTCTTCCTTATAAAATTTCTCTTTATTTTCACGTGACATTTGGGCGATCCGTGCCAGGATCCATCAACTTCAAGAAAACGAAATTACGCATTTCGGGCTACGGTCAACTTTGAAGATTGAGGATCAGTGGACCACTGTAACAGAGCAGACACTTTCGACGTTTCGACAAAGGAACACCGCAACGGAACCTTTCCTACGGGTTAAACGATCAAGGTGAGCAAGCCCTGGATTCTTTTGTCAAATACAGATCGAGAACAGACAGCACAATTAGTATAACAATGGCAACGCCACGAGAAGACAAAACCGAAACTGTTAGCGCCGCTTTAACTAACAGCGGAATAGACCCAACAGTTAAAGCTTTGCTTGATGCAATGCAGAAGCAGAATGAGAGACTGACCCAACAAATGAGTATGCTTACACTGCGTATGGATGAAGTTGTAGCAAAAACAAAAACGGGAAATGTATCGGAGGCCAATTCCCTAATAACCGTAGACGAAGTAACCCACACCGCTAAAGATCAATCGGTCCTTCGAGAACCTCGCCCATTACTTCAAACACCACCTCAACCATCCTGGGAAAGGACTTTTTCTGAACAATATACGCAACCAGAGCTAAAAGCTGAGAGTGCATTAAAATGCATTCCGATATTAAACGGAGAGGATGATATAGGCGTGGAGGATTTTATTCATGAAATACAAGAAGTAAGAATGATGTGTAGCGAACCAACACTATTACTAAAAATGATTAAAATAGCGAAGATTGTAGGAAAAGCCGCAATGGCAATCCGCAATATTCGTATTACCGAATTCGAATCTCTGTACGAAGCATTGAGACGTAATGTAGCTGCGCAAGTATCAGTGAGAGAACAACAGGACGAATTAAGAGGAATGAGGCAAGGATTAACCGAAAGCGTGCAAAACTATAACATCAGATTTCGAAGTGTTTTTAACAAACTCCAACACAGCATTACCAACGAGTATAGAGACGAACTAACTCGACGGGTGATGAACGAGCAACTATACATGGACTCTGTGACCGACTATGTAGGAGGCCTTCGTCCAGAAATAGGGCAGGCGCTAATGGCTAATCTCCCCCCAAACCTCATCGAAGCAGAAAGGAAAGCAATGAATATGGAAAGATACTTTCGCGAGCACAGCTCTCGCAGACAGATCACGCGACAAACAACCGCCCCGCCATTTTATCGTAACCAGGCTTCTCATCCAGTAGACAATCGCCTCGCTATTACAAGTAACACAAATAATAAAACTCCACTCACACAAAATATTCTACCAAGAACGAACAATTTTACGAAGTTTGGGAACAGACCATTAAGCGAAATGTCCCAAATGCAATCGATTGGGACACCTTCCCAATCAATGCCAAAATTTTCCGATACCGCCTCAAAGAAAAGCCCCTCCAGGAATAAACCACGTTCAAGAACAATCGGAATTAACAATGCTACCTCAGGAAGATTACCCACAATACTATTACAATTACCAGGACGACCAGGATTGCGATTTCTCGTTGACTCCGGGGCAGGAATCAACTTGCTTAAACAAAGATGCTACCCAGGAAAGACAACAATACCAGACACAAAGAAATTCTCCATGGGACATTCCGAATACGAATCTAATTCCAAAGTCAAATTGAATTTGTTCGACAAAAAGATAGACTTCTCTTTAATAGATGACGATTTCCCAATTATAGAAGATGGCGTATTAGGCTTACCCGGTTTGAATCAATATCGATTCGAACTCTCCAACGAAACATTGAAATTAGATAACCACACCCTTCTGCTGCAACAAGAACCAACCCTTGCACCAGGAGAAACCATTCAAAAAATTGTATACCTCGAAGGGAAGCCAACGCCAGTGTGCTTTATCAATGGTGGTAAGTCCTCAATTCAAGTTTCTAACATTATCGAAAATACAAATACCATAGATCAAATCCAAAAATTCAAATCTTCGATTCGACTATCGCACATAGAAAAACCTCTCAGAGAACCTATAGAAAAGATTCTTCTCTATTACATGGATGTATTTAATTTAGACAGCGAAACATTACCGTGTACATCTCTTGCTAAACATTCCATTACATTGAAAGAAGATAAAATCATCAACGTAAAATCCTACCGTCCTCCCGAACACCATAAAATCGAAATAAACAAACAAATGACGGAGATGTTAGACAAAAAGATTATAGAACCCTCCGACTCTCCCTATAACTCTCCCGTCTGGGTCGTCCCAAAGAAAATCGACACGTCGGGGAAACAAAAGTGGCGGATAGTGATTGACTTTCGGAAGTTAAACGAATTAACGGACCAAGACGCATATCCATTACCCGACATTGACGATATACTATCGCAACTAGGGAACGCAAAATATTTCTCCGCTTTAGACTTATCCTCGGGATTCCATCAAATACCCATGGATGAGAATTCGAGGAAGTACACTGCATTTAGCACACCACAAGGGCACTTCCACTATAACAGAATGCCATTCGGGCTCAAGAACGCACCCGCTACCTTTCAAAGAATGATGGACACCGCGTTAAGAGGTTTAATTAATAATCATTGTTTCGTCTATCTCGATGATATCATTATATTCGGGCAATCGATAGAGGAACATAATAAAAACTTAGCCATTATACGCCAAAGACTCAGGGAAGTAGGTCTAAAAGTACAACCGGATAAATGTGAATTCCTAAAACCCGAATTGGAATATTTAGGACACTTAGTGACAGCAAACGGAGTAAAACCTAACCCTGAAAAGATAGAAGCAGTAAAGAACTTCAAACTACCCAAAAATCCTACGGATGTAAAATCGTTCCTTGGGTTAGCCGGATACTATAGAAAACTTATTAGGAATTTCTCGAAAATCGCCAAACCGTTAACGGAACTAACTAAGAAAGACATACAATTCCACTGGACTGACAAAACACAACTTAGCTTCGATACATTAAAAGGAAGACTATGCCAAGCAACAGTACTAAAATACCCCGACTATACGAAAACATTTACGTTAACAACGGACGCCAGTAATGAAGGCCTAGGAGCCATCCTTTCACAAGACGGACACCCTTGTTGCTTCATTTCAAGGACATTAAACCCCCCTGAACGAAATTATACTACGACGGAAAAAGAATTATTGGCCATCGTTTGGGCAGTTAGAAGATTTAGGCAATATTTATTAGGCCGCAAATTCAAAATTCAAACAGACCACCAAGCCCTTAAATGGCTGCACAACTGCAAGGACCCCTCTAGTCGATTGATTCGATGGAGATTGAGATTAGAGGAATACGAATACGATATAGAGTACGTAAAAGGAAAGGAAAACGTAGCCGCTGACACCCTATCCAGAGTACACGCGATAACACAAACTGACGTTTTATTAAGACAATTCAGAGACTGGGAAAAATCAGAAGAAATACCAAAATTATTGAAACTAACATCTAACAAAGAAAACTTTTTCCAATTAACAAAACCATATCTGGGCCCATATGACGAAACCGTATGGTTACAGAAAATATCAGACATACTTAAAACAAATAGAAAGATAGCAATAGGAGACAATAACTTAAACGCACAAGACAAAGCACACGTAAAAAGATTTCTTCTACTTTTCAATGACCAACGCGACGACATAGAATTTGCTTACGAACCAATACAGAGTTTAAGCGAAGAGGAAATAGAACAAGTACTAAAAGAAAATCATGACTTGGTAGGACATCCCGGAATACAAAAGACGTACGACAGAATCCGAGGCAAATATGATATCCCACACCTAATAGACAGAATAAAAGGCAGAATAGGAACTTGCGCGACATGTCAAACATCAAAGACTACTCGGATAAGAGGAAAGGAGGAAGCACAGATAACCGACACCCCGTTAGAATCTAACGACAAAATCGCTATGGATGTGATAGGCCCGTTGAAGAAGACCAAGATAGGAAACCAATACATTCTCTCTATACACGATGAACTAACCAAATATTTAATACTTGTGCCCCTAAAAACACAACAGACCCAATCAATCTGGAATGCTTTACTGAATCATTACATTTATATATTCTCCGCGCCGAAACGTATATTAACTGACAGAGGACAAAGTTTCATTAGCGAGCTAATGCAACGATACGAAGAAGCATTTAGGATCAAACACATAAAAACCACCTCATTCCATCCACAATCCAACGGAAGCCTAGAACGAACACATGCTGTAATATCCGACATGTTAAAAGCTATACAAAACGATAATGAAACAGAATGGGATCAAAACCTAAATTTTGTGTGTCTAGCATATAACACTATGGTTCATGATGCCACTGGATATACCCCTTTCGAACTAACATTTGGACACAAGGCCAATCTCCCATCTACTATATCCCAAAATTCGCAAAGAACATACGCTGATGAGGTCAGCTTCAGGAAACGAGAATGGGATGCCAAGCTACTTAAAGCCAGGGAAACTCTAATGAAGAGTAAACAAAGATACCAAAGAGATCAAAGAAAAAAAATTATTAAACCTCAATCCATTTTTAGAGAAGGAGATTTAACATTAGTTCATAATGATCATAAAAAACACAAGTTAGATACTGAATGGCTAGGGCCATACACCATTGAAAACGTAAAAACCCCTTATTACGAAAAAATGGTGAATGACTCGATTAGGAAAATACATGGTAATCGTATTAAACCTTATCTTCCGGGACGGTGTACACCTTCTCCATAAGTAGCTGTCATGCACTTTGTTTTTGTTTTGTCTTGTTGATTAAGACAAAGAAGAAAACACACTTTCAGCCAATTAGCCTCCATAAAACAATCCTGAAGAAACACTGAGATGTTAGAGGACCAAAATCAATCTAAGGAGGGAGGTATGTAACGTAAATCACATCAAAGACCAGGACACACACACACACCGCGGGCAGGATGGTGTCCCGGTCGGCATACTTCGAACCCGATGGACCGACGAGAGGAACACATGGCGACCTTGGCGACAATGTATATTGGCAGAGTACCTGAGGATTCATTTATGGCCTAACGGTCCTTCCATAAAATGTTCCAGAAGCGTAGCAACGGTCACGTACGCCTACAGGGTAGTGGGGATAATGAGAGAACAGATGACCGAAAGTAAAAAGATTGTAGGGTCTCACTCCCGTACGGTCAGGGCTAGAGCTCGGAAGTGTCTCATAAGTGTATAAACGAAGTAAAAATAAAGTCTTCCTCTTCCTTATAAAATTTCTCTTTATTTTTACGTGACACGGTCGTCGTTGGAAGGTTACGCGGTCCTCCGAAAATTTCGATGCAAGATCGCTCCATCGATGTTGGACCAATAATATGTATTAGACTCTAACTCGTGTAAGTACCTTAATTTGACTGCTTGCTTTTGCGAGAACTTGAAACGGTCTTGTCCGGATTCAGAACTGTAGCGTGAAGCTTGAAATAAAATGGCTTTACTGAGACGGCCATGTGTTTCAGTCATGCTAATACTATCGGTATCGTAACTGGCCCATTATTGAATATCAAATAAAACGCATCACCGCTGCGATTGGAGATTTGCCGTCAATTAGATGCGAGATATACTCCTCATTGCCTGCCAAATACAGCTCACATCAGCTGACTCGTGCTATTATATCATCTCTGGTCCTCGACATATCAAGCATTATTGCAGCTTTACAAATTAAGGTTAAAATATTCAAATGAATGTATCTCCGTTTCCATTGCACATATGGCGACAAAGCGATGCCCTTTACATTTCACATCCGATGTCATGTGTATCGCACATCTGCTGGTTTGTACCATGTCAACTCCGGTCTCTGTCAAACCTAGCGAAATTGCTGCTTTACATATTCATGATTAATCATTCAAATCACCGTATCGCCGTTTGCATTGCAGATATGCCGACAATTCGATGCGCGATATACGCCACTTTTGCTGCCAAACACAATGCATATTATCTGGTTTGAGTTATGTAACGTGTGGGCGCAGCCAAACTCAGCGTATTTGAAATTATGCATTTTCAGGCGAAATATTCAAATATTACATATTCAAATGAACGTATCTTGGTTTCTATGTCGCCTATTCGATGCGCAGAATACTCCACATATGATGCCAAATCAGCCGGTCTGTGCTATGTCAACTCTGGACCCTGTAAAATCCAGCGTAATTGTAGTTTTTGTTGTTAATGCTTAAATATTGCATTCAAAGCTTCGCCGCTTCTTTTGCACATATGTCAACAATTCCATACGCCTTGTACTCCGCATTTGCTGTAGTTACATTGCCCATCAGCTCGCTTGCGCTGCGTAAACTCTGGTCCCTGCAAAATCCAGCCCAAATGCAATTTTGTATGTTCAGGCTTAAATATACAAATCAACGTGACTCCGATTGCATAGCACATATGTCGACAATACGATGCGCGCTATATTCCACATTGACTGCCATACGCAGAGCGCTTCATCTGGTTTAAGCCGTGTTAAATCCGGACCGAGTCAAATCCAGCGTATTTGTAGTTTTGCATATTCAAGCCTAGTTTTTCAAGTGAAAGTACCTCCGAATCCATTGTAGGTACGTCGACAATAGGATGTACGTAATACTGCATATTTGCTGCCAAATACAGCATACTCCAGCCGGTTTGCTCTATGTCATCTATGACATCCCCGGCCGTGTCGAATACGGCGACATTGCAGGTTTCCATATTCAGAATCAAATGGTCAAATCCCCGTACTTCCTTTGCTGTTGCAGACATGCCGAGTATTCGATGTGCCCGGTACTCCAGATTGTCATTGATGCCAAAAGTCGTTGTTGACATCTCAAGAATATTTTCGACTGAGAACAGTACAATGATTCTGGCAATGATTCTTTGGAAGAAATTGCACACTTCATCCTATAGGCATACCGGACGATACAAGGACTGGTCGTCCCTTCTTCCGAAGCAATACCAGCCTCGCCGTGCGCCATATCCGAGGGTTGGCACCCTCCTTCGAACACGATGTAAATAGGTGTCGCAGTCTAGGTGCCATGACCCGCATCATCTCCCCTCATACCCGTCGCGGTACTTCAGGGCCAGGCCCTACTTCGCGAGAGGCTATCATCCTCGCCTCGTCCATCACCTCCCCGTGTGCATATACGCCGACGCAGCGTCATACTAGCTTTTGCGATGGCGCGAACGATATTGAAATAGGTAACCAAACCTAGTAGCACTGTAAATTACTTTCCTACAGTACTTCAGCTTATTATATTTTTTAGATAGTTCATAAGTACTTATTCATGAGCACAAACTACAAAAATTTGTTGCGGCATATGAGCCAGAGGGAAATTCAAATCCTATTGTTACTTTGCCTCGGAGTATCAGGATCGTAAGGATACAAGTAAATACACTCGGAGCATAAAAATGTTGCCGCTACTTCGAAGAAAGACGATTTTGAATCTTCCGACTTCTGCCCCGACCAGTATAAATAAACCGAGGCAACCCAAAGAGTAAAGTATCTTCGAATATCTACGAGTATCAACGAGCGATCTGCTGAATTTCGTGACGAACATTTATGGAATATTTTTACACATTGTATCTACGACTTAGGGCCCATAGGCTGTACCTTACTTTATTATTTTAAGTAAATTCGACAATTACGACGACAATCGATAACCTCAAATAAGTCTGACGGTCAAACTTCCCATATACCGTGTCCTCTACATATTTCATTATAAAAGACCTGAGTCAAATATTGATGTTTTTGACCGTCAGATGTATTTGAGTTAAGGCTACCTATACTAGTCGCCGGGGGGGGGGGGGGGTTGAAAGAATTCGTATTTGCCTACCTGACGACAATAGCTGGTTGCGGTGACATTGTTTTTACATTAATTGTAGCTCAGCGGTCTAGGTACTTCGAGGCGACAACGACGTAATTTGCTTTGTCCTATGACTCATGTACCGCTACACTTCTATTTCTATAGAAATATAATGCTAAGTACTAAAATATATCACAAGTATTTCATATTTGAAATAACAGTCAAATTAACGGAATTAATCTGTTTGACAACTATGCGGTTCAAGTCTTGTACGAATATATGTGCAGCCTGTAGTTTTAATATTCTAAGCGCGTATTGTATGCCGGACACTTATCTGTAATAAATTTTGCAAATCTGTTTATAGTAAGTGATGAATCATTAGGCCAATGACAAATAAGGCGACCTTTAAAAGATTTAACGAAACTTGCTTCTGCTGAACTTGTTCTATGAAGGTCGAATAGCTTCTCGTTTGTTTTTCAATTAAAGACATACTTTATGGAATGTGTTTTACTGACATACCGATTCCAAGGATTTCCAGTGCTTCTTAAAAATATTACACTCTGTTGTATGAAATATAATTTGTCCTTATTATAACCATTAACATCTAATGTCTTTTCTGGAAGTTCGTATACTAAGGCATCGGAATTATTTTTCATTTTACGCTGCGTTACTCGCAACTTTTCACAGATATATGTACCAACTGGAAGTAGTTCTTTGGCACGTATTCGAGTATAGTTATTTCCTGCTGGTTTCCACAAAGCTTCACAGAACAACGTCGCTTCCTCGTTCCTTTAAGGAACAGTCATACATTAGTATCACATGAACGTACTCCTTGAAAAAACATTTCATTACTGAAAATCTAAAAGATTATTATTGAACTCAATAAGATTCAGTTGCTTACCTGCTCCTCAAATATTTTTTGCTAATGTCCACTCCTCCTAAGTAGAATGCATCTATAATATGCAATGCAAGTACTTTTTGCTGATATATAAACTCCTTAGTCTTTTCATATACAACCTCTGCGTTTACAAGTGTATTTGGTGGTAATTCTATGCCAATGTCAATGACACTAACCCAAGAATTCTTTGTACATGTATATACGTTGCTCCTTCCCACGCCCATATAAAATGTAACGTGCTTCTTATCATCATCAGACCTTGGCTTTGTACCACATGGCATACAAAACCAGTCATATAGTGATAAAAATGCATTTTCAATGTTAAATTCCATCAATTGTGCTGGATTAATAGTAAGAAATGAAGTATCCTTCAAAAGAGTATTCAATTTGTCTTTGGTTTCATGTGTCTTGGAATTGTCCTAGTTTCATCTGGAAGTTTCCAATACTCTAGATATTGTTTGCGCATATCAGCTTGTTTTGTCTCAACAAGAGTATTATCCGCATAAAATGCTGCAATTTTACGCAGGTCGATTATTTGTTTTCCTGCCAAATCTTTGTTAGAAGCACGTAGATATTGAACAAATTGTTTCTCTCTAATTTAATTCATTATATGATAATAGTTGTAAAACGTCGTCATTTACACCACCATTTAAAAGCAGACGATTAACATGCTTCAGATATTCAACAACAACATGTACCCCAGATCGTTTCTTCTTACATATTAAGTAACGTTCTGAATTTCCTGGTCTAGAAGAGTTTGGTTTAAAAATAAAAACTTCTTCAAAGCAGCGATACATTAAATAAACTAAACCAGCACTAAAGGGTGTAAAAAGGTTGAATAATTAAGTCACAAAATCATCACCCTCTCTTTCAACCATCAATGCTATTAAACATCGACAAAGATACAGTTGTTTTGAAAGAATTTCTTGTACATTTTCTTGTCGTTCTACTTAGAATCCTCAATCAGACATCACAAAATGTACTCCTTTGCCATGGGTATGCTGCATTATAAGATTTGTAAATGCCTCTTCATTATCTGGGTCAAAGACATCATCACTTTCCTTTGGTCCGTAGTATGGATGAAATGTTTCACAAGGACCCGCATAAAAGTCTTCTAATTTGAAATCATGTTCATTTTCTAAAGTAAGAGCAAATCCTTTAGCACGTCATTTCTTTCGCCATAGAATATGTTCACTAAAACCTCTTGCTCCGGCACATACATCTGCAAAGTATAGCAGCCCATTCTCCCTCAAACCTTTTGGGTTAGTAAACATAAAGTTACATGCTTTATCTGTATTCGCCATTTTAACAGTAGCACGATTTAAAAAACGAGCACCACGAATTGTTTCATGAGGATTACAACGTGTCCTTGCTCGACGCACTTCAACGTCATCCAAATGAGCGAATACCGTTTTCGCATTGATAACAATTTTCACTATATCTGCACAACAGAAATCAATTTCATCATCTGTGGTCAACTTTTCATATCACCATTTCATATCTTTTACACACTTTATAACTTCCTCTGCAGGATGCCATTTAAGACCTGAATCTTCATGTCCAGGAACATGATGTCCAAAGCCTCTGCGACCATGCTGTCTAGGTGCTTGAACTGGCTCTAAACGACCTTGTTCATTATTTCCGAGGCCGTGACCTCCTTATATCCCATCATTCGCACCATCCTTTTGTCGTTATCGAGGAGATTGTTTGACTCTTGTGTTATTACTTGTATTCTTCTATTGTCAACTACCTTTTCATCAATATCCTCCTCGTCAGATTCACTCGAACATCTGCGAATTTTTTGTCGTTTACTATGATTATAAGTATCTCTATCACAGTTCTTCTTCCTTTTTGTCCTAGTTTTCAATTCTTCTTGCATGGTATGTTGATGCATCAGTCGCATAACAATTCTGCTAGGAACATGATACACTTACACTGTACATGTGAATGTGTGTATAAGCGTCAGAGGACGTGCAGGCCTTAGTTGGGACAAAAGACAAGAGCCAGTCGTTAGAAGTATCTGGAAGAGTCTGTTGACAACAACCGTGCGTGCGAGTAGGTTTCGAGGTCTTTAGAGTGTAAGATATATGTATAACTGTTGTGTGCTAAATAAAGGGAATTATTTGTATTTCCGAATCCATTCTATATCTTTACATGGTAGCAGAGCGTGGTTCATAGTTTTGCCAGTTATTTTAGTGCATGGTTTTCGATATTGCGAGTTAGGTCGAGTGAGTCTTCAGTAAGGAAAGAAACGTTCAAAGGTTACAAAGAGGAAAAACACACTTCGAGCACGTAGGAACGCTTGAGTAAGAGATAAGGAATCATTTAAAATGGAGAGATTGGAAATCATGATACCTATTTTCGATGGATATTGACGGTATGTGGAAGCAAAGAATAACGATGTTTCTCAAGTATAGAGAATGCGAGGTTGTCACAACTAGGGTGAAGACAGAAACAGACATTGAAGACTGGGACAAAAAGGATCCGAAGGCAATAAATATCATTTATAGTGCCATCACAAACAGACCATTGGAATGTATTAGAGAAGAAAAAACGGCGTATGAGATAGTAAAAAAGTTTGATGAAATGTACTTGAAAGAGTCGACGGCACTACAGGTCGTATGCAGAAGGAGATTGGAAAAGATAAAACTTGAGAACTACAGTGATTCAACATCGTTCTTTAGCGATTTCGAAAAATTAATAAACGAATTAAAATGTGCGGGTGCACAAGTGAGTGAGAGGGAAAAACTGACTTACATGCTGAATACGTTACCCGAAGAATACAGCTACATAGCGGATATAGTAGATGCACTGAAAGCCGAAAATCAAACAGTAGCGTATTTAAAAAATAAAATTGAAATAGCGGAGAGGAAAAATAAGTCCAATCGAGGAGAAATGCAAACCAACGCCTTTTCTGCAAAAAAGGAAGGATGCTTCAGATGTGGAAGAGTAGGACATTTTGGGAGAGAGTGTCAAAATGGCGTCGAAGCGGGAAACAGTATCAGTTTTTGGCTTGGGTCAACACGTGGTCGCAGCAGAGGAGGAGGAGACAAAGAAAATAGGAGCAGGGGACATGGAAATTTCCATCGTCAGTCAATAACCGGCACGAGCGAGTGTCACGACCGGCATACTTCAAATCCGATGGACCGATGATGGAGATAGAGATGTGGCGGCCTTGGCGACAATGTATATCGCTGAAGTGCCTAATGAGTCATCTGTATCCTAACGGTCCTTCCACCGAATGTCCTAGAAGTGTGACAACGGTCACGTACGCCTACAGGGTAGTGGGGATATTGAGGGATGACAAACAATGAAGAAGTAGATGTCACCGAATGTCAAATTGTAAGAGCTTCAGTCTTGGAAAATCACGGCTGGAGCTCAGAACAAAATCGCAATCAGTGTAAATTCAGAATACAAGAAATAAATTCTCTTGTTTGTTTTGTTACCTTAATTTTTTTCTTTTCGTTCGAGCCTCCTGCTTTTTATTTTACGCGACATTTTTGGCTATTACTCCCAGCATAGTGAAAAGTGTTTGTTCAGAAACCAAAAGACATTCATCATCTACGGAAGATAGATTTGGGACTACGGTCCTCCGCAACAACGAAGTAACTATCACGAACCTAGTGAAGTGACATAGGAAGGTAAACTGGATTCCTTCGTACGTTACCGTGAAAGAAAATCTAGCTTCAGTAGCGAAGACTCATCTTCGTCCGAAAGCAGGAAGATGTCTAAGACAAACGAATCTCAAACTTCTACCTCAACGGATCCAACGTTGCGAACAATATTGGATAGCATTCAAAAACAGCAAGAGAATATTGCCCGTTTACAAGAGGATATGTTACGTTTGTCTATGCAAAGTGACGAAACAAATCGATGCTGGGTAGCAGAAATCGGAAGTCTTAGGAGAACCGTCGCAGAGCTACGACTGGGTTCGGATCCCTTGCGACCGATGATTCTGGTTCCATCATTACTGAAGGCAACGAAAGTGAATCGACGGCGATTAATCGCACCGGGAGTACGGTTAGGGCACGCGAACCGACCGGGTTAACGATTCCAGGCATCCCACCTGCGCACATCGACACCGAACAACCCGAGGTTGAAGAAAGAGACTATTTTCCACCCGCTCTTTCCACTCTACGAGTTAAGGCTGCAATACGTTGTATTCCAATGCTCAACGGAGACGATGACGTAGGTGTGGAAGAATTCATCAAAGAAGTGAGCAGTATGAAAGACCGTTGCATGGAGCAAGATTTATTGCTAAAAGCAATAAAGGTAGGAAAAATCGTAGGAAAAGCAGCTCAAAGTATCCGCAACATCCCCATTGAGTGCTACAGTGATCTGTACAACGCACTGAGAAACAATGTGCCAGCTCAAGTGACTTCGGAAGAAAATCGGGAACAATTAAATGAGTTGAGACAGGGACGGGAAGAATCAGTGCAGAATTTTAATATTCGGTTCAGAAGAGCACTCAACCGTTTACTGTACGCAGTAACCAACGAGTACCCACAACCACTTCTACGCAAGCTAATGATCGAAGAAACTACAAATAAGATTGTCCGTGTGTACCTAAAGGGACTCAGGCGCGACATAGGCCGAACATTATTAATCATTGAACCCGTGAATCTTGAAGAAGCTGAAAAGAAAGCAGCCGACTTAGAACGCTACTCACGAGAAGAACGGCAAGCCAATTGGTCAAGTAGTCGCTTGCCTTCCGCTAGTAATCGCCTCAACAATCAATCAATGCAGGTAAGACGATCTAATACACTATCTAGATCGCCTAACACACCAGCAGCTCAGAAACCTACCACCTTCGACCGAGTAGAGAATGGGCCTCCCGCTAAACGCGCGTAAATGAAGTGTTTCAAATGCGGAAAGCTGGGACACATGGCCAGCAAATGCCAAAATTTTCTACAACCGAGCCAGTACGACCGACCACCCGCAAGAATTCAAGCAGTCCAGGAAAGGGACGAAACACGAGAAGTAACATCGAACCAGAGTATAGACGAACCGCGCGAAACTACGCGAGTCAACATCACCACAGGAAGATTACTCACAATACCTTTGTCAACCCGAACCACAGAGCGAGTATTTCTGGTCGACACAGGAGCAGGGATAAACCTAGTGAAACGTAACAAAACTGTCAACGCGATACAAATAGGGCCTAGACAAAAATTTTCTATGGGACGAGACAAATACGAAACGAACGAATACGTAACGAAACGAATTTTTGGACAAGACCACATCTTTCACATAGTACCGGACAACTTCCCAATCATCGAAGACGGAATCATTGGGCTACCATGTTCAGAGAAGTATAACTATTCGATATCCAATGACAGAATCCGACTAAATGACAAAACCATTTTCTTTCAGAAACCAATACAATTAACTCCTGGAGAAAACAGAGTTCAAACAATCTATCTGGAAGGCAAACCAACTAAAGTATGTTTTATCAACACTGGTGAGCAAAACATTGAAATTTCTAATAATATCCAAAATTCTCATGATGTTTGCAACGTATCAAAACTAAAAAGCCTAGTGAGAACAGATCACATTGAAAAGCCAACCCGCGAATCCATAGAAAAGATTATTCTGCACTACGTTGACATCTTTAATTTAGAAACCGACCTTTTGCCCTGTACTAATTTAATCCAGCAGACAATTTCATTAACCAAAGATAAAATCTTTAACACACGATCGTATAGACCACCGGAATGTCATCGAGACGAAATTTCGCGACAAATAGGAGACATGTTAAAGAAAAATATCATAGAAGAATCCGATTCCCCTTGTAACTCTCCGGTATGGGTAGTTCCGAAAAAATTAGACGCCTCAGGAAAACAGAAATAGAGGATAGTCATTGATTTTAGGAAACTTAATGAACTCACGGAACAAGACGCTTATCCTTTACCTGACATAGACGACATTTTGACACAACTAGGAAACGCGAAATTCTTTTCGGCGCTTGATTTATCCTCGGGATTTCATCAAATTCCAATGAACGAGAAATCCAAAAAATATACCGCTTTTTCGACACCGCAAGGCCACTTTCAGTTCAATCGAATGCCATTCGGTCTTAAAAACGCACCCGCTACTTTTCAAAGATTAATGGACAGAGCCTTAACTGGACTTGTAGGAAAATATTGCCTTGTTTATTTGGACGACATAGTGATATTCGGAAAAACGATTCAAGAACATAATGAAGACCTCGCGATAGTATTTCAGAGACTCAGAGAATTAGGACTTAAATTGCAACCGGATAAGTGCGAATTCGTAAAACCGGGACTAGAATACTTAGGCCACGTAGTTTCAGCCGAAGGAGTTAAACCAAACTCCAAGAAATTAGACGCTGTAAAAATCTTTCGATTACCCCGCAATGCCACGGACGTTAAATCATTCCTAGGTTTAGCAGGTTATTACCGCAAATTTATTCGGAATTTTTCTAAAATCGCGAAAAGCCTTACAGACTTAACAAAAAAGGACACACCATTCCATTGGACTGACAAACACCAGACTAGCTTTGATACTTTAAAGGACAAACTCTGTAATTCCCCAATACTAGCTTATCCGGACTTTAACAAAACCTTTACCCCAACCACCGACGCAAGTAACGAAGGACTAGGAGCAATACTGTCACAAGACGATCATCCTTGCTGTTACATTTCAAGGACACTAAACCCACCCGAACGAAACTATACCACGACAGAAAAGGAACTCTTGGCCATCGTATTGGCCGTGAAAAGACTTAGGCAATACTTGTTAGGACGACGCTTCATTATTCGAACCGACCACCAAGCCCTTAAGAGGCTACACAATTGCAAAGACCCCTCTAGTCGACTGATTCGTTGGAGACTTAGACTCGAAGAATACAACTATGAAATCGAATACACAAAGGGTAAAGATAATACAGCTGCAGACGCCTTATCTAGCGTTCACGCGGTAACTCGCAACGAAATAGTTAATCTCGACCTATTAATTGACCACACTAATTCATTCAACGAATGGAAAATCAACAACGAAAACCCGAAACTCTTAGAAGTTAAACCGAATGATCAAACATTTTACCAATTAACTCGAAACGATTTAGGAGAATACGACGAGACACTTTGGATCAGAAAACTTTACAAAATTCTTAAAAATACAACAAAAATCGGCATAGGAAATAACGATTTCACTGAATTAGAGAAAACACAGATTAAACTCATGCTAATATATTTTAACGGCACATACAAGGAAATTACTTATGCGCCCAACCCCATTTTAAAACTAGACGAAAGCGAAATATTACAAGCAATAAAGGAAAACCATAACGACACCGTAGGACATTTAGGGATACAGAAAACGTATCAACGGATTAAGGATAAGTTGAAAATCCCCGGCCTTTTTGAAAGAGTAGAAAACTTCGTGAAGACATGCGACACATGTCAAAAGGAGAAACTAACACGTATCAGACCCAAAGAGTCCCCACAGATCTCAGACACACCACTTCACCCTAACGACAAAATCGCTATGGACATCATAGGACCGATGACGAAAACCAAACGCGGAAATCAATATATATTTCAATTCACGACGAACTTACGAAATATCTGATCCTTGTTCCCCTCAAAACGCAACGAACTGAATCTATAATTAACGCGCTCATTGAGCACTATATTTACATATTTTCGGCACCAAAGACGATTCTGACAGACCAAGGACAAAATTTTGTTAGCGATTTAATGACGAAATTCGAAGAGGCCTTTAAAATCAAACACGTCAAAACAACTTCATTTCACCCACAGAGTAACGGATCCCTCGAAAGAACACATGCCTCGGTTAAAGATTTAATTCGTACTGCGTTACACGACAACGACAAAGAATGGGACGAAGTACTTAATTTCATTTGTTTAGGATACAACAGTGCAAAATATGAAGGAACAGGATTCTCCCCCTTCGAATTGACTTTTGGGCGAAAAGCGAACTTACCTTCCGCAATGTCCAAATTCCCCACATTTACCTATGACGATATGTACTCACTTTGGCAAAAACAGTTAAATAAATATTGGGAAACAGCTCACAAAACACTTATTCAAAATAAGCAACGCTACAAGCGAGACCAAGAAAGAAAGATTGTTAAAACTCAGACCGTGTTTAGGAAAGGAGACTTTGTTTTAATTCACAATGACCATAAAAGAGATAAGTTGGACATTGAATGGTTAGGACCCTATAGAATCAATGATGTGAAAACTCCTTACTACATTATATCTATCGACAATATTAAGAAAAAGATACATGGTACCGATTGAAGACGTACTTTTTCCACGATAATGCTGACCCTAGCACTAGTAACAATACCCTTGGTTAGTTGTCTTAAATTCACAGGATAGGAATTACGATTTATAAACAAATCCAACCAATTCTACTACGGTCTTAGAGGACCAAGATCAATCTAAACTGGTGGGTATGTCACGACCGGTATACTTCAAATCCGATGGACCGATGATGGAGATAGAGATGTGGCGGCCTTGGCGACAATGTATATCGCCGAAGTGCCTAATGAGTCATCTGTATCCTAACGGTCCTTCCACCGAATGTCCTAGAAGTGTGACAACGGTCACGTACGCCTACAGGGTAGTGGGGATATTGAGGGATGACAAACAAAGAAGAAACAGATGTTACCGAAAGTCAAATTGTAAGAGCTTCAGTCTTGGAAAGTCACGGCTGGAGCTCAGAACAAAATCGCATTCAGTGTAAATTCAGAATACGAGAAATAAATTCTCTTGTTTTTTTTGTTACCTTAATTTTATTCTTTTCGTTTGAGCCTCCTGCTTTTTATTTTACGTGACACGAGCATGGTAACTCAAGATCAAGCACATGGATAGCAACGGCGCACGCAGCACACAGCGGCGAGGCGAACGAGATAAGTAATTATGAAGTAATGTGGCCATTAGATAGCGGTTGCACAGATCACATAATTAACAACGTAAATTATTTCGATAAATCTATTGACCATTCAAGTACCGGTAAATATATGTCGGATTGAAGTCAGGATTATCTAGATGGGCGTTTAATGAATTTTCATTAGAATTAGCCATTGTCGTGATACAATGGAGAGTTTATTAGAACGGGCTTATTAACAAGATTAAGCACTCGTAGCACTAGTAATAATGACCTTAGGTTCGAAACGAATCCGCGGTCACGGGATGGTAAACGTATGTTCTCGCACAGTTCAAGTCTAACTCTTTGTTAACTAGATGTGAGGTATTCACTGGTTGTAAGGTGGCACTGTCATTCGTCGATGAGATCTTACGAAAGAATGAATCTCCGTCTCGACGATGCCGTCGAGGAGAACTATAATGGGTGTGTCTAAGGACATGAGATCCTCGGATTCGTCAAGGAAAGCTTTCGTTCCAAAGGCGAGGGAAATTAGCGCTGTTGCTAATTGGTCGATCTCCATATCGGCGTTTTGAAAGTGATGCTGGCCGCCCTTGAGGGGAGGTTGTTGACGGGGGGCAACGTTCGTGGAAGATAGGTTTCTCCTATCTTCCCGTAGTTGCAACAAAGACTACTTGACGGACTTCGATTGACTAAATCTTAAGATCTATAGCGGGTCCTCACGTTAGCTAAACATACACCACAAAGGCATGCCGACATCCGGCGATCATCTTACCCGGAGGACAAAATCTGTGTGTGGCGGGCCGCGGGATAGAAACTATTGAAGTATTTACTGCCACGTATCGCTACGACTATTTCTTTTAAGGAGAGGTATAGAGTTACTCTGTGCCTTTGTCAGATAAAACGTTCATCCCTTTGACCGCGGCTACGTTCGGCGACTGGTTGTCGCCTCGAGCCCAAGCTCACGATCATAAATCTCGAATAATCGGTGCGGCATTTGTTTAATCTAAGTTACAGAGTTGCGGTATTCCCGCGAATCCAAGGGGGAGTTCCGGTGTTTTTTCATCTCCGACATATATATTTAGGCGATAATAGATCGATAAAGGCAACAAAATTAGCGAATGTTATAAGTTATTTTGAAGCATTTGGAAAGCAAAATGAAATAAATGTGAATAATGTTTTTTACGCGAAAAAAATGTCCGCAAACTTGATTAGTTTAGGCAAGTTAAAAGATAATAGGAACACGGTTATTTCAATAGGAAATATTGCAAAAGTAATAGATGAGGACAATAAGCTTACAGCGGTAGCGGTTAAAGAAAAGGGAACATATAGAATGAAAAGTATATTGAATGGGAAGGAGCACTTAGCAAACAGCGCCGAACGTAGTGATATGAGTAAAAAGAAAAGATGGCATAGGATGTTAGGACACGTAAATTTTAAATATTTAAATATTTTGGGTAAAGAGCAGCTAGTTACTGGTATACCCAATGAATTTGAAAAGGAATTTTTGAAATGTAGGGTGTACAGGAAAGGAAAATGCACAATTTACCATTCAAAAATAATCGAACCAAGGCTAGGGAGATAATGGAAATTATTCATTCGGACGTGTGCGGTCCCTTTAAGACTACCGGATTCAATGAAGGGAAATAGTTCATCTCATTTATCGATGATTATAGCAAAATAGCTAGAATTTATTGTATAAAATCAAAGGGCGATGTCTTTGATTGTTTCGTACAGTTTGTAAATGAAGCCGAGAATTTAACGGGCAAGTGGTTTAAAATATTGAGATATGATAATGGAGAAGAGTACTGGAATAATCGAATTTATAAATTTGCTGGGGATAAAGGTATCAGAATAAATAACTGCCCAACCTACGTACATGAATTAAACGGGACAACGGAAAGGTATAATAGAACAGTGATGGACATGGCGCGTTGCTTGTTAGCGGAAGCGAAAGTACATAAAAGGTACTGGCTGGAAATAGATTGGACAGCAGTATACTTGAAGAATCGAATACTGGCAAATACTATAGAGAGAAAGACACCTTTTGAAATATTCTTCGGGAGAAAACCAAGTGTTGAAGATATACATCTATATGGAAGTAAAGTTTTTGTAAGAAAACCAGAACAAAAAAGAGTTTCTAAATGGGATAAGAAGGCAGATATGGGAATTTTGTTAGGATATAGTGAAGTAAGTTACAGAGTCTTATTAGGTAGAAAAATAACAATAGCGAGACATGTAGAAGTCATAGGAACAGACACAAAATGTATCGGTTTTGTGGAGAATTCATTCGATAAAGATAACGATGACATTGAGGATAATGATTTATTGGTAAACATGAATAAGGAAGAGTTAGAAAGTAGGGAAGATGAAAATGATAACAGTCTTGAAAGCTTAAACATCCCTCGAAGATCTACACGTATTAAGAGAACTCCAGTAAGATATCCAGAAAAAGAAAACATTAGTGAAATCCATGCAAATTATTGTAGTGTAGATATCACTTGTACATTTGAGGAGGCGATTTGTTGTGAAGATAGTGAAGATTGGAAACAAGCTATGGATAAGGAAATAGAATGTCTTTATAAGAATAAAACTTGGAAATTGGTAGAAAGGGTAAAAGGCAAAGACGTATTAGATGTAAAATGGGTTTACACGAGAAAATCAGATGACAGGTATAAGGCTAGATTAGTGGTAAGAGGATTCCAACAAAGAAACGTAGCCGATGACATATACTCCCCAGTAGCGAGTAATGAGACCTTTAAGATATTGCTATCATATTGTTGTCAAAATGGATTAATTATTGAGCAAATGAATGTAGAAACTGCTTTTTTAAATGGTGGAGTAACCTCGGAAGTATATGTAAATCAACCAAAGGGATATGCGGACGGAACGAATAGAGTTTGTAAACTATCGAAAGCGCTTTATGGGTTAAAAGAAAGTCGAAGAGAGTGGTATGAGTGTCTTGATAAGTGTGTGACGAGATTAGGTTTTAAGAAGAATAACATAGAGTTGTGCATATATATACATGGAGAGGGAGAAAATGTTGTTTATTTGCTTATGTATGTAGACGATTTGCTAATTTGTAGTAAAAATAAAAGGAAGATACAAAGGGTAAAGAAGTTATTAACTAATAGATTTGAAATGAAAGATTTAGGTGAAGTCAAAGAATATCTTGGAATAAATATAGACTATGATTATTTCAAAAATGAAATAAGATTAAACCAAAAGAAATACATTGAATCATTAGCAAACAAATGTAAGTTACAAAATAGCAAATTGTACTGTACACCTATGGAGACCAACTTAAAAATTGAAAAAGCTGAGATAAATAGAGAGGATATTGGATACAAAAATTTAATTGGCGCATTGTTGTATGTTAGTGTAAATGCCAGACCCGATATAAGTTATAGTGTGAATTATTTGAGTAGATTTCAAGATTGTTGTAATGAGACACATTTTAAATTTGCTTTGCGAATATTGAAATATTTGTACCGGACTAGAGACTTAAGATTAGATTATAAAAGGAATGAAAAATGTGAAACGATAGATTGTTATGTGGACGCTGATTAGGCAGGAGATCATTTAGAAAAGAAATCGACTTCTGAACATGTAATTAGATTGTGTGGAAATGTAATTGGTTGGAAGTCTAAAAAACAAAGGTGTGTGACAAAAGCCTCGACGTATGCAGAGTATGTAGCTCTATCGGAAGCGGTGAGTGAATTAATGTCCATTATGGAAATTATGAAAATCTTCAATGTAAATCTAGACGATAACCCTGTAAAAATTGATGAGGATAACTCTGGAGTGATGAGTATAGCAAAGCACGGAAATTTTACAAAAAATTCTAAACACATTGAAGTTCATTACCACTATGTTCACGAGTGCTTAAAGGAGAACAAGACAAACATTTAAAGTAAGTACAGACGAAAATACTGCGGATATTTTTACGAAGGCACTGTGTAGAGAGAAATTCGAAAGGTTTAGGTCATGGATGAATGTAAACTAAGAGAAATGTAAATAAATAAGTGTTAAAGTTTCTGTTACGTAATTCGTCAAAGCATGTAAATGCGATTAAGTGTACAGTATAAATGTACGGAGGCGTGTTGGGAATATGATACATTTAAACTGTACATGTGAATGTGTGTGTAAGCGTCAGAGGACGTCCGGGTCTTGGATGAGACAAAAGACAGGAGCCAGTCGTTAGAAGTATCTGGAAGGGTCGGTTGAAAACAAGCGTGCGTGCGAGTAGGATTTTGAGGTCTTAAGAGTATAAGATATATGTATAACAGTTGTGTGCTAAATAAAGGGAATTATTTGTATTTCCGAATCCATTCTATATCTTTTCAATTGAACATGCTGAACATGCAAAATTGCATTTTGGCAGGTTTTGGCAGAGACCAGAGTTGACATAGCTCAAGCAAGCTGATGGGTAATGTAACTGTAGCAAATGTAGAGTATAAGGCGTATCGAATTGTCGACATATGTGCAAAACAAGCGGAGAGACTTTGAAAGCAATATTTAAGCATTAATAGCAAAAACTGCAATTATGCTAGATTTTACAGGGTCCAGAGTTGGCATAGCATAAACCGGCTGATTTGGCATCAGATGTGGAATATAAGGCGCATCGTATGGCCAACGTTTCTGCAAAACAAGCGGAGATACCTCGATTCGAATATGTAAGCATTAATATCCAAAACTGCAGTCACGCTAAATTTCACCGAGTCCAGTCTTGACAATGTGCAAACTGTCTGATGTGTGCTGTATTTGGCAGCAAATGTGGAGTATAACATGCGTCCTATTGTGAACATACTTACTATGAAAACGGAGATACATTCACTTGAATATTAGGCTTGAATGTGCAAAACTACAAATACGCTGGATTTGACTCGTTCCGTATTTAACATGGCTTAAACCACATGAAGCGCCCAATGTATGGCAGTCGATGTGGAATATAACGCACACCGTTTTGTCGACATATCTGCAATAGAAACTGAGTCACGTCGATCTGAATATTGAACCCTGATCATGCATTACTGCATTTACGCTTGATTTCACGGGGTCCGAATTTGACATAGCGCAAACCAGATGATGTGAGCTATATTTAGTAGCAACTACGGAGTATAAAGCGCATCGAATTTTCCACATATCTGTAATCGAAACGGAGATTCATTAATTTGATTATTTAGGTTTGATAATGCAAAACTGCAGTTGCGTTGGGTTTGACCGGACCCGAGTGGACATAGCGCTAATTGAATGATATTGGTTTAATTTGCAAGAAATGTGGAATACAAGGCAAATCGTATTGTCGACACATTTCCAACAGTAACGGAGATGCGTGGATTTGAATATATAATAATGTATATGAAAAACTGCAATTACGCTGGATTTGTCGGTGATCGGAGATGACATAGTTTAAATCCAATGATGTGCACTGTATTGGCAGCAAATGTAATGTATAACCTGATTCGAATTGTCGGCATATCTGTAACACAATCGTAGATACGTTGATTTGAATATTTATGCACGAATTTGCAAAACTGCAATTACGCGTTTTTGACAGGGGCCAGAGCTGACATAGCGCCAGCTCACTAATGTGCGCTGTATTTGGCAGCAAATATGGAGTGGATGTCGGCACATATGCTATAGAGGCGGAGACACATTGATCTGAACGTTTATTCCTGAGTATGCAAAACTACAATTACGCTGCACTTCACAGGGTCCAGAATCGACATAGCCCAAAGCGGCTGATGTGTGCAGTACTTGGCAACAATTTTGGCGTATAACACGCTTTACGTTGTCGGCATATCTGCAACGGAAGCGGAGATACGTTGATTAGAATATTTCAGCCTGAATATGCAAAGCTGAAACTACATTGGATTTATCGGAGACCAGAGATGACATAGCTCAAAGCAGCTGATGTGGGCTGTATTTGGCAGCAACTGTGGAGTATAAGATGCATCGAGTTTTCAGCATGTGTGCTATAAAAGAGGAGAAAAGTTGATTCAAATATCTGAGACCGAATATGAAAAACAGCAATTACGCTGCATGTACAAGGTCCAGAGTTGACACAGCTCAAACCGGATTGTGTTCACTGTATCTGGCAGCAAATGTGGAGTGTAGCGTGCATCGTATTTCCGACATACATAATATGTATACAGCTAATAACAGCGCAATGTTTTCTAATGGAGGATTCAGCCTATGTAAGCAAAACTGCAATTCCATTGGATTTCGCAGGATACACAGATGACATAGCACAAACCCTCCGATGTATGCTAAATTTGGGAGGCAGTGTGGAGTATATCATACAGAAATTCATCGTCATATCTGCATTAGAAACAGAGATACGTAGATTTGAATATTTAAGCCTGAATATGCAAAACTGCAACTTCGCTGGATTTCGCACGGTCCAGAGTTAACTTAGCGCCAGCCCACTGATGTGCGCTCTATTTGGCAGCAAATGTGGAGCTACCGCGCATAGCATTTTCGACATATATCCAATACCAGTGCGGCTACGTTCTAACGAGTAATTCAGCCTTAACATGCAAATCCGCAATTACATTGGCTTTTACAGCGTTCACAGTTGAAAAGTCGCATCCCGGATGATGCGCGCTGTATTTGGTAGTAAATGTGGAATACAACTTGCATAGTATTGTCGACATACCTGTAATGGGAACGAAGATACCTTCATTTGAATATTTAAGCCTGAATATGCAAATTTGCAATTACACAGAATTTGATCGGTTCCAGAGTTGACGTGGAACAAACCGGCTGATTTGGCAGCATATGTGCAGTATTATGCGCATCGAATGGTCGTCATTTGAGCTCTTGAGGCGGAGATACGTGGATTTCAATATTTTAGTTTGAGTATGCAAAACAGCAAATACGCTGGATTTGACACGGTCCAGAATTGACATTGCGCAAACTGGCAGATATGCGCCATATAGGTTTATTTGAACATTTAGGCATGAATATGCGAAACTACAGTCATGCCCGCTTTGACTGAAACCAGAGAGGACATAACGGAAACAGGCTGGTGTGCGCTGCATTTGGCAAGAAATGTGGGGTACAAGTCACATCGAATTCTCGACATATTTGCCACAAAAACGGAGATACGTTGATTTGATTGTTCGTGCATGAGTATCCACAATTGCAATTGCGCTGGATTTAACAATGGTCAGAATCGACATAGCGCAAACCGGCTGATGAGTAATACATTTGGCAGTACGACGCTAACTCGAATTTTGGACATATCTGCAACGGAATCGGAAATAGCTTGATTTGAATATTTAATCCTGAAAATGGAAAGCGCTAACAACTCTACTTTCAGCAACGCTCAGACCTCTCACAACTCGACAACGCTAACAACTCCACTCTCAACAACGCTAACACCTCTCGCAACTCGACAGCGCTAACAACTCTACTCTTCGACTCCTCGATTAACTCTGACCTCTCGACTCACTCTTCTTTCTCGATCAACCGTTCAACGCTTCTCGATCAGCCAATCTTTAAAGTTACATCGTCCCCTACCATTAGCGTTAGTTTTTCCAACTCTCTAACCCCATTCTATAAACGCTCCGCAAGTACAAGGTGACTTTAGTCACATAGGCTTTCACCCCGATGTAAACTAACAACCGAAGGACAGACGACATTGTTTTGATCGATTTCTAATGAGGCTTCTTCCTCACGATACTACAATATGTTGACTTGAATATTTAAGCCTGAATATGCAAAACTGCAAATGCGCTGATGTTGGCTGCGTCCACACGTTACATAACTCAAACCAGATAATATGCGCTGTATTTGGCAGCGAATATGGAGTATAACGCGCTTCGTGCTGTCGGCATATTAGCAATGCAAACGGCTATACGATGATTTGAATAGTTAAGCATGAATATGCAAAACAGCAATTTCGCTGGATTTGACAGAGCCCGGAGTTGACATAGTACAAACCTGCTGATGTGTGGTGCATATGACATCAGATGTGAAATGTAACGGACATCGAATTGTAGCGATGTGTGCAATAGAAACGGAGATACATTCATTTGAATATTTTAACCTGAATATGCAAAACTACAATTACGCTGGATTTGACAGGGACCAGAGTTGACATAGCGCAAACCAGCTGACATGCAGTGCACATGACAGCAAATGTGACATATAACGCGCATCGAATTTTCCGAAAATGTTCCGTAGAAACGGACATACCATGATTTGAATATTTACGACTGCAAACGCAATACTACAATTGCGATGGATGTTTCAAGGACCAAATCTGATATAGCTGTAACCAGCTAATGTGCGGTGTATCTGAGTGCAAATATGAAGTGTAACGCGCTATTTATAGTCGAAATATATGCAATAGAAGCGGAGATACGTTTTTGTGAATATGTAAGCCTGAATATGCGCAACAGCAATTACGCTGTGTTTGACAGAGCCCAGAGTTGACCGCAAACTTGCTGATGTGCGCTGGTTATGACACGGGATATGAAATTTAACGGGCATCGCATTGTAGCCATTTGCGCTATAGAAACGGAGATACATTCATTTGAATATTTTAACCTAAATATGCAAAACTACAATTACGCTTGATATGTCAAGGACCAGAGATGATATAGTAGCTCGAGCCAGCTGAAGTGCGCTGTATTTGGCAGCCAATGAGGAGTATATCTCGCACCTAATTGACGACAAATCTGCAATTGCAGCGGTGATACATTGTAGTTAATATTCAATAATGGGCCTATTACGATACAGATAGTATTATCGTGACTGAAACACATTGCCGTCTCAGTAAAACCATTGTATTTCAAGCTTCACTCTACAGTTCTGAATCCGGACAAGACCGTTTCAATTTCTCGCAAAAGCAAGCAGTCATATTACGGTACATAGATGAGTTAGAGTCTAATACATTTTACTGGTCCAACATCGATGGAGCGATCTCGCATCGAAATTTTCGGAGGACCGCGTATCCTTCCAACGACGACCGCCGTGCAAGCAGCGGATAAGCTTATTTCGTGCCTTAGGCTGCCCTCACAACGTCCTCTACTTCTTGATTCTTGGTTGGTAGCTTTAGCGGTTGCAGGTCCGAGAAATTGCATCTTGACCCGCTTTCTCGTATGTCTCATGTGACGTCTCGCTTTCCGCCGTAGACACTTGTCGGATCTACATACGTTGAACCATTTGCGCGAGACAAGCGCGGCGCTCTGCAGGGACGAGGGATCCAATTCTCGAAGTATCAAGTGCGAAACCTCCAGTGGTAGTTCGGAAATGATATCTACCTTACTTGGCACGAACAAACCAAAGACGCGTAGTAGAGATCTAAAAAACTCCATGTTGCTTCTACTGTTGCGCGAGCACGACTGACGGTCTGGCTAAGAGTGGAAGCTTATACATGTGCTGTTCGTCACGGTGCACTGCGAGTTCCGGTTAGGGGTGAGAGTCCTGGTCAGGCAGAATCGATGGTATGTGCATGTATTTTCACTTACACCGGGTTCACATTATGATGAGAGTTAGAGGCGCGAAACGAATCTTCATTTGGTTTAGACGTTGAAGTTATGCAATAGAGCAGATATTTACTAGTGTAAATTTGTTTGTTATATAATTTGACAAGTAGTCGTGGTAATTAGGTACTCGAGAAGCTAATGACAATGATCCTGGGTTCAATAACAAAGCCGCGGTCTACGGGATAACGGAATTCGTTTTCACCCTGACTCCAAGTTGCACCACACTTCCTTATATACGTTATAGGTAGGACTGAACAAACGCTTTGTCGAAACATAGAATATCCACCGAGGGTTAAGGCTCTTTGTAACTGGCTAATGTGACCTCACGAGAGAATGATTTTCCGGCACGATGATGCTGCAGAGGAAAACAATAATGGGTGTGTCTAAGGGCACCGGAACATCGGATTCGTGGAGAAAAGACTTCGCTCGGAAAGAGATTGATAGTGACGTTACTGTTAATTGGACAATTTCCATGTTGATAGTTAGAGAAGGATGCTAGTAGCCCTTGAGGGAACGTTGATAGAGGGAAGCGTCGTCCGTGGAAAAGTAGATTTCACCTATCATCCCGTAGTTGGAACGAAGACTGTTTGCCTGTTTAGGACTGTTAAGGACTTTAATTAACTAAATCTTAAGGTTTATAATGGGTCCTCAGGCTAGCTAAACATATACTGTTGAGATGCGTTGACATCTGGCAATCATCTTATCCGACGGATAGAGTCTGCGTGTGGCGAGACACGGGAGAGAAACCGTTGGAATGTTTACTGTCACGTGCCGCTACGATTATTTCATTTAAGGATAGCTATAGAATTACTCCATGCCTTTATTAGACAAAACGTTCATCCCTTGACCGCGGCTACGTTCGGTGACTGGTTGTCGCCTCGAAGCCAATTGCAGTATCACAAGTTTCGAACAATTACAATCGGACTGGATGGCTACAATTGTTGAATTACAGCTATGGTAGAATATAGATTACAATGTTACGTGATTTTCCCAAAATTCCAAACGGAAGGTTCCCGTGTTCTTTCATCTTCGATTTATATTTATGCTTGATCTGTCTGGGACCAGTCTGGATATAGCGCAAACTGGCTGGTAAACGATGTATTTGGCAAGAAATGTGGAGTACCAGGCACATCGAATTGTCGACATACCAGCAACAGCAACGGAGATACGTGGAATTGAATATTTGAGTCTGAATCTGCAAAACAACAATTACACTGCATATAACAGAGACCAGAGTCGATGATCTGCCGCTCAACACATCTGCACTCAATACCGCGCGGCTTGACAGCCAACGGTCCACGTGCCATCCTTCGAATCCTCCATAGGCCCAAGGACCCACCATAAAGATGAAATCCTAGCTGCATTGTTCGCACATATGGTCTAAGTCAATCTGTTTGTGAGAAAAGACTTTTTAACTCTAGAAGTGTTGTCGGTCGGTTTTTAGAAAGGTCCTTGGGTTTATTACGCGCTGTTAAGAATTACGGAGAAAGCGGGTAGTGGCCTAACGAAAAATGCGGACATCTACCTAACGGAAAATCTGAGTTTTCCCATAAACAATGTCGCCTGGGAGCCACGCTGGTAGGAGGCTTCTTCCTCCTCTCTTCCTTCCTAACATTAGTCATAACCAATCGGCATCGCGGATCATTGCCCTCACTTTCCTAACTAACAATGTAAGCATCGAATCCGCGTTCTTCGTTCAAAGGGCACAACCATACCGAGCTCCGTACTCACATCAGAATAAACTTTAGAGTTACATCATCTCTCACGGTGACTAGAGTTCCTGCAATCCCTATAACTCTCACCGTTCCTATATCTCTCAGAGTTCCATCGTCTCTCACGGTGACTAAAGTTACTGCAATCCCTACAACTCTCACCGTTCCTATATCTCTAAGAGCCTCCTATTTCTCTCACAGTATCCAGAAGTCCGACAGCTCCTACAGCTCTCACGGACCTAGAGCTCCTATAGCTCACATTCTCATCTAAGAATAATCCTTCTCTTCGTTATCTGTATCTTAAGCAACGGCGATCTTACTCAGTGTGATTGTATAAATCGTTGGAAATACATATATTTTTTATAACTTTGTGACTCCCAGTGTTATACCACAACGACTACACCTATTATCCTAAGCGAAATACGGTGATCGAACAATTCGTGGTGTCGATTATTCCAATCGTAACTGGAATTTACGACTCCCATTGACGCGTATTCAAACGACCGCATCTCCCCGCGATAGCTCGAAAATACAGTCGACATAGCGCAAACCGGATGAGTACTGTATTTGGCTGTAATTGTGGAGTATAGCGCGTATCGCATTTGCGACATGTATCCAATAGCAGCGCTGATACGTTGGTTTGAACATTTAGGCATGAATATGCAAAACAGAAATTACGCTGAATCTGTCAGTGGCCAGAGAAGACATAAGACAGAAGAGAAGATAGAATCGGAAAATGTGCTCTGTGCTCACCAGAAAATCAGGAGCATAACGCTCACCGAATTGTCGTCATATCTGCCGTAGAAACGAAGATACGTTGCTTTCGATATTCAAGCATGAATATGCTAAACTGCAATTATGGTGTATTTGACAGGGACAAGGGTGAACAAAACGCTAACCTACTGATGTGCGCTGTATATGACATCAGATGTGAAATATAACGCGCACCGAATTGTCTGTAAGTGTGCCATAGAATCGGAGATTCGTTGATTCGAATATTTAATACTGAATATGCAAAACTGCAAATACGCAGGGTTCGGCTGGGTCCCGATTTTACATGCATCAAACGGGATAACGTGCACTGTGTTTGGCAGCAAATTTGGAGTATAACGAGCCTCTAATTGTAGCCATGTGTGAAGTAGAATCGGAGATACGTCGGTTTGAATACTTAACCCTGAATATACGAAACTGCAACTACGCTGGATCTGGCTGGGTCCAGATTTTACATAGCGTAAACCGTATGATGTGCACTGTACTTGGCATCAGATGTGGAATATAACGCGCATCGTATGGCCAATGTTTCTGCAAAACAAGCGGAGATACCTTCATTCGAATATGTAAGCATTAATATCCAAAACTGCAATCACGCTGGATTTCTCCGGGTCCAGTCTTGACAGTGTGCAAACGGGCTGATGTGTGCTGTATTTGGCAGCAAATATGCAGTATTACGTACATCCTATTGTCGACGTACCTACAATGGATACGGAGGTACTTTCACTTGAAAAACTAGGCCTGAATATGCAAAACTACAAATACGCTGGATTTGACTCGGTCCGGATATAACACGGCTTAAACCAGATGAAGCGCTCTGCGTATGGCAGTGAATGTGGAATATAGCGCGCATCGTATTGTCGACATATGTGCTATGGAATCGAAGTCACGTTGATTTGAATATTTAAGCCTGAACATACAAAATTGCCTTTGGGCTGGATTTTGCAGGGACCAGAGTTTACGCAGCGCAAGCGAGCTGATGGGCAATGTAACTACAGCAAATGCGGAGTACAAGGCGTATGGAATTGTCGACATATGTGCAAAAGAAGCGGCGAAGCTTTGAATGCAATATTTAAGCATTAACAACAAAAACTACAATTACGCTGGATGTTACAGGGTCCAGAGTTGACATAGCACAGACCGGCTGATTTGGCATCTTATGTGGAGTATTCTGCGCATCGAATAGGCGACATAGAAACCAAGATACGTTCATTTGAATATGTAATATTTGAATATTTCGCCTGAAAATGCATAATTGCAAATACGCTGAGTTTGGCTGCGCCCACACGTTACATAACTCAAACCAAATAATATGCATTGTGTTTGGCAGCAAAAGTGGCGTATATCGCGCATCGAATTGTCGGCATATCTGCAATGCAAACGGCGATACGGTGATTTGGATGATTAATCATGAATATGTAAAGCAGCAATTTCGCTAGGTTTGACAGAGACCGGAGTTGACATGGTACAAACCACCAGATGTGCGGTGCACATGACATCGGATGTGAAATGTAACGGGCATCGCTTTGTCGCCATATGTCAATAGAAACGGAGATACATTCATTTGAATATGTTAACCTTGATTTGTAAAACTGCAATTACGCTTGATATGTCGAGGACCAGAGATGGTATAATAGCACGAGCCAGCTGATGTGAGCTGTATTTGGCAGGCAATGAGGAGTATATCTCGCATCTGATTGACGGCAAATCTCCAATCGCAGCGGTGATACGTTTTATTTAATATTCAATAATGGGCCTGTTACGATACCGATAGTATTAGCGTGACTGAAACACATTGCCGTCTCAGTAAAACCATTTTATTTCAAGCTTCACGCTACAGTTCTGAATCCGGACAAGACCGTTTCAAGTTCTCGCAAGAGCAAGCAGTCAAATTAAGGTACTTACACGAGTTAGAGTCTAATACATTTTATTGGTCCAACATCGATGGGGCGATCTCGCATCGAAATTTTCGGAGGACTGCGTAACCTTCCAACGACGACCGCCGTACGAGCAGCGGATAAACTTATTTCGTGCCTTAGGTTGCCCTCACCACGTCCTCTACTTCTTGATTCTTGGTTGGTAGCTTTAGCGGCTGCAGGTCCGAGAAATTGCATCTTGACCCGCTTTCTCGTATGTCGCATGTGATGTCTCACTTTCCGCCGTAGACACTTGTCGGATCTACATACGTTGAACCATTTGCGCGAGACAAGCGCGGCGCTCTGCAGGGACGAGGGATCCAATTTTCGAAGTATCAAGTGCGAAACCTCCAGTGGTAGTTCGGAAATGATATCTACCTTACTTGGGACGAACAAACCAACGATGCGTAGTAGAGATCTAAAAAACTCCATGTTGCTTCTACTGTTGCGCGAGCACGACTGACGGTCTGGCTAAGAGTGGAGGCTTATATAAGTGCTGTTCGTCACGGTGCACTGCGAGTTCCGGTTCCGGGTGAGAGTCCTGGTCAGGCAGAATCGATGGTATGTGCATGTATTTTCACTTACATCGGGTTCACATTATGATTAGAGTTAGAGGCGCGAAACGAATCTTCATTTGGTTTAGACGTTGAAGTTATGCAATAGAGCAGATATTTACTAGTGTAAATTTGATTGTTATATAATTTGACAAGTAGTCGTGGTAATTAGGTACTCGAGAATCTAATGACAATGATCCTGGGTTCAATAACAAAGCCGCGGTCAACGGGATAACAGAATTCGTTTTCATCCTGATTCCAAGTTGTACCATACTTCCTTATCTACGGTATAGGTAGGACTGAACAAACTCTTTGTCAAAACATAGAATATCCAGCGAGTGTTAAGGCTCTTTGTTACTGGCTAATGTGACCTCAAGAGAGAATGATTTTCCGGCACGATGATGCTGCAGTGGAAAACAATGATGGGTGTGTCTAAGGGCACCGGAACATCGGATTTGTGGAGAAAAGACTTCGCTCGGAAAGAGATTGATAGTGACGTTACTGTTAATTGGACAATTTCCATGTTGATGGTTGGAGAAGGATGCTAGTAGCCCTTGAGGGAACGTTGCTAGCGAGAAGCGTCGTCCCTGGAAAAATAGATTTCACCTATCATCCCGTAGTTGGAACGAAGACTGTTTGCCTGTTTAGGACTGTTAAGGACTTTAATTAACTAAATCTTAAGGTTTATAATGGGTTCTCAGGCTAGCTAAACATATACTGTTGAGATGCGTTGACATCTGGCAAGCATCTTATCCGACAGATAGAGTCTGCGTGTGGCGAGATACGGGACAGAAACCGTTGGAATGTTTACTGTCACGTGCCGCTACGATTATTTCATTTAAGGACAGCTATAGAATTACTCCGTGCCTTTATTAGACAAAACGTTCATCCCTTGACCGCGGCTACGTTCGGTGACTGGTTGTCGCCTCGAGGCCAATTGCAGTATCACAAGTTTCGAACAATTAGAATCGGACTGGATGGCTACAATTGTTGAATTACTGCTATGGTAGAATATAGATTACAATGTTACGGGATTTTCCCAAAATTCCAAACGGAACGTTCCCGTGATATGTCATCTCCGACTTATATTTATGCTTGATCTGTCTGGGACCAGTGCAGATACAGCGCGAACAGGCTGGTAAGCGATGTATTTGGCAAGGAATGTGGAGTACCAGGCACATCGAATTGTCGACATATCAGCAACAGCAACGGAGATACGTGGAGTTGAATATTTGAGTCTGAATCTGCAAAACAACAATTACACTGCATATAACAGAGACCAGATTCGATGTTCTGCCGCGCAACACATCTGCACTCAATCCCGCGCGGCTTGACAGCCAACGGTCCACGTGCCATCCTTCGAATCCTCCATAGGCCCAAGGACCCACCATAAAGATTAAATCCTAGCTGCATTGTTCGCACATATGGTCTAAGTCAATCTGTTTGTGAGAAAAGACTTTTTAACTCTAGAAGTGTTGTCGGTCGGTTTTTAGAAAGGTCCTTGGGTTTATTACGCGCTGTTAAGAATTACGGAGAAAGCGGGTAGTAGCCTAACGAAAAATGCGGACATCTACCTAACGGAAAATCTGAGTTTTCCCATAAACAATGTCGCCTAGGACCCACGTTGGTAGGAGGCTTCTTCCTCCTCTCTTCCTTCCTAACATTAGTCATAACCAATCGGCATCGCGGATCATTGCCCTCACTTTCCTAACTAACAATGTAAGCATCGAATCCGCGTTCTTCGTTCAAAGGGCACAACCATACCGAGCTCCGTACTCACATCAGAATAAACTTTAGAGTTACATCATCTCTCACGGTGACTAGAGTTCCTGCAATCCCTACAACTCTCACCGTTCCTATATCTCTAGGAGCCTCCTATTTCTCTCACAGTATCCAGAAGTCCGACAGCTCCTACAGCTCTCACGGACCTAGAGCTCCTATAGCTCACATTCTCATCTAAGAATAATCCTTCTCTTCGTTATCTGTATCTTAAGCAACGGCGTTCTTACTCAGTGTGATTGTATAAATCGTTGGAAATACATATATTTTTTATAACTTTGTGACTCCCAGTGTTATACCACAACGACTACACCTATTATCCTAAGCGAAATACGGTGATCGAACAATTCGTGGTGTCGATTATTCCAATCGTAACTGGAATTTACGACTCCCATTGACGCGTATTCAAACGACCGCATCTCCCCGCGATAGCTCGAAAATACAGTCGACATAGCGCAAACCGGATAAGTATTGTATTTGGCTGTAATTGTGGAGTATAGCGCGCATCGCATTTGCGACATGTATCCAATAGCAGCGCTGATACGTTGGTTTGAACATTTAGGCATGAATATGCAAAACAGAAATTACGCTGAATCTGTCAGTGACCAGAGAAGACATAAGACAGAAGAGAAGATAGAATCGGAAGATGTGCCCTGTGCTCACCAGCAAATCAGGAGCATAACGCTCACCGAATTGTCGTCATATCTGCCATAGAAACGAAGATACGTTGCTTTCGATATTCAAGCATGAATATGATAACTGTAATTATGGTGTATTTGACAGAGACAAGAGTGAACAAAACGCTAACCTACTGATGTGCGCTGTATATGACATCAGATGTCAAATATAACGCGCACCGAATTGTCTGGAAGTGTGCCATAGAAACGGAGATTCGTTGGTTCGAATATTTAATACTAAATATGTAAAACTGCAAATACGCAGGGTTCGGCTGGGTCCCGATTTTACATGCATCAAACGGGATAACGTGCACTGTGTTTGGCAGCAAATTTGGAGTATAACGAGCCTCTAATTGTAGCCATATGTGCCATAGAATCGGAGATACGTCGGTTTGAATACTTAATCCTGAATATACGAAATTGCAACAACGCTGGATCTGGCTGGGTCCAGATTTTACATAGCGTAAACCGGATGATATGCACTGTACTTGGCATCAGATATGGAATATAACGCGCATCGAATTGTCTACATACCTGCAATCGAAACGTAGTCACGTTGACCTGAATATTTATTCCTGTTGGGAATATGATACATTTACACTGTACATGTGAATGCGCGTGTAAGCGTCAGAGGACGTCCAGGCCTTAGTTGGGACAAAAGACAAGAGTCAGGCGTTAGAAGTAACTGGAGAAGCCGGTTGACAACAAGCGTGCGTGCTAGTAGCATTTCGAGGTCTTTAGAGTATAAGATATATGTATAAATGTTGTGTGCTAAATAAAGGGAATTATTTGTATTTCCGAATCCATTCTATACCATTACAAATTACTAACGTACAAGAATATTATAATATTCAGTAACAACGATAGAATTAACCAGTTCGCAAGTATAAAAAAGACAGATTTTACACTGTGACGAAATAATATCCAAGAAATCTGATATAACATACATGGAAAATACACGAATCAGACTGAGAAACCACTGCGCACTTTCGTCACTCACTTCGACACAGCCGTTACCAACTACTCGCGGAGTGAGATTGACCGAAGCGGTCCAGAGGCAACGCCCACGTACCCCAAGCGGCTACTGCCCCGCCACCAATAGTAACCCGACAGAACAGGATAATACTTGAATTCGTTGTTCCCTAAATTTTGAATTTATTTACCTCAACAATATATATAATGTACAAAAATTTATAAATAATTTATTTATAATTAATATAATTTATATGTTATTATAAACAGTATTATAAATTATTATAAATTTTTTTATAAATTATAATTATAATATTTTATATATATAAATTATAATATATTATAAATATAATTTATAAATAATTTATAAATAATTTATAAAAAAATTTATAATAATTTATAATACTGTTTATAGTAACATGTAAATTATATTAATTATCTGACGAACGCATTGAGAGAAAGGTAAAGACCAGCGTGGCCGATGCGGCACTAACTCTACATCCGGTAGATCTCAATTTACCTACCTACGTACCTACACAGTGACGCCTACGCTTTAAAACTTTTGTCGAAATTTTAAAGTTTTAATAGTAAACTCTTCGTTCTTATAATATCTAACTGACAGGCATGCATCATTTATAAAGGAATCAACATAAATTTCGTAGTTGAGGATTATTGAAAGTCTCTAATTTAATTCAGAAAGGCAATAATTTGTTTAACGAAATAAGCCATTTATTTATCATCCGGGTTTCTACCATGACATTTATGTTATAATAGTAATATGAAAATAAGGCAATCTGAGTAAAGAAATACTATTTCAAGTCATTTTCGCCTATACATCTTAAGTGGTTTATAAATGATTCGTGTATACCCTTCTTTCCTTCTGCCCCTACTCACGCGAAACTATAACTAGCATTTAAACAAAATCAACTATGTTTCGCGTCAACGAGAGTCGTAAATTCCCGTTGCCATCAGATAATCGACGCCACTGTAAGGATATAGAAGGGGTTCGGAAATACAAATAATTCCCTTTATTTAGCACACAACAGTTATACATATATCTTATACTCTAAAGACCTCGAAATCCTACTCGCACGCACGCTTGTTGCCAACCGACTCTTCCAGATACTTGTAACGACTGACTCTTGTCTTTTGTCCCAACTAAGGCCTGGACGTCCTCTGACGCTTACACACACATTCACATGTACAGCGTAAATGTATCATGTTCCTAACAGCCACGAACAGATCGATAACCTTATTTCTGTTAGGATAATCGGGGTGGTTCAATTAAGTATACACTGATTTAACGGGTATAAATTACAGTTCATTCAAACAACTTGACTAGAGAAATATAAACTGCTAGAGCATAATTGGGAACGTGACGCTAGGCAAATGCCTCAGCGATCAACAGCTAAAGGACGTCGAAGACCTCATGACAAACCCCCCCCCCCCCAGACACGGGACGCTAGGATACCGACACTGCCTGGCGAAAATCGATCGTTTTTCGCGTTAGACCGAAGCCGTTTCCATCGCCGACATGGAGGCGGCAACCGTTGCTTCAGCCCTCCTTTCCACGTGGATATTCCGTTTCGACGTACCTTTAAGGATAAATCACCCCGCGACCAACGGGATGGTAGAGCGCCTGCCCCGACAACTAAAAGCAGCAATCAAATGCCACGATACGAGAAACTGTGTAGAAATCTTGCCAATAGTTTTATTAGGCATACGAACAGCTATTACGGACGTGAAAACGACGACAGCCGAAATGGTTTATGGCACCGGCATACGATTGCCGGCAGAATTCTGTGTACCAACGATGCAACAGGCCAAGTCGAAATGCGGAAGCCGTCTAAAACTACGAATAGAAAAGATCAGGCCTCACCCAATTACGCGACACGGCGAAAAAGAAACCTCCGTATTCCACTCGAAACATCGTCTTTCGTATTTCTACGTCACGATGCCATCGGAAACCCTTTACAACCACCCTACGGCGGACCGCATCAATTTATATCGAGAGCAAAAAGGACCATTGCGATTGAAGTTAGCAACAAGAACGTAATCGTACCCGTAGACCGTCCGAAACGCGTGAATTTTTATTGCACGATAACACTGAACACCATTACAGCGAAAATAGCGAAGTAATAATACCACCTGATGTTTGAAACGAGCAAAACAAAGACGACTCAGGAATTCATCACTCCAGGCGCTCGGGCAGAAAAGTTCGTTTCCCTGATCGTTCCCAGCCAGGCCGTCGATAAGCTAATGCGTAAGAACTACCAGCGACATAAATATAAATCGGAGATGAAAGAACACGGGAACCTTCCCTTTGGAATTTTGGGAAAATCCCGTAACATTGTAATCTAGATTCTACCATAGCTCTAATTAAACAATTGTAGTCATCCAGTCCGATTGTAATTGTTCGAAACTTGTGATACTGAACTTGGCCTCGAGGCGACAACCAGTCACCGAACGTAGCCGCGGTCAAGGGATGAACGTTTTCTCTAATAAAGGCATGGAGTAATTCTATAGCTTTCCTTAAATGAAATAATCGTAGCGGCACGTGACAGTAAACATTCCAACGGTTTCTGTCCCGTGTCTCGCCGCACGCAGACTCTATCCTTCGGATGAGATGATTGCCAGATGTCAACGCATCTCCACAGTATATGTTTAGCTAGCCTGAGGATTCATTATACACCTATAGCGGCACTCGTCGGTAAAATTCATAACGGTTTCGGTCGAGTGAACCCGCTACACAACAAATCGAGTTTACTGTAAGATGAGTTTATTATAGACCCGACAACCTTAGGCGGTTACCGAAGGTTAATCAAATTCCGCCGTTTTTGTCGTGATCATATGCCCTCTAGTCAACTACCCGAAATGTCAACATTTGTAATCAAGGTCGAGAGTTCAGCGTCCGTTGTGATTTTTCGAGAACACCTTGGAAATTTAAATCCCAACGCCTTTTGTCAACTCCGACGCATACAAATATAGCGAACAGGCTAGCGAGGCATTCTTTGTTATCGAATGATAAGAGCAGTAGCAGTTAAGTCGATACTTCTTTGCGCCGATCTATTCGTAATCACGAATCAAGACAACAAGTGTATTATACGTCTAGTGTACACGTAGGGTATATTTTAATAAACTACACAGTTAAATATACTCTTGTGTTTTTAAGCCTAAATCGCTACCATACATCTCAAACTGGTGACACCGACGTGATATTTGTGTAAGAGGTGACAGCGATAGGCTAGTCGCAGTTTGAATATCATAGTCCGCAACTCACACAATGGAAAAGGAGAGCAAACGAACTCCAGCCGGCTCATCGTTCCGCGTGCCACCCTTTATGCCCACCATGACCAGGATTAGGTTTTCCATTTTAGAGAAATATTTCGGGGTAGCCGGCATCTTCCACGACGATGAAAAATCCTTAGCCCTCATGGGATTCCTCGACCCACATTACCTCGCGAAGATTGAGGATACAGTGACCAACCTCTCCGCCACAGGCCAGTACAGTAAATTGAAGAGCGAGCTGATCCGCGCCCTGACCGAATCGGACAGCGCCAAGATCGAAAGGTTAGTCGAACGTGAAGAGATGGGCGACAGAAAACCCTCACAGTTTTATAATGACTTAAAAAATTAGCCAGCCCCCTCGCTTCTGATGAATTCATCCACATCTTGTGGAGGAATCGCCTCCCTGATCGCATCAGGGAAGTCCTGGCTGCAGTGGACGATACGGGTATCAAGAAACTGACCAGGACAGCGGATAAAATCGATGAGGCGTATAATCGTAACGGGCAGCGCGCTCACAAGGTAGTCACAATCGAGCCACCGGCATCACACGAAGGCAAAAACGACGCACTGGCCGCCGAGGTCAGCAGACTGCGAGAACAGATTAAGGCTATGGGAATCGAAGGGTATCATCGACCACGAAGACGTTCGAATTCTCTCATTCGACCCCGCCGCCGTTCGCGTTCGCGAGATTATCCGCGCCAGGACGGAATTTGCTTCTATCATGCGAGGTTCGGCGATCGCGCCACGCTTGTAAGTGGAAGTCGGGAAACGACCCCAGCCGTCCGTAAAAGCGGAGGACGGCGACGGCTTGGGATCTCGCCGCATTTTTATTTTGGACCAGAGAACGAAGACTTCGTTCTTAGTTGACACCGGTGCTGATATCGGCGTTCATCCCCGAAGCAGGCTATCTAGGGACGTAAAGAAAACAACGTATGAACTATTCGCTGCCAATGGGACGCGCATCGCAACGTACGGCACTATAGCGATGGAGCTGAACCTGTTCCTTATACGTGCCTTCAAATGGCACTTCACTGTCGCCGATGTGCAAACCCCCATCATCGGCCTAGCCTTCCTAAGTCATTACGGGTTGCTTGTGGATCCAAGAAAAAGACGATTTCTCGACACAACAAATCAGCTATCGACCAGGGGATACGCCGCCAACTGCGAACAGCTTATGATTAAGACCGTAAACGGGGATTTGGTCTACCACCAATTGTTGGCGAAATGTCCAGATCGAACGCGCCCACCGGCCTTAGGGTTAGAGAAAATACGGCACAGTGTGGAGCACCACATCGAAACCACACCCCGCCTGCCCGTATATTGCAAACCCCGCCCTCTCGCGCCGGACCGTCTCAAGCCGATCAAGGCGGAATTTGTAACACTTATTGAGCAAGGAGTCATGCGCCCATCGAAGATTTCCCGGGCATCTCGACTACACGTCGTCCCAAAGAAGGCTGGAAGTCTGCGACATTGCGGTGACTACAGGGCGCTGAACGCCCGCATTTACCCGACAGGTACTCTCCACCGCACATACAAGACTTCGCGCAGCATTTACACGGTCGGCGAATATTCTCAAAAACTGGTTTAGTGCGCGCCTACCATCAAATCTCAATCGCGCCTGAGGACGTTACAAAAACCGCGATTTCGACACCATTCAGCCCTTTCGAGGCAAACAGCATGATGTTTGGGATTCGAAACGCCGCGCAAACGTGTCAAAGATTTGTCGACGTAATCACGCGAGGCTTAGATTTCGTTTACGCGTACATAGATGACTTCTTGGTAGCTTCGGAAACCGAGGAGCAGCACCGCGGGGATTTGCGGATCTTGTTCGAATGTCTAAACCAGTACGGCGTAGTAATCATCCTCGCAAAGTGCGAGTTCGGCATTAATGAAATAGCCTTCCTAGGCCATACGGTAAACGCGCACGGAATAAAACCGCTCGCCGATCACGTTAGAGCTATAAATGAAGAACCGCTCCCCGCGAACATCAAGGCACTACGCGGATACCTCGGTATGATTAACTTTTACCGACGTTTCATACCGGGGCAGCTAAAATTTTGCAACCCCTCAACGATGTGTTACAAGGGGCGAAAAAGGGCAACATGCCCATTATTTAGTCGGAGGAAAACGAGCTTTAGCGAGTCAAAACGCGCCCTACCTAACGCTAAGATGTTAGCGCATCCTATACCTGGCGCGTCCATCAGCCTCGCAGTAGACGCGTCCGACTTTGCAATAGGGGCGGTGTTGCAGCAACGCGCGAATGACACTTGGCAACCGTTGGGTTTCTTAACTAAACCCTTAAATTGCGCGCAGCGAAAATATAGCGCGTACGACGGCGAATTACTCGCTATGTATACCGCAGTCAAGCGATTTAGACACGCCGTAGAAGGGAGGAATTTCATTATTTTCATAGATCACAAACCCCACACCTATGCGTTCAGTCAAAATCCCGACAAGTGTTCGCCGAGACAATTCCGTCAACTAGATTATATCGGGCAGTTCACGACCGATATAAGGCATATAAAAGGGCTGAATAACAATGCAGCCGATGCCCTACCTCGCATCGAAGCCATAGAAAAATCCGTGGATCACAAAACTCTCGCCGCCGCGCAAGAAAACGACAAGGAGCTCCGCGACATTATCAACTCCGATATATCCGCGTTGCAGCTTAAGAAAGTCGTTTTCCGGATTACGACGCGGAAATATACTGCGACGTATCAGGCGACATCGTACGACCGTACGTACCGAAACCCTTGCGGCGCGACGTATTCAATTCGCTCCACGGACTTTCCCATCTAGGGATACGCGCGACCCAAAAATTCGTAAAATCGCGTATAGTTTGGCCGGCGGTAAACAAAAATTGCCAAACATGGACACGGCAATACATCCCGTGTCAATAATGTAAAATAACGAGACACGTATCAACGCCGACCGGAACATTCGGAGAGCTCGCAGGACGATTCGAGCATATACATTTAGACATCATCGTCATGCAATATTCACAAGGCTACCGATATTGTCTAACATGTATCGACCGTTTTTCACGTTGGCCCGAAGCGATTCCAATACCAGATATGGAAGCGACGACCGTTGCCTCGGCTCTTCTTTCCACATGGATAGCGCGTTTTGTCGTCCCAGCAAAAATAACAACCGATCAAGGACACCAATTCGAATCCAGTCTTTTAAACGAACTATGCCGGATGCTCGGCATTAAGCATTTGCGTACCACAGCCTACCACCTCGCGTCCAACGGGATGGTAGAGCGCTTTCACAGGCAGCTTAATGCCGCAATCAAATGCCACAATTCGAGCAACTGGGTTGAAAGCCTTCCCATAGTTCTTTTAGGCATTAGAACCGCTATCAAGGAGGACCTGAGCGCAACGGCAGCCGAAATGATTTATGGTACGGACATACGATTGCCAGCAGAATTCTTTGTACCAGAAAAACTACCGGCCAACGCGGAGTTCGCAAACTGTCTGCGTGAGCGAATGAGCGATATTAGACCTCTGCCCATTTCACGACACGGCGAAAAGAAAACGTTCATGTTCCGCGATTTAGAAACGTCGCTGTGCGTTTTCGTACGCCACGATGCAATCGGAGGTCCACTGCAACCACCATACGATGGCCCCTATCAGGTTACACAGCGTGGGATGAAAAGCATTACCATACGGATGAAGGACAAAAACGTGAATGTCTCCGTAGATCGTCTAAAACCCGCCTTCATCGTGTCGGAAGATATTGAGCATCTGGAAAGGAGCGCAGAAACCTACCACGTATTTTTACCTGGGAAAATCTTCCGACCGCAAAGCAGCGAGCAAGCGCAACAAAGCGACTGAGACGCAAGAACCAATTATACCACACGTTCGGGCAGGAGAGTTCGTTTTCCTCATCGCTTTCAAACGGGTTTGAATTAGGCGGTTAGCAAGAGCACCGCGCTAACATAGGTAAACAAACATAAGAAGAAGTAACGCTAACACTGGCAGGCGGGTACTGTAGCGGCACTCGTCGGTAAAATTCATAACGGTTTCGGTCCAGTGAACCCGCTACACAAAAAATCGTGTTTACTGAAAGATGAGTTTATTATAGATCCGACAACCTCAGGTGGTTACCGAAGGTTAATCAAAATCCGTAGACTTTGTCGTGATCATATGCCCTCGAGTCAACTACCCGAAATGTCAACATTTGTAATCAAGGTCGAGAGTTCAGCGTCCGTTGTGATTTTTCGAGAACACCTTGGAAATTTAAATCCCAACGCATTTTGTCAGCACCGACGCATATAAATATAGCGAACACGGTAGCGAGGCATTCTTTGTTATCGAATGACACGAGCAGTAGCAGTTAAGTCGATACTTCTTTGCGCCGATCTATTCGTAATCACGAATCAAGACAACAAGTGTATTATACGACTAGTGTACACGTAGGGTATATTTTAATAAACTACATAGTTAAATATACTCTTGTGCTTTTAAACCTAAATTGCTACCATACACCTCAAATCAAATTCGCGCTAGTGAATATCTGCTCTATTGCATAACAACAACGTCTAATCCAAATGAAGATTCGTTTCACGCATCTAACACTAATCATAATGTGAACCAGATCTATATGAAGATACATGCACATGCGATCGATTCTGACTGTCCAGGACTCTCACCGGAGCCGGAACTCGCAGTGCACCGTGACGAACGGCACATATATAAGAATTCATTCTCAGCCAGACCGTCAGTCGTGCTCGCGCCACAATAGAAGCAACATGGAATTTCTTTAGATCTCTGCTACGCGTCGTTGGCTTGTTCGTGCCAAGTAAGGTAGATATCATTTCCGAACTACCACTGGAGGTTTTGCACTTGATACTTCGAAAATTGGATCCCTCGTCCCTGCAGAGCGCCGCGCTTGTATCGCGCAAATCGTTCAACGTATGTAGATCCGACAAGTGTCTACGGCGGAAAGCGAGACGTCACATGAGGCATACGAGAAAGCGGGTCAAGATGCAATTTCTCGGAACTGCAGCCGCTAAAGCTACCAACCAAGAATCAAGAAGTAGAGGACGTGGTGAGGGCAGCCTAAGGCACGAAATAAGCTTATCCGCTGCTCGTACGGCGGTCGTCGTTGGAAGGTTACGCGGTCCTCCGAAAATTTGGATGCGAGATCGCCCTATCGATGTTGGACCAATAAAATGTATTTCTCTCTAACTCGTGTAAGTACCTTAATTTGACTGCTTGCTCTTGCAAGAACTTGAAACGGTCTGCTCCGGATTCAGAACTGTAGAGTGAAGCTTGAAATAAAATGGTTTTACTGAAACGGCAATGTGTTTCAGTCACGATAATACTATCTGTATCGTAATAGGCCCATTATTGAATATTAACTACAATGTATCATCGCTGCAATTGCAGATTTGTCGTCGATTAGGTGCGAGATATACTCCTCATTGGCTGCCAAATACAGCGCACTTCAGCTGGCTCGAGCTACTATATCATCTCTGGTCCTTGACATATCAAGCGTAATTGTAGTTTTGCATATTCAGGTTAAAATATTCAAATGAATGTATCTCCGTTTCTATAGCGCAAATGGCTACAATGCGATGCCCGTTATATTTCATATCCCATGTCATAACCAGCGCACATCAGCAAGTTTGCGGTCAACTTTGGTCTCTGTCAAACACAGCGTAATTGCTGCTGCGCATATTCAGGCTTACATATTCACAAAAACGTATCTCCGCTTCTATTGCATATATTTCGACTATAAATAGCGCGTTACACGTCATATTTGCACTCAGATACACCGCACATTAGCTGGTTACAGCTATGTCAGATCTGGTCCTTGAAACATCCATCGCAATTGTAGTATTGCGTTTGCAGTCGTAAATATTCAAATCATGGTATGTCCGTTTCTACGGAACATTTTCGGAAAATTCGATGCGCGTTATATGTCACATTTGCTGTCATGTGCACTGCATGTCAGCTGGTTTGCGCTATGTCAACTCTGGTCCCTGTCAAATCCAGCGTAATTGTTGTTTTGCATATTCCGGTTAAAATATTCAAATGAATGTATCTCCGTTTTAATTGCACACATGGCTACAATTCAATGTCCGTTACATTTCACATCTGATGTCATATGCACCACACATCAGCAGGTTTGTACTATGTCAACTCCGGGTTCTGACAAATCCAGCGAAGTTACTGTTTTGCATATTCATGCTTAACTATTCAAATCACCGTACAGCCGTTTGCATTGCAAATATGCCGACAGCACGAAGCGCGTTATACTCCATATTCGCTGCCAAATACAGTGCATATTATCTGGTTCGAGTTATGTAACGTGTGGATGCAGCCAGCCTCAGCGCATTTGCAGTTTTGCATATTCAGGCTTAAATATTCAAGTCAACATATTGTAGTATCGTGAGGAAAAAGCCTCATTAGAAGTCGATCAAAACAATGTCGAATGTCCTTCGGTTGTTACTTTACATCGGGGAGAAAGCCTATGTGACTAAAGTCACCTTGTACTTGCTGAGCGTTAACAGAATGGGGTTAGAGAGTTGGAAAAACTAAAGCTAATGTTAGGGGACGATTTAACTTTAAAGATTGGCTGATCGAGAAGCGTTGAGCGGTTGATCGAGAAATAAGAGTGAGTCGAGAGGTCAGAGTTAATCGAGGAGACGAAGAGTAGAGTTGTTAGCGCTGTCGAGTTGCGAGAGTTGTTAGCGTTGTTGAGAGTGGAGTTGTTAACGTTGTCGAGTTGTGAGAGGTGTCAGCGTTGCTGAGAGTAGAGTTGTTAGCGCTTTCCATTTTCAGGATTAAATATTCAAATCAAGCTATTTTCGATTCCGTCGCAGATATGTCCACAATTCGAGTTAGCGTCGTACTGCCAAATGTATTACTCATCAGCCGGTTTGCGCTATGTCGATTCTGACCATTGTTAAATCCAGCGCAATTGCATTTGTGGATACTCATGCACGAATAATCAAATCAACGTATCTCCGTTATTGTGGCAAATATGTCGAGAATTCGATGTGACTTCTACCCCACATTTCTTGCCAAATGCAGCGTACACCAGCCTGTTTCCGTTATGTCCTCTCTGGTTTCAGTCAAAGCCGGCATGATTGTAGTTTCGCATATTCATGCCTAAATATTCAAATAAACCTATACAGCGCATATCTGCCAGCTTGCGCAATGTCAATTCTGGACCGTGCCAAATCCAGCGTATTTGCAGTTTTGCATACTCAGTCTAAAATATTGAAATCCACGTATCTCCGCCTCAAGAGCTCAAATGACGACCATTCGATGCGCATAATACTGCACATATGCTGCCAAATCAGCCGGTTTGTGCCACGTCAACTCTGGAACCGATCAAATTCTGTGTAATTGCAAATTTGCATATTCAGGCTTAAATATTCAAATGAAGGTATCTTCGTTCCTATTACAGATATGTCGACAATACTATGCAAGTTGTATTCCACATTTACTACCAAATACAGCGCGCATCATCCGGGATGCGACTTTTCAACTGTGAACGCTGTAAAAGCCAATGTAATTGCGGATTTGCATGTTAAGGCTGAATTACTCGTTAGAACGTAGCCGCACTGGTATTGGATATATGTCGAAAATTCTATGCGCGGTAGCTCCACGTTTGCTGCCAAATAGAGCGCACATCAGTGGGCTGGCGCTAAGTTAACTCTGGACCGTGTGAAATCCAGCGAAATTGCAATTTTGCATATTCAGGGTTAAATATTCAAATCTACGTATCTCTGTTTCTAATGCAGATATGACGATGAATTTATGTGTGTTATACTCCACATTTGCTTCCAAATTTAGCACACATCGGAGGGTTTGTGCTATGTCATCTGTGTATCCTGTGAAATCCAATGTAATTGCAGTTTTGCTTACATAGGCTGAATCCTCCATTAGAAAACATTGCGCTGTTATTAGCTGTATACATATTATGTATGTCGGAAATACGATGCACGCTACACTCCACATTTGCTGCCAGATACAGTGAACACAATCCGGTTTGAGCTATGCAAAATCTAGACCTAGCCAGATCCAACGTATTTTCAGTTTTGTATATTCAGTATTATGCATTCAAACCGACGTATCTCCGCATCTGTTGCTGATGTGCCGACAATTCGATACGCGTTATACTCCACATTTGCTGCCGAATACAGGGCGCATTAACTGGTTTGCGCTGTGTCAACTCTGGACCTTGTACATGCAGCGTAATTGCTGTTTTACATATTCGGTCTCAGATATTTGAATCAACTTTTCTCCTCTTTTATAGCACACATGCTGAGAACTCGATGCATCTTATACTCCACAGTTGCTGCCAAATACAGCCCACATCAGCTGCTTTGAGTTATGTCATCTCTGGTCTCCGATAAATCCAACGTAGTTTCAGCTTTGCATAGTCAGGCTGAAATATTCTAATCAACGTATCTCCGCTTCCGTTGCAGATATGCCGACAACGTAAAGCGTGTTATACGCCAAAATTGTTGCCAAATACAGCACACATCAGCCGCTTTGCGCTATGTCGATTCTGGACCCTGTGAAGTGCAGCGTAATTGGAGTTTTGCATACTCAGGAATAAACGTTCAGATCAATGTGTCTCCGCCTCTATAGCATATGTACCGACATCCACTCCATATTTGCTGCCAAATACAGCGCACATTAGTGGGCTGGCGCTATGTCAACTCTGGCCCGTGTCAAACCCGTGTAATTGCAGTTTCGCAAATTCGTGCATAAATATTCAAATCAACGTATCTACGATTGTGTTACAGATATGCCGACAATTCGACTCAGGTTATACTGCACATTTGCTGCCAATACAGTGCACATCATTCGATTTAAACTATGTCATCTCCGATCACCGACAAATCCAGCGTAATTGCAGTTTTTCATATAAATTATTATATATTCAAATCCACGCATCTCCGTTACTGTTGGAAATGTGTCGACAATACGATTTGCCTTGTATTCCACATTTCTTGCAAATTAAACCAATATCATCCAATTAGCGCTATGTCCACTCTGGTCCGGTCAAACCCAACGCAACTGCAGTTTTGCATGATCAAACCTAAATAATCAAATCAACGAATCACCGTTTCGATTGCAGATATGTGGAAAATTCGATGCGCTTTATACTCCGTAGTTGCTACTAAATACAGCTCACATCATCTGGTTTGCACTATGTCAAAACCGGACCCTGAGAAATCAAGCGTAAATGCAGTAATGCATGATCAGGGTTCAATATTCAGATCGACGTGACTCAGTTCCTATTGCAGATATGTCGACAAAACGGTGCGCGTTATATTCCACATAGACTGCCATACACTGGGCGCTCCATCTGGTTTAAGCCATGTTAAATACGGAACGAGTCAAATCCAGCGTATTTGTAGTTTTGCACATTCAAACCTAAATATTCAAGTGAATGTATCTCCGTTTTCATAGTAAGTATGTTCACAATAGGATGCATGTTATACTCCACATTTGCTGCCAAATACAGCACACATCAGACAGTTTGCACATTGTCAAGACTGGACTCGGTGAAATCCAGCGTGACTGCAGTTTTGGATATTAATGCTTACATATTCGAATCAAGGTATCTCCGCTTGTTTTGCAGAAACGTTGGCCATACGATGCGCCTTATATTCCACATCTGATGCCAAATCAGCCGGTTTGTGCTATGCCAACTCTGGACCCTGTAAAATCTAGCATAATTGCAGTTTTTGCTATTAATGCTTAAATATTGCTTTCAAAGTCTCTCCGCTTGTTTTGCACATATGTCGACAATTCGATACGCCTTATACTCTACATTTGCTACAGTTACATTACCCATCAGCTTGTTTGAGCTATGTCAACTCTGGTGTCTGCCAAAACCTGCCAAAATGCAATTTTGCATGTTCAGGAATTGAAAAGATATAGAATGGATTCGGAAATACAAATAATTCCCTTTATTTAGCACACAACTGTTATACATATATCTTATACTCTTAAGACCTCAAAATCCTACTCGCACGCACGCTTGTTTTCAACCGACTCTTCCAGATACTTCTAACGCCTGACTCTTGTCTTTTGTCCCAACTAAGGCCTGGACGTCCTCTGACGCTTACACGCACATTTACGTGTACAGTTTAAATGTATCATGTTCCTAACACGCCTCCTTACATTTATACTGTACACTTAATCGTATTTACATGCTTTGGCGAATTACGTAACAGAAACTTTAACACTTATTGCTTTATCTACATTTCTCTTAGTTTACATTCATGCATGACCTAAACTTTTCGAATTTCTCTCTCTGTACACAGTGCCTTCGTAAAAATATCCGCAGTATTTTCGTCTGTACTTACCTTAAGTATGTTTATCTTGTTCTCCTTTAAGCACTCGTGAACATAGTGGTAATGAACTTCAATGTGTTTAGAATTTTTTGTAAAATTTCCGTGCTTTGCTATACTCATCACTCCAGAGTTATCCTCATCAATTTTTACAGGGTTATCGTCTAGATTTACATTGAAGATTTTCATAATTTCCATAATGGACACTAATTCACTCACCGCTTCCGATAGAGCTACATACTCTGCATACGTCGAGGCTTTTGTCACACACCTTTGTCTTTTAGACTTCCAACCAATTACATTTCCACACAATCTAATTACATATTCAGAAGTCGATTTCTTTTCTAAATGATCTCCTGCCTAATCAGCGTCCACATAACAATCTATCGTTTCACATTTTTCATTCCTTTTATAATCTAATCTTAAGTCTCTAGTCCGGTACAAATATTTCAATATTCGCAAAGCAAATTTAAAATGTGTCTCATTACAACAATCTTGAAATCTACTCAAATATTTCACACTATAACTTATATCGGGTCTGGTATTTTTACTAATATACAACAATGCGCCAATTAAATTTTTGTATCCAATATCCTCTCTATTTATCACAGCTTTTTCAATTTTTAAGTTGGTCTCCATAGGTGCACAGTACAATTTGCTATTTTGTAACTTACATTTGTTTGCTAATGATTCAATGTATTTCTTTTGGCTTAATCTTATTTCATTTTTGAAATAATCATAGTCTATATTTATTCCAAGATATTCTTTGACTTCACCTAAATCTTTCATTTCAAATCTATTAGTTAATAACTTCTTTACCCTTTGTATCTTCCTTTTATTTTTACTACAAATTAGCAAATCGTCTACATACATTAGCAAATAAACAACATTTTCTCCCTCTCCATGTATATATATGCACAACTCTATGTTATTCTTCTTAAAACCTAATCTCGTCACATACTTATCAAGACACTCATACCACTCTCTTCGACTTTCTTTTAACCCATAAAGCGCTTTCGATAGTTTACAAACTCTATTCGTTCCGTCCGCATTTCCCTTTGGTTGATTTACATATACCTCCGAGGTTACTTCACCATTTAAAAAAGCAGTTTCTACATTCATTTGCTGAATAATTAATCCATTTTGACAACAATATGATAGCAATATCTTAAAGGTCTCATTACTCGCTACTGGGGAGTATATGTCATCGGCTACGTTTCTGTGTTGGAATCCTCTTACCACTAATCTAGCCTTATACCTGTCATCTGATTTTCTCGTGTAAACCCATTTTACATCTAATACGTCTTTGCCTTTTACCCTTTCTACCAATTTCCAAGTTTTATTCTTATAAAGACATTCTATTTCCTTATTCATAGCTTGTTTCCAATCTTCACTATCTTCACAACAAATCGCCTCCTCAAATGTACAAGGGATATCTACACTACAATAATTTGCATGGATTTCACTAATGTTTTCTTTTTCTGGATATCTTACTGGAGTTCTCTTGTTACGTGTAGATCTTCCAGGGATGTTTAAGCTTTCAAGACTGTTATCATTTTCATCTTCCCTACTTTCTAACTCTTCCTTATTCATGTTTACCAATAAATCATTATCCTCAATGTCATCGTTATCTTTATCGAATGAATTTTCCGCAACGCCGATACATTTTGTGTCTGTTCCTATGACCTCTACATGTCTCGCTATTGTTATTTTTCTACCTAATAAGACTCTGTAACCTACTTCACTATATCCTAACAAAATTCCCATATCTGCCTTCTTATCCCATTTAGAAACTCTCTTTTGTTCTTACAAAAACTTTACTTCCATATAGATGTAGATTTTCAACACTTGGTTTTCTCCCGAAGAATACTTCAAAAGGTGTCTTTCTCTCTATAGTATTTGCCAGTATTCGATTCTTCAAGTATACCGCTGTCCAATCTATTTCCAGCCAGTACCTTTTATGTACTTTCGCTTCCGCTAACAAGCAATGTGCCATTTCCATCACTGTTCTATTATACCTTTCCGTTGTCCCGTTTAATTCATGTACGTAGGTTGTGCAGTTATTTATTCTGATACCTTTATCCCTAGCAAATTTATAAATTCGATTATTCAAGTTTTCTTTTCCATTATCACATCTCAATATTTTAAACCTCTTGCCCGTTAAATTCTCGGCTTCATTTACAAACTGTACGAAACAATCAAAGACCTCACCCTTTGATTTTATACAATAAATTCTAGCCATTTTGCTATAATCATCGATAAATTAGATGAAATATTTCTCTTAATTGAATCCGGTACTCTTAAAGGGGCCGCACACGTCCGTATGTATAATTTCCATTATCTCCCTAGCCTTGGTTCGATTATTTTTGAATGGTAAATTGTGCATTTTACTTTCTATACACACCCTATATTTCAAAAATTCCTTCTCAAATTCTTTCGGTATACCAGTAACTAGCTGCTCTTTAACCAAAATATTTAAATATTTAAAATTTACGTGTCCTAACATCCTATGCCATCTTTCCTTTTTACTCATACCACTACGTTCAGCGCTGTTTGCTAAGTGCTCCTTCCCTTTCAATATACTTTTCATTCTATATGTTCCCTTTTCTTTAACCGCTACCGCTGTAAGCTTATTGTCCTCATCTATTACTTTTGCAATATTTCCTTTTGAAATAAAGGTGTTTTTATTATCTGTTAACTTGCCTAAACTAATCAAGTTTGCGGACATTTCTTTCGCGTAAAAAACATTATTCATATTTATTTCATTTTGCTTCCCAAATGCTTCAAAATAACTTATAACATTCCCTACTTTTGTTGCCTTTATCGATCTGTTATCGCCTAAATATATATTTACCGATTCTTTAAGGTCAATAGATTTATCGAAATAATTTACGTTATTAATTATGTGATCTATGCAACCGCTATCTAATAGCCACATTACTTCATTATTACTTATCTCGTTCGCCTCGCCGCTGTATGCTGCGTGCGCCGTTGCTATTGTCACGTAAAATGAGAAAGAAATTTAAAGGAAAGAAGAAAACTTTATTTTTTCCTCGTTTATACACTTCTGAAATCTAGCCGTGGCCGTTCGAGACTGAGGCTCTTACAATATTTCATTACTTTCGGTGACATCTTTTTCTTCTTGTGTTTTTCATCCTTCATTATCCCCACTACCCTGTAGGCGTACGTGACTGTTGCTACGCTTCTAGAACATTCGGTAGAAGGACCGTTAGGGCATAGATGAACCCTCAGGTACTCCGGCAATATACATTGTCGCCAAGGTCGCCATGTGTAATGTTCAAGTATCGGCTGTCTGGAGAATGTTTAGAAGTGGTCGCCTAAGGTGACGTCAGGGCAAAAGTGTTTGTGGTTACACTCCCCCCTCCTTAGAATGAACTTAGTCCTCGAAGTTCCTTTTCCTCTTTAAGATAGATGGGTGAATTTTTGCCTTGGGTGTTTCAAGGTCGAAGGTTACTTGTGAATCGTTGCTGGTGCTGGGCACAGGTAGAATCGGGGTGAATACGTTGATAGGTGCCGGGTTGATTGGCATCGGAGCGCTGGCTGGTGGATTGTTATTTGTCGTGATTCGCTTGATTTTACAACAGAATAAATGAAAACACAATTTCGGCATTCCTATTTTGTTGAGAAAGTATAACCATATGAGAGCAATGGATAAATATCCTATAATTTGTAATATAGATATTCCCCGTGATTCAACTTGATCGATTCTATGAGCAAAAGTTAGTTGATTCGTTTGATCTTCGATTCCATCCAGAGTGTTTTTGTATCCGTAATTATCGTTAATAAGTTTTGGAGTTTTCTCTAGTTTATTTAGTAAAATAATTCAGTCTGAATCATTAGTTACATTGACTGTTTTGATTTTAATCTCGTAAGAAATTTCCTTGCTACTACCACTGATTCTCATATGGCTATTCTTGTACAATATGTCTACGGTTTTATTAGTTTGTAACAAAGATGGTTTCTCTAGTCTAACAATTCGATTTGTCTTTTCTTCGAAAATGCTCAGATCTATTGGTTTTTCTGGTATAGCTATAAAATGATTCTCAGCGTTTAATGGGATAAAAGTTATATCTTCAATGTTATAAACTACTACCTTACAGAATTTGACAGTGTTTTCTGCGCTTAAGATTTCAGAGTTACAATCGTGCTTCACCCGACGGTCGTGAATCGGCTGAGTTTGTTTGCAAATGTAAAAGTCAGATATAGAACGGCATTGCTTATCCAAGTAGTTTTGATCGACATTGATGTAATTTAGTCCTGACGTTAAAAATATCGGATGAACTACTAAAGGTGCTAAAAACACTTTGTTCGTGAGAGATGGTATGGGATATATTTGCTCTATATCCCATTCCATGTCCATAACTGTTGGTACAGAAATTACAAAGAAAACTTTGTTTTGTCGAGTAAACAATGTGAGTTCTGAGATATCTAAAATATTTTGGAAAGTCTCTTCCTTTGGTATAAAAGCGTTTCCTACTGTTTTGCTACCTAGTACTTGGGCGTAATTGTTAATAAAAGTTCCGGGATCAATAATCTGTGGGCTTATTATTCCTTGTTTTCCGAAGATGATTAAATTGAATATTTCGTCGATTTGGAAATGTAAGTCAGAGAGTGAGCTTTCTAGAGCTATGACTTTTATTAAGGTGATCTCGTTTTTGTTAAGCGTTTTAAGTTCGTTTGTTACTCCTGTGTCTACTTGTTTCAGTCGCTGGATGACGTCGTTATTTAAAATTCGTTTAATCAAAGCTGTCTGGTTAGCTACTATGGTTTTTAGGCTGTTACCTTCTTCAAAGAGTTTGTCTATATTTTTGTTGATTATATCTAGATCGTTCGCGGCTAGGGTTCCAAAAAGAGTTTTACTAATAGATCCGATAGCGTCTACTAGTCCTCATCTACTTCTGAGATGAATGTGAGCTAAGGATCGTAATTCGATGCTAAGTGTTCTGACGTTATTTAGTTTTGCTTGTAAAGAGCGTATTTCTGGTAATATGTTACAGTCTTTTCGTGTCTCGCAATGATTCCTAACTTCGGCTACTCCCTTTTCAATATATCTTATTTGTTCCAATACAGCACTAATATCTAGTCCTATAATAACATTTATGTGTTCGCTATAAAGATATGCTTTGGATATTTTCTCATGAAATATTCCATTATTGTCAATAGGGGTTATTTTTAATCCGTTAAGGGTGGTAAAGCCGACGGCAAGGGTGATCGTCCTGAAAAATAAGGTTTTATTCCGTTACCGTGGATTTTCTTAACTCGATCTCTAATGAGAATCTCATAATACGGTGTCTTGACTGATTTAATAACGTAGGGTCCTAACCATTCGTCGTCCAATTTATCCGACTTATGATCGTTGTGAAGGAGTATACGATCTCCTTCCTTAAATACGGTTTGAGTTCTAATGATTTTTCTTGTCTGATCTCTCATGTACCTCTTTCTACTTTGTTCAAGAGTGTTCTTCGCTATCATTCTATATTTTTGCAATTGTTTTTGCCATAGTGCAAACATTTCTTCGCAGGTGTAATTGGAAGTTCGGGATACGGAAGACGGGAGGTTGGCTTTTCTTCCAAATGTTAGTTCGAAGGGTGAAAATCCAGTTGCATCGTGTATCGCGGTATTATACCCTAGGCAAATAAAGTCTAATACCTGATCCCATTATTTATTAGAATCGTGTAGGCTCGTGCGAATCATGTCTTTTTCTGTGGCGTGTGTTCGTTCTAAGGATCCATTAGATTGAGGATGAAAACTAGTGGTCTTTATATGTTTGATTTTAAATGCTTCCTCGAATTTTTCCATTAGTTCGCTAATAAAGTTTCGTCCCTGGTCTGTTTGTATCGTTTTGGGTGCTGACAAGATGTAAATGTAGTGATGTAGTACTGCATCGATAATCGATTCGGTTCGTTGTGTTTTCAGTGGTACTAAAACGAGATATTTCGTTAGGTCATCGTGAATCGAAAGAATGTATTGATTTCCAGGTGTGGTTTTAGGCATCGGACCAATTAGATCCATGGCTATCTTTTCGTTTGGTTTTACTGGTGTCTGAGGAATTACGGGTTGTTCCTTGCGTCTGATTCTAACTAGCTTTTGTCGTTGACAAGCTTCGCAATTTTTTATAAAATCTTCTATCCTCTCCATGAGGCGTGGGATTTTGAATTGGTCTTTGATTTTACTATATGTCTTTTGAATACCCAAGTGTCCACTAATGTCGTTATGGTTTTCGCGTATAATGTCTAGAGCTTGTTCGTCAGTTATGGTTCGTATTGGTTCGTATGCAAAAGTTATTTCTTCAATTTGGTCATTATTAAACATGAGTGTTACTTTGATCCTAGCTTTTTCGGTTTCGGTAAAACTATTGTCTCCTATCCCAATTCTCTTGCGTTTCTTGGTTAGTTCAAAAATTTTTCGAATCCAAGTATCTTTGTCGAATGGACCTAATGTTTCTCTATTCAATTGATAGAAGGTGTGATCGTTTGGCGTGATTTTAAGTCGTCTCGGGGGTGTCGCGTCTTCTGACCATGTGTTAAAGTGTTCTACAATATTTTCGGAGTTTGCAGGTGTGTCTGGGACTGATTTGTCGGTAATTTGGTAAATTTTTCTGGAAAGTGCGTCGGCTGCTGTGTTCTCTTTACCTTTGCAATACTGAATATCGTACTCGTATTCTTCGAGTTTAAGTCTCCATCTAATCAAACGCGAAGAAGGGTCTTTGCAATTTTTGAGCCAAGTGAGTGCTTGGTGATCGGTTCGAATAACGAATCGTCTTCCTAACAGGTATTGCCTGAGTCTTTTAACTGCCCATACGATAACTAATAATTCCTTTTCTGTGGTAGAATAATTTTTCTCTGGGGGGTTGAGTGTCCGTGATATGTAACAACAAGGATGTCCGTCTTGTGATAAGATTGCGCCTATTCCTTCATTGGAAGCGTCTGTGGTGAGTGTGAATGTTTTCGTGTAGTCTGGGTATGCTAAAACTGGGGCTGAGCATAGCTTTTCTTTTAGTGTGTCAAAGCTTGTCTGTTGCGTTTCAGTCCATCTAAAAGGATTGTCTTTCTTTGTGAGATCTGTTAATGGTTTGGCGAGTTTGGAAAAGTTTTTAATGAATTTTCTGTAGTATCCAGCTAATCCGAGAAATGACTTTACGTCTGTTGGTGTTTTGGGAATCTTAAAGTCTTTAACTGCGGAGATCTTTTTAGGATTTGGCTTTATGCCCTCGTGTGTTATGACATGTCCAAGTATTCTAATTCAGGTTTTAGAAACACGCATTTGTCGGGTTGGATTTTTAGTCTAACTCTTTTAATCTTTGCAATACTATAGCAAGGTTTTCATTGTGTTGTTGAATTGTACTACCGAATATTATTATGTCGTCAACGTATACAAAGCAGTATTTGTTCAATAATCCTCGTAACGCGGTATCCATCATGCGTTGGAAGGTGGCTGGGGCGTTTTTTAAACCGAATGGCATGCGATTATAGTGACAGTGTCCCTGAGGTGTGCTAAAGGCTGTATATTTCTTTGAGTCGGGGTCCATAGGTATTTGATGGAATCCTGAAGATAAATCTAGAGCAGAGAAGAATTTGGCGTTGCCTAATTGTGATAGAATGTCGTCGATTGTCGGTAGTGGGTAGGCGTCTTGATCGGTAAGTTCATTTAATTTTCGAAAGTCGATAACTATACGCCATTTCTGTTTGCCTGATGCGTCTGATTTCTTGGGTACTACCCATACTGGACTGTTGTAAGGAGAATCTGATTCTTCAATGATATTTTTATCTAACATTTTTTTCATTTGTTTTTCAATTTCTGCTTTATGGGCTTCGGGAGGTCGGTGCGATTTGGTATTGACGATTTTGTTTTCGCGTAGGGTAATAGTGTGTTTTGTTAGGTTAGTACAAGGTAGGGTATCGGATTCTAGGTCAAACACGTCTATGTAATGTAGGAGGATCTTTTCGATAGGAATACGAAGTTTGTCTTCAATATGGTCTAGTCTAATTATTTGTTTCATTTTAGCAATTTTATCGATTTTATCGATTAGTGATTATAGTTGGTTGCTCACCAGTATTGCAGAAACATACTCTCGTCGGAACTTTATCCAGATAAATTGTTTCGATTTTGGTTTGCCCTGGGAGAATGGTTTTCGGCGCCTGGAAAAATATTTCGTTCCCGTTTAATTGTATTGATTCGTTGTTAATTCGATATGAGTAGTTAGAGAGCATCGGTAAACCAATTATTCCGTCTTCTATTAAAGGAAAATCGTCTGGCACAACGTACAATGTGTTCATGATGTTAAAGAATTGAAAGTCTACTGTTTCGTCAGTTTGGTATTTGTCATTGCCCATGTAAAATGTTTTAGCTACTGTCTTTTTAGGTTTAAATATGGCACTTGATCTTTTAACTAAATTTATTCCTGCACCGGTATCGATTAAATATCGTTTGATTTCTGTTCCCGAACGAACTCCAATGGATAGAAGTTTTCCTGTTGTTGCGTGTACTCGTACGACGTCTCTCGGGGTTCTGGTAGCGCTGTTTCCTCTTCTCGTCCCGCATTCTCCATGTTTATATTGTAGCTGCGCGGTGGCGGAAGATTTCGCTGGCTGGCCGGTTGAAAATTTCGGCAGTAATTTGCGGTATGTCCTATTTGGTTGTACTTAAAACACTTCATTCTTCCTCCGTTGTTTATTTGAGTGCTTGTCGGCAGGCGATTGAGCGTAGTCATCGGACCGCTCCTAAGTGGGGGTTTGCGTTGTGACGAAACATTCCCTCGGGCGAATGAGTGAGCTCTTATTTGCTGCCTGCACTGATTTCCGCGGTTTCGCTCAATTTCTCCGATTAATAGTTCTGCTTCGAACGCGGCATCTTGTGCTTCTTGTAAGGTGCGCGGTTTCATGTTTGATGTTCTGATTTCTATCTCGGGTTTTAAATTTAGTATGAACGTTTTGGTTGCGCGTTCGTTCTCTAGGTCTATCGCGACTGCTCGTCGAATAGGATCGCGAATTATCTGTTGCAATGCGTATATAAGTTCATTAAGACCTTGTCGAAATCTTTTGACGTATCCGTGTACTGATTCGTTAAAACTTTGCCGAGTTCTTTGTAATTTATCGCGTGCACCGTTTGAGGTTACGCTAATCGATACGAACTTCCTCAGATTTTCGAATAAGGCGCCGTACGTCTCGATAACCGAATGTCTAATGCCTCTTTCGGCTTCGCCGACAATGCGTTTGGTTAGAATTAATTTCAATAAAGCACGCTTTTCCTTACATTCCGATCTAGCTTCGCTTACCCGCTTGATGAATCCCTCCACTCCAATGTCATCTTGACTGTTGAGGACTGGGATGAACTCGATGCTGGTTTTCGCGTCGAACATATGTCGTTCGTACGAGGCTGATTCTTCTTCCTCATCCTCGGAGTTCGCTGGGTCGGAGGTTTCTGGAGTTTCTTTGATCCGAACGCGTTCTTCCGGAGATTTCACTATGCGGGTGTCTCGAGTAGTGCTTCTGCTGGCAGAACTAGTATCGTCTGTTATAATTGAGTTGAACTCAGACGTATCTACGGAGAATTGTACTCCTAGCTTGAGTTCGGCCACAGTCTTCCCTATTAGTTCCATTTCCTTGATCCGTTGAGTGCTTTCATCGCGGATTAGTTTATACCAATCATTTATAACTGCCTTATGTTCTTCGTGCTGGCGCTGCATCATATCCAAAATTGCCCGCTGGTTTGGATCACCGCTAGTCGAAGCGACAGGTGTAACTTTCTTATCGTCCCTTTTGTCCATTTCAGAGTAATAGATCGTCGGAGTCTGACGTTATCGAATGCAATCGATCGATCCTTTTGGAGGAAATGGTTCTACTTACTAATAAAACCGTTTTTCGTAGTCCAGGTTGCTTGATACACCTTTGGTCGGATGTCCCGTAGGCCAAAACCGTAATCTTGTTTTATCCAACGTTGATGTATCCTGGCAGGATCGCCAAAATGTCACGTAAAATGAGAAAGAAATTTAAAGGAAAGAAGAAAACTTTATTTTTTCCTCGTTTATACACTTCTGAACGCTAGCCGTGGCCGTTCGAGACTGAGGCTCTTACAATATTTTCTTACTTTCGGTGACATCTGTTTCTTCTTTTGTTTTTCATCCTTCATTATCCCCACTACCCTGTAGGCGTACGTGACTGTTGCTACGCTTCTAGAACATTCGGTGGAAGGACCGTTAGGACATAGATGAACCCTCAGGTACTCCGGCAATATACATTGTCGCCAAGGTCGCCATGTGTAATGTTCAAGTATCGGCTGTCTGGAGAATGTTTAGAAGTGGTCGCCTAAGGTACCGTCAGGGCAAAAGAGTTTGTGGTTACACTATCCATGTGCCTGATCTTGAGTTACCATGCTCGCTCGTGCCGGTTGTTGATTGACGATGGAAATTTCCACGTCCCCTGCTCGTATTTCCTTTGTTTCCTCTTCCTCTGCTGCGACCACGTGTTGACCCACGCCAAAAACTGTTACTGCTTCCCGCTTCGACGCCATTTTGACACTCTCTCGCAGAATGTCCTACTCTTCCACATCTGAAGCATCCTTCCTTTTTTGCAGAAAAGGCGTTGGTTTGCATTTCTCCTCGATTGGACTTATTTTTCTTCTCAGCTATTTCAATTTTATTTGTTACATATGCTACCGTTTGATTTTCTGCTTTCAATGCATCTACTACATCCGCTATGTAAGTGTATTCTTCGGGTAACGTATTCAGCGTGAAATTTAGTTTTTCCCTCTCACTCACTTGTGCACTCGCACATTTTAATTCGTTTATTAATTTTTCGAAATTACTAAAAAACGATGCTGAATCAATGTAGTTCTCAAGTCTTATCTTTTCCAATCTCCTTCTGCATACGATCTGTAGTGCCGTCGAATCTGTCAAGTACATTTCATCAAACTTTTTCACTATCTCATACGCCGTATTTTCTTCTCTAACATATTCCACTTGTCTATTTGTGACGGCACTATAAATAATATTTATTGCCTTCAGATCCTTTTTGTCCCAGTCTTCATTGTCTGTTTCTGTCTTCACCCTAGTTGTGACAATCTCGTATTCTTTATATCTGAGAAACATCGTTATTCTTTGCTTCCACATACCGTAATCCTCACCATCGAAAATAGGTATCATGATTTCCGATGTTTCCATTTTAAATGACTCCTTATCTCTTACTCAAGCGTTCCTACGTGCACGAAGTGTATTTTTCCTCTTTGTAACCTTTGAACGTTTCTTTCCTTACTGAGAACTCACTCGAACTAACTCGCAATATTGAAAAACGCTCACTAAAATAACCTGCAAAATTATGAACCACGCTCTGCTACCATGAAAAGATATAGAATGGATTTGGAAATACAAATAATTCCCTTTATTTAGCACACAACTGTTATACATATATCTTATACTCTTAAGCCCTCAAAATCCTACTCGCACGAACGCTTGTTGTCAACCGACTCTTCCAGATACTTCTAACGACTGGCTCTTGTCTTTTGTCTCAACCAAGACCCGGACGTCCTCTGACGCTTACACACACATTCACATGTACAGTGTAAATGTATCATATTCCCAACAGGAATAAATATTCAGATCAACGTGACTACGTTTCGATTGCAGGTATGTACACAATTCGATGCGCGTTATATTCCATATCTGATGCCAAGAACAGTGCACATCATCCGGTTTACGCTATGTAAAATCTGGACCCAGCCAGATCCAGCGTTGTTGCAATTTCGTATATTCAGGATTAAGTATTCAAACAGACGTATCTCCGATTCTATGGCACATATGGCTACAATTAGAGGCTCGTTATACTCCAAATTTGCTGCCAAACACAGTGCACGTTATCCCGTTTGATGCATGTAAAATCGGGACCTAGCCGAACCCTGCGTATTTGCAGTTTTACATATTCAGTACTAAATATTCGAACCAACGAATCTCCGTTTCTATGGCACACTTCCAGACAATTCGGTGCGCGTTATATTTGACATCTGACGTCATATACAGCGCACATCAGTAGGTTAGCGTTTTGTTCACTCTTGTCTCTGTCAAATACACCATAATTGCAGTTTAGCATATTCATGCTTGAATATCGAAAGCAACGTATCTTCGTTTCTATGGCAGATATGACGACAATTTGGTGAGCGTTATGCTCCTGATTTGCTGGTGAGCACAGGGCACATCTTCCGATTCTACCTTCTCTTCTGTCTTATGTCTTCTCTGGTCACTGACAGATTCAGCGTAATTGCTGTTTTGCATATTCATGCCTAAATGTTCAAACCAACGTATCAGCGCTGCTGTAGGATTCATGTCGCAAATGCGATGCGCACTATACTCCGCAATTACAGCCAAATACAGTACTTATCCGGTTTGCGCTATGTCGACTGTATTTTCGAGCTATAGCGGGGAGACGCGGTCGTTTGAATACGCATCAATGGGACTCGTAAATTCCCGTTACGATTGGCATAATCGACACCACGAATAGTTCGATCCCCGTACTTCGCTTAGGATAATATGTGTAGTCGTTGTGGTATAACACTGGGAGTCACAAGGTTTTAAAAAATATATGTATTTCTAACGATTTATACAATCACACTGAGTAAGAACGCCGTTGCTTAAGATACAGATAACGAAGAGAAGGATTATTCTTAGATGAGAGTGTGAGCAATAGGAGCTCTAGGTCCGTGAGAGCTGTAGGAGCTGTCGGACTTCTGGATACTGTGAGAGAAATAGGAGGCTCTTAGAGATATAGGAACGGTGAGAGTTGTAGGGATTGCAGGAACTTTAGTCACCGTGAGAGACGATGGAACTCTGAGAGATATCGGAACGGTGAGAGTTATAGGGATTGCAGGAACTCTAGTCACCGTGAGAGATGATGTAACTCTAAAGTTCATTCTGATGTGAGTACGAAGCTCGGTATGGGTGTGCCCTTTGAACGAAGAACGCGGATTCGTTGCTTACATTGTTAGTTAGGAAAGTGAGGGCAATGATCCGCGATGCCGATTGGTTATGACTAATGTTAGGAAGGAAGAGAGGTGGAGGAAGCCTCCTACCAACGTGGGTCCTAGGCGACATTGTCTATGGGAAAACTCAGATTTTCCGTTAGGTAGATGTCCGCTTTTTTCGTTAGGCCACTACCCGCTTTCTCCGTAATTCTTAAGAGCGCGTAATAAACCCAAGGACCTTTCTAAAAACCGACCAACAACACTTCCAGAATTAGAAAGTCTTTTCGAAACAAACAGATTGACTTAGACCATATGTGCGAACAATGCAGTTAGGATTTCATCTTTATGGTGGGTCCTTGGGCCTATGGAGGATTCGAAGGATGGCACGTGGACCGGTGGCTGTCAAGCCGCGCGGGATTGACTGCAGATGTGTTGCGCGGCAGAACATCGACTCTGGTCTCTGTTATATGCAGTGTAATTGTTGTTTTGCAGATTCAGACTCAAATATTCAACTCCACGTATCTCCGTTGCTGTTGCTGATATGTCGACAATTCGATGTGCCTGGTACTCCACATTTCTTGCCAAATACATCGTTTACCAGCCAGTTTGCGCTATATCCAGACTGGTCCCAGACAGATCAAGCGTATTTGCAGTTTTGCATAATCAGGATAAAATACTCATACCCACGTATCTCCGTTTCTGTTGCAAATATGTTGACAATTCGATATGCCTTATACTGCACATTTGTTGCCAAATATAGTGCACACCAGCCGTTTTTTCACTATTTCAACTGTTACCTTGCGTGATAGGAACCGTGCGACGTCCCTCGATATTTAGCCACTAAGGGGCCGCTGACCGTTATTTACACCCTATCAAACCTAAGGACCCACCATAAACTTAGACTTCTTAAGTAATTCTAGATGGTCCCTTTCTTCTTGAACGTCCAATTTCTTAAATGTTTTTGATTGATGTGTATTCCTTAGAAAAGTCCTTATGTTTATTCTACGCTCTTAGAAATTACGGAAAAGCTGGTAGTTATGTAATGGGAAAACCGGTAATTATATAATATTAAACCGGACATTTATCTGATGAAAATGTGTGTATTTACCAATGAACAAGGTCATCCATGAGCCACATTGGTAGGATGCTTACTCCTCCTATCTTCATTCATTAACGCTGATCATACCCAATGGGTATCGCGAATCTTTGTCCTCCCTTTTCATAAAAAAAAGAGTGAACAACGAATCGGCTTCCCTTGATTAAAAATTACCTACATACCGAGCTTTCCTCCGTAAGTATATAAGAGGGGAATTCGAGTTATATCTCGGTTCGAAAACTATCTACACCCATGACTTCTTCGAAGACCACCTATCTATGCATACTCAATCTAGGTTTTCAGATCAGTCAATATATCTACCCGGATTCTCTCATATCAGATCAATCCATTTCTTCGTCACCTATACCTTAATCGGCGGAGTTACTAACTTGTGCTGTTGTTCAAAGTTGTTGGAAATACATACTTCATAAATAGGTCCAGTGCGTAGTGGAGATCTTTGTAACGGGATATCACTGTGTGGAGATATGTGTGTGCGCGGCGACTGAGAAACAGACGAACGTAAACAGTTCTATCGGTTAACAGTCTTCAAAAGGTCGGGTATGAATGAAAGTGCTGAGACTCGTGCAAATGTATATCGATAAATATTCTAGAAATCGTTTATAAAATAAATATGTGTCTACGTTAATAGTAATGCCCAGCGTAAATTTAATGTTTCCAAAACAATATTTCGGCCATCAAGATCCACAATTCCCATCAATAACATTGTTGGTCGCAGAGTTATACCGCCGCAACCACCCTATTATCTTAACGTAAATCAGGGGATCGATCAATACGCGGCGTCGCTTCTTAGAATTGTAACGGGAACTCGCGACTCTCGTTGACTCTCTTCCTCGCGATCAGATCTCCCCACGGTTGGACAAATTGACATCAACTCTGGCCGATGTCAAATCCAGGCGTAAACCCTCCATTTTTACATTTTCAGACTTAAATATTCAAACCAACCTATCTCCGTTTCTAATGCGGATATGCAGACAATACGATGTGCCTTGTTCTCCACATTTCCTGCCAAATACAGATACAGTTACAGTTCCATACAATACAGTTCACATCTGCTAGTTAGAGCTACGTCAAGTCTAAACTCTGCCAAATCCAGTGTAATTCTAGTTTTGCATATTCATGCTTGAACATTCAGATCAACGTATCGCTGTTTCTCTTGCAGATATGTCGAAATCTAAATGCGCGATATACTCCACATTTGTTGATAAATACAGTGCAGATCATACGAATTGAGCTATGTCAAATCCGCGTCGAGTCAAATCCAGCGTGATTGCAGCTTTGCATATACAGGTAAAATATTCAAATTTATGTGTCATCCGTTGCTGCTACAGATATGCCGACAAATGCCATCTTCGATCACCGACAAATCCAGCGTAATTGCAGTTTTTCATATACATTATTAAATATTCAAAGCCACGCATCTCCGTTACTGTTGGAAATGTGTCGCAGTACGATGTGCCTTGTACTCCACATTTCGACCGAATTAAACCAACAACATCCAATTAGCCCTATGTCCACTGTGGTCCGGTCAAACACAACGTAACTGCAGTTTTGCATTTTTAAACCGAAATACTCAAATCAACGAATCTCCGTTTCAATTGCAGATATGTCGATAATTCGATGCGCGTTATACTCCGTAATTGTTACTAAATACAGCTCACATCATCTGGTTCGCGCTATGTCAAATCCGGACCCTGTGAAATGAAGCGTAAATGCAGTAATGCATGATCAGGGTTCAATATTCAGATCGACGTGACTCAGTTCCTATTGCAGATATGTCGACAAAACGGTGCGCGTTATATTCCACATAGACTGCCATACACTGGGCGCTCCATCTGGTTTAAGCCATGTTAAATACGGAACGAGTCAAATCCAGCGTATTTGTAGTTTTGCACATTCAAACCTAAATATTCAAGTGAATGTATCTCCGTTTTCATAGTAAGTATGTTCACAATAGGATGCATGTTATACTCCACATTTGCTGCCAAATACAGCACACATCAGACAGTTTGCACATTGTCAAAACTGGACTCGGTGAAATCCAGCGTGACTGCAGTTTTGGATATTAATGCTTACATATTCGAATCAAGGTATCCCCGCTTGTTTTGCAGAAACATTGGCCATACGATGCGCGTTATATTCCACATCTGATGCCAAATCAGCCGGTTTGTGCTATGCCAACTCTGGACCCTGTAAAATCTAGCAGAATTGCAGTTTTTGCTATTAATGCTTAAATATTGCTTTCAAAGTCTCTCCGCTTGTTTTGCACATACGTCGACAACTCGATACGCCTTATACTCTACATTTGCTACAGTTACATCACCCATCAGCTTGTTTGAGCTATGTCAACTCTGGTCTCTGCCAAAACCTGCCAAAATGCAATTTTGCATTTTCAGGAATAAATATTCAGATCAACGTGACTACATTTCGATTGCAGGTATGTAGACAATTCGATGCGCGTTATATTCCACATTGAGTCAAATCCAGCGTGTTTGTAGTTTTGCATATTCAAGCCTAGTTATCCAAGTGAAAGTATCTCCGTATCCATTGTAGGTATGTCGACAATAGGATGCACGTAATACTGCACATTTGCTGCCAAATACAGCAAACTCCAGCCGGTTTGCTCTATGTCATCTATGACATCCCCGGCCGTGTCAAATACGGCGACATTGCAGGTTTCCATATTCAGAATCAAATGGTCAAATCCCCGTACTTCCGTTGCTGTTGCAGACATGCCGAGTATTCGATGTGCCCGGTACTCCAGATTTCTTGCCCAATTCAGCGCACTCTAGACAATTGGCGATATGTCCGCACTGATCCCTGTCAAATCGAGCGTATCAGGTCTATAAATATGAAACCGGAATTTGCCTATAGATGGCCCTAGCTCATAGTGTAGTTATCACTATACTATGTCATTGATGCCAAAAGTCGTTGTTGACATCTCACGAACATTTGCGACTGAGAACAGTACAATGATTCTGGCAATGATTCTTTGGAAGAAATTGCACACTTCATCCTATAGGCATACCGGACGATACAAGGGCTGGTCGTCCCTTCTTCCGAAGCAATACCAGCCTCGCCGTGCGCCATATCCGAGGGTTGGCACCCTCCTTCGAACACGATGTAAATAGGTGTCGCAGTCTAGGTGCCATGACCCGCATCATCTCCCCTCATACCCGTCGCGGGACTCCTTCAGGGCCAGGCCCTACTTGGCGGGAGGCTATCATCCTCGCCTCGCCCATCACCTCCCCGTGTGCATATACGCCGACGCAGCGTCATACTAGCTTTTGCGATGGCGTGAACGATATTGAAATATGTAACCAAACCTAGTAGCACTGTAAATTACTTTCCTACAGTACTTCAGCTTATTATATTTTTTAGATAGTTCATAAGTACTTATTCATGAGCACAAACTATAAAAATTTGTTGCGGCATATGAGCCAGAGGGAAATTCAAATCCTATTGTTACACGCCTTGGAGTATCAGGATCGGAAGGATACAAGTAAATACACTCGGAGCACAAAAATGTTGCCGCTACTTCGAACAAAGACGATTTTGAATCTTCCGACTTCTGCCCCGACCAGTATAAATAAACCGACGCAACCCAAAGAGTAAAGTATCTTCGAATACCTACGAGCATCAACGAGCGATCTGCTGAATTTCGTGACGAACATTTATGGAATATTTTTACACATTGTATCTACGACTCAGGGCCCATAGGCTGTACCTTACTTTATTATTTTAAGTAAATTCGACGATTACGACGACAATCGATAACCTCAAATAAGTCTGACGGTCAAACATCCCATATACCCTGTCCTCTACATATTTCATTATAAAATTCCTGAGTCAAATATTGATGTTGGGAAGTAATGGATTGTAGACGAAGGTACTGCAACGTATTCTATTATGGGAGCAGCTGCCACAAACAGTTATCTAATCATTCTAAATAAAGACAAATTGTGTCGACTAAATATTTGTTATACAAATAGTATTGTCTTTTGGTAACGGGTGCTTTCCTCGGATACAATTCCACACAGTAGCCGGGCCCCCTAGGACTATAGGGGTTGAGATTACGCCCAACCATCGCACAAGGCACCCAATACCTTGCTTCCTGGATCAGCTTAGCCTGCAGGAGCTGTGGCTCGTATCAGGTCGAACGGGGCACATTCTAAGCCCTCCCGTCTCACCATTACGGTTTCGGAGCAGGTGGGACGCTGCTCACCCGCCGAAGGCCATTCGGTGGAGTCTCCACCTTAAATCGGCCCTCTTGCCAGCATCTTGGCCTCCGGGCTGTAACTCGACCGCCCGTGGTACCAACCTAGTCGTTGGTGGGACTATCGTATGGATGTGCGGCCACGTGACTGTCGGCCAGCGACCTGCTAACCGAGCTCGGCAGTTCCAGATGGGACTCACGTAAGCGGGGGCCTCAAGGTACTTTTGTACCCGAGAACTTATCCCGGCGGTCCTATCCACGGCATCATTATCGTGCGTTACTGCCCAAGGCCACGTAGAGAGAATGTAATAGTAATTAAACGTCTTACACCCCCGACGACCTTCCCTGCGGAGTACATAGGGACTCACGTAAGCGGGACGCTTGTCCCGACGGTCCCCCTGGCTTCGGGAAAGTGGGTTTGCCAGCCCTCATAGGCTCACATAAGCGAGCCCTCCCTGCGGGAAATATTTGTTATACAATTATAAAATATGCTATGTAATCGTATCGTACAGTTTAACGTCATCATTCTTTCCTATAATCATTCAGTTATTATATGAAATGCCGCATATGATTTGAAAAAGTATATTTCATCTCAAATAGTATTGCAATTAAACCACTCAGAAGACCATCTTATTAATTATATTTTCCGGTATTACTTCTGTAGTTGTCGTGTGTGAAGAGGACGAAGGTCATGTGGACTAATAACGGAGTCTTTGTTGTTGTAACCGTCAGATGTATTTGAGTTAAGGCTACCTATACTAGTCGATTGGGGGGGGGGGGTGAAAAAATTCGTATTTGCCTACCTGACGACAATTGTTGGTTGCGGTGACATTGTTTTTACATTAATTGTAGCTCAGCGGTCTAGCTACTTCGAGGCGACAACGACGTAATTTGCTTTGTCCTATGACTCATGTACCGCTACACTTCTATTTCTATAGAAATATAATGCTAAATAATACAATATATCACAAGTATTTCATATTTGAAATAACAGTCAAATTAACGGAATTAATCTGTTTGACATCTATGCGGTTCAAGTCTTGTACGAATATATGTACAGCCTGTAGTTATAATATTCTATGCGCGTATTGGATGCTGGACACTTATCTTTAATAAATTTTGCAAATCTGTTTATAGTAAGTGATGAATCATTAGGCCAATGACAAATAAGGCGACCATTAAAAGATTAAACGAAACTTGCTTCTGCTGAACTTGGTCTATGAAGGTCGAATACCTTCTCGTTTGTTTTTCAATGAAAGACATACTTTATGGAATGTGTTTTACTGGCATACCGATTCCAAGGATTTCCGGTGCTTCTTAAAAATATTACACTCTGTTGTATGAAATATAATTTGTCCTTATTATAACCATTAACCTCTAATGTCTTTTCTGGAAGTTCGTATACTAAGGCATAGGAATTATTTTTCATTTTACGCTGCGTTACTCGCAACTTTTCACAGATATATGTACCAATCGGAAGTAGTTCTTTGGCACGTATTCGAGTATAGTTATTTCCTGCTGGTTTCCACAAAGCTTCACAGAACAACGTCGCTTCCTCGTTCCTTTAAAGAACAGTCATACATTAGTATCACATGAACGTACTCCTTGAAAAAACATTTCATTACTGGAAATCTAAAAGTTTATTATTGATCTCAATAAGATTCACTTGCTTACCTGCTCCTCAAATATTTTTTGCTAATGTCCACTCCTCCTAAGTAGAATGCATCTATAATATGCACTGCAAGTACTTTTTGCTGATATATAAACTCCTTAGTCATTTCATATACAACCTCTGCGTTTACAAGTGTATTTGGTGGTAATTCTATGCCAATGTCATCGACACTAACCCAAGAATTCTTTGTACATGTATATACGTTGCTCCTTCCCACGCCCATATAAAATGTAGCGTGCTTCTTATCATCATCAGACCTTGGATTTGTACCACATGGCATACAAAACCAGTCATATAGTGATAAAAATGCATTTTCAATGTTAAATTCCATCAATTGTGCTGGATTAATAGTAAGAAATGAAGTACCTTTCAAAAGAGTATTCAATTTGTCTTTGGTTTCATGTGTCTTGGGATTGTCCTAGTTTCATCTGGAAGTTTCCAATACTCTAGATATTGTTTGCGCATATCAGCTTGTTTTGTCTCAACAAGAGTATTATCCGCATAAAATGCTGCAATTTTACACAGGTCGATTATTTGTTTTCCGGCCAAATCTTTGTCAGAAGCACGTAGATATTGAACAAATTGTTTCTCTCTTTTTAATTCATTATATGATTCTAGTTGTAAAACGTCGTCATTTACACCACCTTTTAAAAGCAGACGATTAACATGCTTCAGATATTCAACAACAACTTGTACCCCAGATCGTTTCTTCTTACATATTAAGTAACGTTCTGAATTTCCTGGTCTAGAAGAGTTTGGTGTAAAAATACAAACTTCTTCAAAGCAGCGATACATTAAATAAACTAAACCAGCACTAAAGGGTGTAAAAAGGTTGAATAATTTTGTCACAAAATCAGCACCCTCTCTTTCAACCATCAATGCTATTAAACATCGACAAAGATACAGTTGTTTTGAAAGAATTTCTTGTACATTTTCTTGTCGTTCTACTGAGAATCCTCAATCAGACATCACAAAATGTACTCCTTTGCCATGGGTATGCTGCATTATAAGATTTGTAAATTCCTCTTCATTATCTGGGTCAAAGACATCACCACTTTCCTTTGGTCCGTAGTATGGATGAAATGTTTCACAAGGACCCCCATAAAAGTCTTCTAATTTGAAATCATGTTCATTTTCTAAAGTAAGAGCAAATCCATTAGCACGTCATTTCTTTCGCCACAGAACATGTTCACTAAAACCTCCTGCTCCAGCACATACATCTGCAAAGTATAGCAGCCCATTCTCCCTCAAACCTTTTGGGTTAGTAAACATAAAGTTACATGCTCTATCTGTATTCGCCATTTTAACAGTAGCACGATTTAAAAAAAGTGCACCACAAATTGTTTCATGAGGATTACAACGTGTCCTTGCTCAACGCACTTCAACGTCATCCAAATGAGCGAATACCGTTTTCGCATTGATAACAGTTTTCACTATATCTTCACAACAGAAATCAATTTCATCATCTGTGGTCAACTTTTCATATCACCATTTCATATCTTTTACACACTTTATAACTTCCTCTGCAGGATGCCATTTAAGACCTGAATCTTCATGTCCAGGAACATGATATCCAAAGCCTCTGCGACCATGCTGTCTAGATGCTTGAACTGGCTCTAAACGACCTTGTTCACTATTTCCGAGGCCGTAACCGCCTTATATCCCATCATTCGCATCATCCTTTTGCCGTTATCGAGGAGATTGTTTGACTCTTGTGTTATTACTTGTATTCTTCTATTGTCAACTACCTTTTCATCAATATCCTCCTCGTCAGATTCACTTGAACATCTGCGAATTTTTTGTCGTTTACTATGATTATAAGTATCTCTTTCACAGTTCTTCCTTTTTCTCCTAGTTTCCAATTCTTCTTGCATGGTATGTTGATGCATCAGTCGCATAACAATTCTGCTAGGAACATGATACATTTACACTGTACATGTGAATGTGTGTATAAGCGTCAGAGGACGTCCAGGCCTTAGTTGGGACAAAAGACAAGAGTCAGTCGTTAGAAGTATCTGGAAGAGTCTGTTGACAACAGGCGTGCGTGCGAGTAGGGTACGAGGTCTTTAGAGTATAAGATATATGTATGTCGGAGATGAAAGAACGCCGGAGCTCCTCCTTGGATTCGCGGGAACACCGCAACTCTGTAACTTAGATTAAACAAATGCCGCTCCGATTGTTCGAGATTTATGATCATGAGCTTGGGCTCGAGGCGACAATCAGTCGCCGAACGTAGCCGCGGTCAAAGGGATGAACGTTTTATCTAACAAAGGCACAGAGTAACTCTATTCCTCTCCTTAAAAGAAATAGTCGTAGCGACACGTGGCAGTAAATACTTCAATAGTTTCTATCCCGCGGCCCGCCACACGCAGATTTCGTCCTCCGAGTAAGATGATCGCCGGGTGTCGGCATGCCTTTGCGGCGTATGTTTAGCTAACGTGAGGACCCGCTATAGATCTTAAGATTCAGTCAAGCGAAGTCCGTCAAATAGACTTTGTTGCAACTACGGGAAGATAGGAGAAACCTATCCTCCACGAGCGTTGCCCCCCGTCAACAACCTCCCCTCAAGGGCGGCCAGCATCTCTTTCAAAATGCCGATATGGAGATCGACCAATTAGCAATAGCGCTAATTTCCCTCTCCTTTGGAACGAAAGCTTTCTTTGACGAATCCGAGGATCTCATATCCTTAGACCCACCCAATATAGTTTTCCTCGACGACATCGTCGAGACGGAGAGGCATTCTTTGGTACGACCTCATCGACGAAGGACAGTGCCGCCTTACAACCAGTGAATACCATACATCTAGTTAACAGAGAGAGTTAGACTTGAACTGTGCGAGAACATACGTTTACCATCCCGTGACCGCGGATTCGTTTCGAACCTAAGGTCATTATCACTAGTGCTACGAGTGCTTAATCTTGTTAATAAGCCTGTGCTAATAAACTCTCCGTTGTATCACAACAATGGCTAATTCTAATGAAAATCCATCAAACGCCCATCTCCTTAATCCTGACTCTAATCCGACATCAGAAGTGGGATACAAGGACCTGTTAGCAACGATGAAACAGCAAATGGATTTCATGCGTGACGTATTTCATACACTAACAAAGAAGGATGGGGTGGCACTTGAAAAATTTTCGCTACCACGTTTTAACCCCGGAAGCTTGGGCTCCGACCCAGCCGCATGGTGTGCGACTGTTGACGTGATCATGGAAGAAAAACCTTTGCATGGCGGTGCGCTACTTTGTGCCTTGAGTGCCGCTCTGGAAAGTTCGGCAGCACAGTGGCTTACACAGATACCTGCTACTCAAATTTCCTCTTGGCCAAAGTTTAAAGACCGTTTCCTTACACGCTTTGGTGGGAAAGAAACAGCTGCCACGGCGCTATGGAAGATAAAAAATCAAACACGACTGGAGGGTGAAACCCTGGGAGACTACAGCAGCCGTTTACGTTCCTTCCTGATGGCGAGGTGGGAAAGGTGCACCAAGGACGAGATAGTCAACGCTGCCGTGCTCCTCCATATAGGCTCACAGGACCAGCGCGTCCTACGGATAGCACTCACAAACGATATCAAGACCGAGGACCAGCTCACAGGCGAAATGACAGCGCTCTCCGATTCTGTGAAGAGGCCGGCGTCTTCAGTAAGCAACTCCTCCGCGGGTCCCGAAGCTAAACGGCATAAGTCTTCTGACTCCCGATACAAGTGCTACCACTGCGGTAGACACGGACATAAAGTATCTGAGTGCCGCGAGAGGACAAGACTGGAGGCGGAGAAACGCAATCGAAAACCAGGGGAAAACCGGGCTGTCACGTCTTCGAAGGTGTCCTGCTACAGGTGTAACGAGGAGGGCCACATCGCGCCCAACTGCCCGACCTTACGTAGAGGAAACCCCGCTACGAGAGAGGAGCGCCAGGTTAACTTCTGCGTGGTGGAGGCCCCGACCGGTAAATTAAGTCACCAGGGTGAGTCGTTCCTGTTTTGCTTTGATTCCGGAGCTGAATGCTCATTAATTAAAGAATCGGTAGCCTCAAAATTCTCCGGCAAGAGAACGACCGAGATAGTTGTAATGCGAGGAATTGGGAACACTTGCGTTAAGAGTACGACCCAAATTCTGTCCGCCGTATGTATCAGCGGTCTTACACTGGAGGTAATTTTTCACGTCCTTGCCGACAATTACTTAAAACACGATATTATTATTGGGTGCGAAATTTTAAGCCAAGGCTTCGACGTACACATGACGCGCAATAGCCTCGATATTTGTAAGTCGAAAACGGTTAATGTCTGTAATAATATCGCCGAACCTGCGATCGATCTCAATGATGTAGACACCGAGGTACTCGGCGACGATAAAGACCGATTGATTTCCATTCTCGACAGATTCAAAAACTCGTTCATCACGGGTTTCCCACGTACCCGCGTAAATACGGGCCAATTAGAAATACGGTTGATCGACCCTAACATCACCGTCCAAAGAAGCCCCTATAGACTTAGCGAGGAAGAGCGGAGAATCGTACGAGCGCGAATCAGCGAACTACTCAGAGCTAACATTATAAGACCTAGCAATTCGCCGTTCGCGAGCCCCATGCTACTCGTGAAGAAAAAGGACGGTTCGGATAGATTGTGCGTAGATTTTCGAGCGTTAAATAAGAATACGGTCGCGGATCGGTACCCCCTACCTCTTATCGCGGACCAAATCGCGAGGTTACAAACGGCGAAATACTTCATTAGCCTGGACATGGCCAGCGGGTTCCACCAAATTCCTATACACCCCAATTCGGCGGAATACACGGCGTTCGTTACACCCGACGGGCAGTACGAGTACGTAACGATGCCGTTCGGATTGAAAAATGCACCGTCCGTTTTTCAGAGGGCCATTTTCAATGCCCTGGGCGACCTTGCGTATTCCTACGTCGTTGTCTATTTGGATGACGTCCTAATTATTGCCGACTCAATAAACCAAGCCTTAGAGAGGTTGGACATCGTGTTAAGTACCCTTGTAAACGCCGGGTTCTCGTTTAACTTTTCTAAGTGCTCTTTCCTGAAGACGTCGATACTCTATTTGGGATACGTAATCCAGAACGGAGAAGTCCGTCCCAACCCGGGTAAAGTATATGCCTTAAGCTCCCTACCCGCGCCGACGACCGTCACACAGCTCAGGCAGTTCATAGGGCTAGCCTCGTACTTTCGGAAGTTCATCCCTAAATTTTCACAATTGTTAAAACCCTTATACGCGCTTACGTCCGGCAGTAAAAATATAACATGGGCAGACAGGCACGAAAAAATAAGGCAAGAGGTAATCTCCGTTCTGACCGACGCACCGGTGTTAATGCTATTTGATCCCAATTATCCAATAGAATTACATACCGATGCTAGCTCCGAAGGATTTGGGGCTATTTTGATGCACAAGGTGGAAGGTAAAAATCGAGTAGTGGAATACTATAGTAAAAGAACCAGCCTCACGGAATCCAGATATCACTCTTATGAACTCGAAACATTAGCTGTTGTAAACGCCATAAAACATTTCCGCCACTACCTGCACGGACGGGAATTTCTTGTCGTCACGGACTGCAATTCATTAAAGGCGTCTAAGAGCAAAGTACATTTGAATGACAGGGTACACAGGTGGTGGGCTTACTTGCAAACGTTTACCTTCGACATTGTGTATCGGGAGGGCAAGCGAATGGCCCACGTAGATTTCTTTTCGCGAAATCCCACAGGCGTTGACCCTATTAGATTCGACAAAATCAAAGAGAAAATGGTTAATCTGGCCGAAATTTCGGAAGACTGGCTACTAGCCGAACAACGTCGTGACCCCCAAATTTCGGGAATTGTCGAAAAGTTGCAAAATGATGAGCTCGCGGAAGACATCGCGAATACTTACGAATTACGGTCCGGTACTCTCTACCGGAAAATTCAAAGAAGAGGCAGGACTCTCAGTTTACCTATTGTTCCAAGAGGGTTTAGGTGGTCCGTTATTAGCCATGTGCATCAGTCAATTATGCACTTGGGTTGGGATAAGACGCTCGAGAAACTGTACGAGTATTACTGGTTCGAAGGAATGGCGAAGTACGTTCGCAAGTTCGTAGAGAACTGCCATGCTTGTAGAGTTTCGAAGGCTAGTTCAGGTAAGATACAAGCCGAACTACATCCCATACCCAAGGCCAGCATACCTTGGCACACGGTCCACATGGATATAACGGGCAAGCTGAGTGGTAAAAGCGATTCGAAGGAGTACGTCATTGTGTTGATCGACGCCTTCACTAAATTCGTATACCTGCATCATACTCGTAGGATAGATTCTCTTAACACCATTAAAGCGCTTAAATCCGCTATATTTTTATTCGGGAGTCCCTGTCGGATAATAGCGGACCAGGGAAGGTGTTTTACGGGTAAAGAATTTCGCGAGTTCTGCGAAAGCAAACGAATTAAAGTTCACTTGATAGCGACCGGTGCCAGTAGGGCTAACGGACAAGTAGAACGTGTTATGGGCACGTTGAAAAACATGTTCACGACAGTAGAGACGACCGGGCGGCCGTGGCAAGACGCGATTGGGGAAATGCAGCTAGCGTTGAACTGCACCGTCAACCGCGTGACCAATTCGAGTCCTTTACAACTACTAATCGGCAGATCGGCGAGACCGTATGACCTATTGCTACCCGACAATATCGAAGAAAAAGAAGTCGATATCTCCGATGTAAGGCAGCAGGCCGTACAGAACATAGAAAGTAACGCCCAATACGACAAAGAAAGATTTGATAGGAACAAAGCTAAAGTGGTTGGGTTTAACCTCGACGACTTCGTACTACGCAAGAACGAGGAAAGAAACCAAACCAAGCTAGAGCCGAAATTCAAGGGTCCATTTGTAATAACCGAGATTTTGGAAGGAGATAGATATATTCTAAAAACGCTAGACGGCAAACGATCGTATAAAGACAGTCACGACAGATTAAGAAAAATGCCGGACAGTCGCATTCCCGCTGAGTTGGACGTCGGTAGTGACGGCAATAACAGTGACCACGACGACATGAGTACCTCGATCTCGGAAGATCCTTAGCACAAAGACCGTAGCACCTTACGGAGTACGCTATGAAGCTCGGTAAAGGGGCAAGTGATGTGTTCACGCGCACCATGAGCTATAGAGTTGTGAAGCTCGACTAAGGGGCAAGTGATGTGTTCACGCGCACCATGAGCTATAGTGTTATGAAGCTCGACTAAGGGGCAAGTGATGTGTTCACGCGCACCATGAGCTACAGTGTTACGAAGTTTGGTGCGGTCGTGCGATCTAGAAAAACGAGATCCATTGGGGTACGAAATCGAGACTGGTCCATTTTGCCGTTATGACCCGACTGATAACCCACAGGATGCAACTAGCACTTCCGATACTAATTACAACGTTACTAATTCATGTTCTCTTCTATTCCTTTTGTTGTCAAACCCCCGAACAAAATTTTGTTGTTACACTGGACCCTCAGCTTATTTAGACATTAAGTTAAATTTTAAACAATGTTAATTGTACCGAGACTAACGTTAAGAAAACTCAATATTGTGGCTACACCCGAGGACGTGTGATAGTCAGAATGGCCGTGTCGGAGATGAAAGAACGCCGGAGCTCCTCCTTGGATTCGCGGGAACACCGCAACTCTGTAACTTAGATTAAACAAATGCCGCTCCGATTGTTCGAGATTTATGATCATGAGCTTGGGCTCGAGGCGACAATCAGTCGCCGAACGTAGCCGCGGTCAAAGGGATGAACGTTTTATCTAACAAAGGCACAGAGTAACTCTATTCCTCTCCTTAAAAGAAATAGTCGTAGCGACACGTGGCAGTAAATACTTCAATAGTTTCTATCCCGCGGCCCGCCACACGCAGATTTCGTCCTCCGAGTAAGATGATCGCCGGGTGTCGGCATGCCTTTGCGGCGTATGTTTAGCTAACGTGAGGACCCGCTATAGATCTTAAGATTCAGTCAAGCGAAGTCCGTCAAATAGACTTTGTTGCAACTACGGGAAGATAGGAGAAACCTATCCTCCACGAGCGTTGCCCCCCCTCAACAACCTCCCCTCAAGGGCGGCCAGCATCTCTTTCAAAATGCCGATATGGAGATCGACCAATTAGCAATAGCGCTAATTTCCCTCTCCTTTGGAACGAAAGCTTTCTTTGACGAATCCGAGGATCTCATATCCTTAGACCCACCCAATATAGTTTTCCTCGACGACATCGTCGAGACGGAGAGGCATTCTTTGGTACGACCTCATCGACGAAGGACAGTGCCGCCTTACAACCAGTGAATACCATACATCTAGTTAACAGAGAGAGTTAGACTTGAACTGTGCGAGAACATACGTTTACCATCCCGTGACCGCGGATTCGTTTCGAACCTAAGGTCATTATCACTAGTGCTACGAGTGCTTAATCTTGTTAATAAGCCTGTGCTAATAAACTCTCCGTTGTATCACAACAATGGCTAATTCTAATGAAAATCCATCAAACGCCCATCTCCTTAATCCTGACTCTAATCCGACATGTATAACTGTAGTGTGCTAAATAAAGGGAACTATTTGTATTTCCGAATCCATTCTATATCTTTACGTGGTAGCAGAGCGTGGTTCATAGTTTTGCCAGTTATTTTAGTGCATGGTTTTCAATATTGCGAGTTATATCGAGTGAGTCTTCAGTAAGGAAAGAAACGTTCAAGGGTTACAAAGAGGAAAAATACACTTCGAGCACGTAGGAACGCTTGAGTAAGAGATAAGGAATCATTTAAAATGGAGAGATTGGAAATCATGATACCTATTTTCGATGGATATTTAGGGTATGTGGAAGCAAAGAATAAGGATATTTCTCAAGTATAGAGAATGCGAGGTTGTCACAACTAGGGTGAAGACAGAAACAGACAGTGAAGACTGGGACAAAAAGGATCCGAAGGCAATAAATATAATTTATAGTGCCATCAAAAACAGACAATTGGAATATATTAGAGAAGAAAAAAACGGCGTATGAGATAGTAAAAATGTTTGATGAAATGTACTTGAAAGAGTCGACGGCACTGCAGGTCGTATGCGGAAGGAGATTGGAAAAGATAAAACTTGAGAACTACAGTGATTCAGCATCGTTCTTTAGCGATTTCGAAAAATTAATAAACGAATTAAAATGTACGGGTGCACAAGTGAGTGTGAGGGAAAAACTATCTTACATGCTGAATACGTTACCCGAAGAATACACCTACATAGCGGATATAGTATATGCACTGAAAGCCGAAAATCAAACGGTAGCGTATGTAAAAAAATAAAATTTAAATAGCGGAAAAGAAAAATAAGTCCAATCGAGGAGAAATGCAAACCAACGCCTTTTCTGCAAAAAAGGAAGGATGCTTCAGATGTGGAAGAGTAGGACATTTTGGGGAGAGTGTCAAAATGGCGTCGAAGCGGGAAACAGTGTCAGTTTTTGGCTTGGGTCAACACGTGGTCGCAGCAGAGGAGGTGGAAACAAAGAAAATACGAGCAGGGGACATGGAAATTTCCATCGTCAGTCAACAACCGGCACGAGCGAGTGTCACGACCGGCATACCTCAAATCCGATGGACCGATGATGGAGATAGAGATGTGGCGGCCTTGGCGACAATGTATATCGCCGAACTGCCTAATGAGTCATCTGTATCCTAACGGTCCTTCAACCGAATGTCCTAGAAGTGTGACAACGGTCACGTACGCCTACAGGGTAGTGGGGATATTGAGGGATGACAAACAAAGAAGAAACAGATGTTACCGAAAGTCAAATTGTAAGAGCTTCAGTCTTGGAAAGTCACGGCTGGAGCTCAGAACAAAGTCGCAACCAGTGTAAATTCAGAATACAAGAAATAAATTCTCTTGTTTTTTTTGTTACCTTAATTTTTTTCTTTTCGTTCGAGCCTCCTGCTTTTTATTTTACGTGACACGAGCATGGTAACTCAAGATCAAGCACATGGATAGCAACGGCGCACGCAGCACACAGCGGCGAGGCGAACGAGATAAGTAATTATGAAGTAATGTGGCCATTAGATAGCGGTTGCACAGATCACATAATTAACAACGTAAATTATTTCGATAAATCTATTGAGCTTAAAGTACCGGTAAATATACGTCGGATTGAAGTCAGGATTATCTAGATGGGCGTTTAATGAATTTTCATTAGAATTAGCCATTGTCGTGATACAATGGAGAGTTTATTAGCACGGGCTTATTAACAAGATTAAGCACTCGTAGCACTAGTGATAATGACCTTAGGTTCGAAACGAATCCGCGGTCACGGGATGGTAAACGTATGTTCTCGCACAGTTCAAGTCTAACTCTTTGTTAACTAGATGTGAGGTATTCACTGGTTGTAAGGTGGCACTGTTATTCGTCGATGAGATCGTACGAAAGAATGAATCTCCGTCTCGACGATGCCGTCGAGGAGAACTATAATGGGTTGTGTCTAAGGACATGAGATCCTCGAATTCGTCAACGAAAGCTTTCGTTCCAAAGGAGAGGGAAATTAGCGCTATTGCTAATTGGTCGATCTCCATATCGGCATTTTGAAAGAGATGCTGGCCGCCCTTGAGTGGAGGTTGTTGACGGGGGGCAACGCTCGTGGAGGATAGGTTTCTCCTATCTTCCCGTAGTTGCAACAAAGACTACTTGACGGACTTCGCTTGACTAAATCTTAAGATCTATAGCGGGTCCTCACGTTAGCTAAACATACACCACAAAGGCATGCCGACACCCGGCGATCATCTTACCCGGAGGACAAAATTTGCGTGTGGCGGGCCGCGGGATAGAAACTATTGAAGTATTTACTGCCACGTATCGCTACGACTATTTCTTTTAAGGAGAGGTATAGAGTTACTCTGTGCCTTTGTCACATAAAACGTTCATCCCTTTGACCGCGGCTACGTTCGGCGACTGATTCTCGCCTCGAGCCCAAGCTCATGATCATAAATCTCGAATAATCGGTGCGGCATTTGTTTAATCTAAGTTACAGAGTTGCGGTATTCCCGCGAATCCAAGGAGGAGTTCCGGTGTTCTTTCATCTCCGACATATATATTTAGGCGATAATAGATCAATAAAGGCAACAAAATTAGCGAATGTTATAAGTTATTTTGAAGCATTTGGAAAGCAAAATGAAATAAATGTGGATAATGTTTTTTACGCGAAAAAATGTCCGCAAACTTGATTAGTTTAGGCAAGTTAAAAGATAATAGGAACACGGTTATTTCATTAGGAAATATTGCAAAAGTAATAGATGAGGACAATAAGCTTACAGCGGTAGCGGTTAAAGAAAAGGGAACATATAGAATGAAAAGTATATTGAATGGGAAGGAGCACTTAGCATACAGCGCCGAACGTAGTGATATGAGTAAAAAGAAAAGATGGCATAGGATGTTAGGACACGTAAATTTTAAATATTTAAATATTTTGGGTAAAGAGCAGCTAGTTACTGGTATACCGAATGAATTTGAAAAGGAATTTTTGAAATGTAGGGTGTACAGGAAAGGAAAATGCACAATTTACCATTCAAAAATAATCGAACCAAGGCTAGGGAGATAATGGAAATTATTCATTCGGACGTGTGCGGTCCCTTTAAGACTACCGGATTCAATGAAGAGAAATAGTTCATCTCATTTATCGATGATTATAGCAAAATAGCTAGAATTTATTGTATAAAATCAAAGGGCGATGTCTTTGATTGTTTCGTACAGTTTGTAAATGAAGCCGAGAATTTAACGGGCAAGTGGTTTAAAATATTGAGATATGATAATGGAGAAGAGTACTGGAATAATCGAATTTATAAATTTGCTGGGGATAAAGGTATCAGAATAAATAACTGCCCAACCTACGTACATGAATTAAACGGGACAACGGAAAGGTATAATAGAACAGTGATGGACATGGCGCGTTGCTTGTTAGCGGAAGCGAAAGTACATAAAAGGTACTGGCTGGAAATAGATTGGACAGCGGTATACTTGAAGAATCGAATACTGGCAAATACTATAGAGAGAAAGACACCTTTTGAAATATTCTTCGGGAGAAAACCAAGTGTTGAAGATATACATCTATATGGAAGTAAAGTTTTTGTAAGAAAACCAGAACAAAAAAGAGTTTCTAAATGGGATAAGAAGGCAGATATGGGAATTTTGTTAGGATATAGTGAAGTAGGTTACAAAGTCTTATTAGGTAGAAAAATAACAATAGCGAGACATGTAGAAGTCATAGGAACAGACACAAAATGTATCGGTTTTGTGGAGAATTCATTCGATAAAGATAACGATGACATTGAGGATAATGATTTATTGGTAAACATGAATAAGGAAGAGTTAGAAAGTAGGGAAGATGAAAATGATAACAGTCTTGAAAGCTTAAACATCCCTGGCAGATCTACACGTAATAAGAGAACTCCAGTAAGATATCCAGAAAAAGAAAACATTAGTGAAATCCATGCAAATTATTGTAGTGTAGATATCCCTTGTACATTTGAGGAGGCGATTTGTTGTGAAGATAGTGAAGATTGGAAACAAGCTATGAATAAGGAAATAGAATGTCTTTATAAGAATAAAACTTGGAAATTGGTAGAAAGGGTAAAAGGCAAAGACGTATTAGATGTAAAATGGGTTTACACGAGAAAATCAGATGACAGGTATAAGGCTAGATTAGTGGTAAGAGGATTCCAACAAAGAAACGTAGCTGATGACATATACTCCCCAGTAGCGAGTAATCAGACCTCTAAGATATTGCTATCATATCGTTGTCAAAATGGATTAATTATTGAGCAAATGAATGTAGAAACTGCTTTTTTAAATGGTGAAGTAACCTCGGAGGTATATGTAAATCAACCAAAGGGATATGCGGACGGAACGAATAGAGTTTGTAAACTATCGAAAGCGCTTTATGGGTTAAAAAAAAGTCGAAGGGAGTGGTATGAGTGTCTTAATAAGTATCTGACGAGATTAGATTTTAAGAAGAATAACATAGAGTTGTGCCTATATATACATGGAGAGGGAGAAAATGTTGTTTATTTGCTAATGTATGTAGACGATTTGCTAATTTGTAGTAAAAATAAAAGGAAGATACAAAGGGTAAAGAAGTTATTAACTAATAGATTTGAAATGAAAGATTTAGGTGAAGTCAAACAATATCTTGGAATAAATATAGACTATGATTATTTCAAAAATGAAATAAGATTATGCCAAAGGAAATACATTGAATCATTAGCAAACAAACGTAAGTTACAAAATAGCAAATTGTACTGTGCACCTATGGAGACCAACTTAAAAATTGAAAAAGCTGTGATAAATAGAGAGGATATTGGATACAAAAATTTAATTGGCGCATTGTTGTATATTAGTGAAAATACCAGACCCGATATAAGTTATAGTGTGAATTATTTGAGTAGATTTCAAGATTGTTGTAATGAGACACATTTTAAATTTGCTTTCTGAATATTGAAATATTTGTACCGGACTAGAGACTTAAGATTAGATTATAAAAGGAATGAAAAATGTGAAACGATAGATTGTTATGTGGACGCTGATTAGGCAGGAGATCATTTAGAAAAGAAATCGACTTCTGAATATGTAATTAGATTGTGTGGAAATGTAATTGGTTGGAAGTCTAAAAAACAAAGGTGTGTGACAAAAGCCTCGACGTATGCAGAGTATGTAGCTCTATCGGAAGCGGTGAGTGAATTAATGTTCATTATGGAAATTATGAAAATCTTTAATGTAAATCTAGACGATAACCCTGTAAAAATTGATGAGGATAACTCTGGAGTGATAAGTATAGCAAAGCACGGAAATTTTACAAAAAATTCTAAACACATTGAAGTTCATTACCACTATGTTCACGAGTGCTTAAAGGAGAACATGATAAAGATATTTAAAGTTATTACAGGCGAAAATACAGGCACTGTGTACGGAGAGAGAAATTCGAAAGGTTTAGGTCATGGATGAATGTAAATTAAGAGAAATGTAGATAAAGCAATAAGTGTTAAAGTTTCTGTTACGTAATTCGTCAAAGCATGTAAATACGATTAAGTGTACAGTATAAATGTAAGGAGACGTGTTAGAAACATGATATATTTAAACTGTACATGTAAATGTGCATGTAAGCGTCAGAGGACGTCCAGGCCTCAGTTGGGACGAAAGACAAGAGTCAGGCGTTAGAAGTATCTGGAGGAGCCGGTTGACAACAAGCGTGCGTGCTAGTAGCATTTCGAGGTCTTTAGAGTATAAGATATATGTATAAATGTTGTGTGCTAAATAAAGGGAATTATTTGTATTTCCGAATCCATTCTATACCATTACAAATACACTAACGTACCAGAATATTATAATATTCAGTAACAACGATAGAATTAACCAGTTCGCAAGTATAAAAGAGACACATTTTACACTGTGACGAAATAATATCCAAGAAATCTGATATAACATACATGGAAAATACACGAATCAGACTGAGAAACCACTGTAAGCGTCAGAGGACTTCCAGGCCTTAGTTGGGACAAAAGACAAGAGTCAGGCGTTAGAAGTATCTGGAGGAGCCGGTTGACAACAAGCGTGCGTGCTAGTAGCATTTCGAGGTCTTTAGAGTATAAGATATATGTACAACAGTTGTGTGCTAAATAAAGGGAATTATTTGTATTTCCGAATCCATTCTATATCTTTTCAATTCCTGAACATGCAAAATTGCATTTTGGCAGGTTTTGGCAGAGACCAGAGTTGACATAGCTCAAACAAACTGATGAGTAATGTAACTGTAGCAAATGTAGAGTATAAGGCGTATCGAATTGTCGACATATGTGCAAAACAAGCGGAGAGACTTTGAAAGCAATATTTAAGCATTAATAGCAAAAACTGCAATTATGCTAGAATTTACAGGGTCCAGAGTTGGCATAGCACAAACCGGCTGATTTGGCATCAGATGTGGAATATAAGGCGCATCGTATGGCCAACGTTTCTGCAAAACAGGCGGAGATACCTCGATTCGAATATGCAAGCATTAATATCCAAAACTGCAGTCACGGTGGATTTCACCGAGTCCAGTCTTGACCATGTGCAAACTGTCTAATGTGTGCTGTATTTGGCAGCAAATGTGGAGTATATCATGCATCCTATTGTGAACATACTTACTATGAAAACGGAGATACATTCACTTGAATATTTAGGCTTGAATGTGCAAAACTACAAATACGCTGGATTTGACTCGTTCCGTATTTAACATGGCTTAAACCAGATGAAGCGCCCAGTGTATGGCAGTCTATGTGGAATATAACGCGCACTGTTTTGTCGACATATCTGCAATAGAAACTGAGTCACGTCGATCTGAATATTGAACCCAGATCATGCATTACTGCATTTACGCTTGATTTCACAGGGTCCGGATTTGACATAGCGCAAACCAGATGATGTGAGCTGTATTTAGTAGCAACTACGGAGTATAAAGAGCATCTAATTTTCCACATATCTGTAATCCAAACGGAGATTCGTTAATTTGATTATTTAGGTTTGATAATGCAAAACTGCAGTTGCGTTGGGTTTGACCGGACCAGAGTGGACATAGCGCTAATTGGATGATATTGGTTTAATTTGCAAGAAATGTGGAATACAAGGCAAATCGTATTGTCGACACATCTCCAACAGTAACGGAGATGCGTGGATTTGAATATATAATAATTTATATGAAAAACTGCAATTAACTATTACACTGCATATAACAGAGACCAGAGTCGATGTTCTGCCGCGCAACACATCTGCACTCAATCCCGCGCGGCTTGACAGCCACCGGTCCACGTGCCATCCTTCGAATCCTCCATAGGCCCAAGGACCCACCATAAAGATGAAATCCTAACTGCATTGTTCGCACATATGGTCTAAGTCAATCTGTTTGTCCGAAAAGACTTTCTAATTCTAGAAGTGTTGTCGGTCGGTTTTTAGAAAGGTCCTTGGGTTTATTACGCGCTCTTAATAATTACGGAGAAAGCGGGTAGTGGCCTAACGAAAAAGCGGACATCTACTTAACGGAAAATCTGAGTTTTCCCATAAACACTGTCGCCTAGGACCCACGTTGGTAGGAGGCTTCTTCCTCCTCTCTTCCTTCCTAACATTAGTCATAACCAATCGGCATCGCGGATCATTGCCCTCACTTTCCTAACTAACAATGTAAGCATCGAATCCGCGTTCTTCGTTCAAAGGGCACACCCATACCGAGCTTCGTACTCACATCAGAATAAACTTTAGAGTTACATCATCTCTCACGGTGACTAGAGTCCCTGCAATCCCTATAACTCTCACCGTTCCTATATCTCTCAGAGTTCCATCGTCTCTCACGGTGACTAAAGTTCCTGCAATCCCTATAACTCTCACCGTTCCTATATCTCTAAGAGCCTCCTATTTCTCTCACAGTATCCAGAAGTCCGACAGCTCCTACTGCTCTCACGGACCTAGAGCACCTATAGCTCACACTCTCATCTAAGAATAATCCTTCTCTTCGTTATTTGTATGTTAAGCAACGGCGTTTTTACTCAGTGTGATTGTATAAATCGTTGGAAATACATATATTTTTTATAACTTTGTGACTCCCAGTGTTATACCACAACGACTACACCTATTATCCTAAGCGAAATACGGGGATCGAACTATTCGTGGTGTCGATTATTCCAATCGTAACGGGAATTTACGACTCCCATTGACGCGTATTTAAACGACCGCGTCTCCCCGCGATAGTTCGAAAATACAGTCGACATAGCGCAAACCGGATAAGTACTGTATTTGGCTGTAATTGTGGAGTATAGCGCGCATCGCATTTGCGACATGTATCCAATAGCAGCGCTGATACGTTGGTTTGAACATTTAGGCATGAATATGCAAAACAGAAATTACGCTGAATCTGTCAGTGACCAGAGCAGACTTAAGACAGAAGAGAAGATAGAATCGGAAAATGTGCTCTGTGCTCACCAGAAAATCAGGAGCATAACGCTCACCGAATTGTCGTCATATCTGCCGTAGAAACGAAGATACGTTGCTTTCGATATTCAAGCATGACTATGCTAAACTGCAATTATGGTGTATTTGACAGGGACAAGGGTGAACAAAACGCTAACCTACTGATGTGCGCTGTATATGACATCAGATGTCAAATATAACGCGCACCGAATTGTCTGTAAGTGTGCCATAGAAACGGAGATTCGTTGATTCGAATATTTAATACTGAATATGTAAAACTGCAAATACGCAGGGTTCGGCTGGGTCCCGATTTTACATGCATCAAACGGGATAACGTGCACTGTGTTTGGCAGCAAATTTGGAGTATAACGAGCCTCTAATTGTAGCCATATGTGAAGTAGAATCGGAGATACGTCGGTTTGAATACTTAATCCTGAACATACGAAACTGCAACTACGCTGGATCTGGCTGGGTCCAGATTTTACATAGCGTAAACCGTATGATGTGCACTGTACTTGGCATCAGATGTGGAATATAACGCGCATCGTATGGCCAATGTTTCTGCAAAACAAGCGGAGATACCTTCATTCGAATATGTAAGCATTAATATCCAAAACTGCAATCACGCTGGATTTCGCCGTGTCCAATCTTGACAGTGTGCAAACGGACTGATGTGTGCTGTATTTGGCAGCAAATATGCAGTGTTACGCTCATCCTGTTGTTGACGTACCTGCAATGGATACGGAGATAGTTTCACTTGAATAACTAGGCTTGAACTTTCAAAACTACAAATACGCTGGATTTGACTCGTTCCGGATTTAACACGGCTTAAACCAGATGAAGCGCTCTGCGTATGGAAGTCAATGTGGAATATAGCGCGCATCGACATATGTGCTATGGAATCGGAGTCACGTTGATTTGAATATTTAAGCCTGAACATATAAAATTGCATTTGGGCTGGATTTTGCAGGGACCAGAGTTTACGCTGCGCAAGCGAGCTGATGGGTAATGTAACTACAGCAAATGCGGAGTACAAGGCGTATGGAATTGTCGACATATGTGCAAAAGAAGCGGCGAAGCTTGGAATGCAATATTTAAGCATTAACAACAAAAACTACAATTACGCTGTATTTTACAGGGTCCAGAGTTGACATAGCACAGACCGGCTGATTTGGTATCATATGTGGAGTATTCTGCGCATCGAATAGGCGACATAGAAACCGAGATACGTTCATTTGAATATGTAATATTTGAATATTTCGCCTGAAAATGCATAATTGCAAATACGCTGAGTTTGGCTGCGCCCACACGTTACATAACTCAAACTATATAATACGCATTGTGTTTGGCGGCAAAAGTGGCGTATATCGCGCATCGAATTGTCGGCATATCTGCAATGCAAACGGCGATACGGTGATTTGAATAATTAATCATGAATATGTAAAGCAGCAATTTCGCTAGGTTTGACAGAGGGCAGAGTTGACAAGGTACAAACAAGCAGATGTGCGGTGCACATGACATCGGATGTGTAATGCAACGGGCATCGCTTTGTCGCCATATGTGCAATAGAAACGGAGATACATTCATTTGAATATGTTAACCTTAATTTGTAAAACTGCAATTACGCTTGATATGTCGAGGACCAGAGATGATATAATAGCACGAGCCAGCCGATGTGAGCTGTATTTGGCAGGCAATGAGGAGTATATCTCGCATCTAATTGACGGCAAATCTCCAATCGCAGCGGTGATACGACTTATTTAATATTCAATAATGGGCCTGTTACGATACCGATAGTATTAGCGTGACTGAAACACATTGCCGTCTCAGTAAAACCATTTTATTTCAAGCTTCACGCTACAGTTCTGAATCCGGATAAGACCGTTTCAAGTTCTCGCAAGAGCAAGCAGTCAAATTAAGGTACTTACGCGAGTTAGAGTCTAATACATTTTATTGGTCCAACATCGATGGGGCGATCTCGCATCGAAATTTTCGGAGGACCGCGTAACCTTCCAACGACGACCGCCGTACGAGCAGCGGATAAACTTATTTCGTGCCTTAGGTTGCCCTCACCCCGTCCTAAACTTCTTGATTCTTGGTTGGTAGCTTTAGCGGCTGCAGGTCCGAGAAATTGCATCTTGATCCGCTTTCTCGTATGTCGCATGTGACGTCTCACTTTCCGCCGTAGACACTTGTCGGATCTACATAGGTTGAACCATTTGCGCGAGACAAGCGCGGCGCTCTGCAGGGACGAGGGATCCAATTTTCGAAGTATCAAGTGCGAAACCTCCAGTGGTAGTTCGGAAATGATATCTACCTTACTTGGCACGAACAAACCAACGACGCGTAGTAGAGATCTAAAAAATTCCATGTTGCTTCTACTGTTGCGCGAGCACGACTGACGGTCTGGCTAAGAGTGGAAGCTTATATATGTGCTGTTCGTCACGGTGCACTGCGAGTTCCGGTTCCGGGTGAGAGTGCTGGTGAGGCAGAATCGATGGTATGTGCATGTATTTTCACTTACATCGGGTTCACATTATGATTAGAGTTAGAGGCGCGAAACGAATCTTCATTTGGTTTAGACGTTGTTGTTATGCAATAGAGCAGATATTTACTAATATAAATTTGATTGATATATAATTCGACAAGTAGTCGTGATAATTAGGTACTCGGGAAGCTAATGACAGTGATCCTGGGTTCAATAACAAAGCCGCGGTCAACGGGATAACAGAATTCGTTTTCACCCTGATTCGAAGTTGTACCATCAGTTCAAATGATGGCGGCAAGCAGAACGGACACGTGCACGTTGCTCCGTAGGCATAACCGAAATATCTGGGTATATTAAAGAATTCGGGCGGAAAGTGCACGAAAGTGAAGTTTCTAGTGCTCCGGAATGAGTGGGAACACAGGAGATAGGTGAGCTCGCTGGTATAAAAGCGAGAGAAACGATTGAAAGTGCTGTGTGTGAAAAGTGCGGTTAGGGGCAGAGCGGGGGTCATCTTGGTTCGCGCGACCGAAGCGCCACCGTGCGGGCTACCTGGGTAACCAAGGAGTGGTGGAGAGCGCCCCGTGGAGGGCCAGTCAAAACTCCCCGCGTCGAACAGACACGAATCGCATACACACGGAAAGATACAGTGGGATTATACGACGACCGGCTGCGTCGAAGGACATCCATCTCAAACATACATATATATGTATATATGTATATTAAGACAAACACAATATGGACAAGTACTGTAAGTCAAGTAAACTTACGGCTCAGGGTGTTTCGGAGCTTCCAGGCCCCGTCGGGGATTCGAGTAGCGTCCCAGGCTCGACCCGACGGTCACCCAACGACTGGACGAACGGCGAGGGGAAGGTCGATCCCAGGGCCTCCCCTCGTTCGGTAAACACGACCGGGGACCAAGAAACACCCGCAGTTGTCACAGAGGAAAAGACGTGCAAGAAAAGCACTAGAAGATACCTCGAATTTGATGAAGACATCGCCGGGAATCATCGAGGATGTCGAGATGCCAATACAGGCACTCAAGGATAAGACACCACCCACCGAAAAGGCGACCCAAATCGCAAAGGAAAAAATCTTCAAAGGTGACAAGATCACCAGATATATGAGAAAGTCCCCAGTGGAGGGGAGCGCGTGCAAGACAACGAGAAGCCTGGCCAGGAGCCAGCTGAGGGCAACTAGGGACGAAGCGGCCAGCACCTCGGAGCTAGACACACCGGCGGAAATGTCGGACAGCGGCAGCGAAGCGGCGGCACCAAGAGCATGTCTCAGGAGGAAGGCCATGGCGAACAGAGCAACGGCCGAGACCGAAGGCAACGACGAGGACAGTATCGTCATTAAGATGAGCGAATGGAAGGCGATGACGGAAATCATCACAGAAGTCTTCCGCGAAATCCAATACATAGGTAGCAGACTCTACCTCATGAGCAAAAAGGATACCGACATCAAGAAAAGGAGGGACGCCATCAGTAAAAAAGCGATCAAGCTCCACTCGATGTTGGACGAGATGAGGCTCAAGAGGAACGCGAGGACAGTCGCGGCCACCAGGATGACCACCCCTCCTGGGAGGAGTGAGGAGAAGGAAGGAAAAAGGAAGGAGATATCGCCCGTCGAGGGGAAGGGCGACACCAAGAGAAAGAGACCAACGACCGTGGAGGCCTCATACGCAGGAGCCTGTGCCGGCAACAGCTCGGCAAAAGCGACTACGGAATGCACGGACAGCGATGTAAAGGAAGACTGGATCCCTGTCCGCGGAAGGAGAGGAAAAGGAACGGACACCCCGACGGTGGTCAGGAAGGCGAACGCAGGAAGGGCGGCATTGGACAAGCCAAAGAGGCCGGAGGGACCGAAGAGGATACGTAACAGACCCGAAGCCATCCTCGTCAAAGTAGGGCAGGACAAGGAGTGGATCCAGGTTTACAAAGACTTGATGGGGGCAAGGGAGACCCTAAAAGAGAGCTGTGAGATTAGGAGGACCAGAACAGGTGACATCCTGATCGAGCTGAAAGTAGGTAGCAACGCCAAAAAGACCGCGGCGGATATGAACACGGCGCTAAGAGGCAAGGTGAGAGCGCTACCAATGCGCGACAAGACCTCCGTAGAGATCAGGGATATAGACCCGCTCGTAGGCAAGGAAGAACTAGCCAGGGAGATAGTAGTGCAACTGGGCGTAAGCGACATCACTGAGGTCGAAGTAAAGACCCTAAAAATGGCGCCGTGGGGCACCCAATCGGCAATAGTGACGATGCCGAAAGCCTATCTGGCCAAAGAGGGGGCGAGCCGGAAGATCAGAACCGGCTTGACGATAGCCTCGATAAAGGCACTACCCAATGTGGTAAAGTGCTTCAGATGTCACATGTTTGGGCATATCGCGAACAAGTGCACGGCGATAAGCCCTGGAAAGGAGATTTGCAGGAAGTGCGGAGCCAAAGACCACACGATAGCTGCCTGCGTCAACGCACCCTGCTGCTCCATCTGCAGCAAGGAGAAAGGAGTGAAATTTGACCACGTAACCGGATCCCTGGCTTGTCCAGAATATAGAAGGCGGTTGAAAGCGAGTAAATGAGGATACTGCAGATAAACCTCAACAGATGCAAGCTGGCGCAGGACATGATGCACCAATGCGCGATCGAACTTAGACCGGATATAATAATAATTTCCGAGCCGAACAGGCAGCTACCGCACTGGTTTAATGACACCAAAGGAGACGCCTCGATATGGGTCACACTCCTCAATGGCAAGCTGCATGATGAAACAACGGAGATCAAGAGCGACGGGATAGTGGGCGTCCGCGTTGGCGACGTCTTCTGCTTCAGCGGATACTGTTCACCCAACATAAATAAGCCAGCATACTGCAAATACATAGACACGCTGTCTGCTGTGACGAAGAGCGTTGCTAGAAGACACGACAAGGTCGTCGTGGCCGGAGACTTCAACGCAAAGTCAACCTGTTGGGGAGGATCGACCACAGACAAGAGAGGGAGAGTCTTAATGGAGGCACTAAGCGCCCACCGGGTGTTTCCATTGAGGCTCAAGGCAAAGTACACCTTCTTCATGAACGGGAAGACGAGCTTCCCCGACATAATAAGCGTAACCAACGAGGTCAGCGAGATACACGCCGGAAGCGCGGTCTTGGACAAATACTCGGCCTCGGACCATCTGTACGTGCTCCGCAGGTTTAAGACGAGGAAGACCCGAACCGAATCGAAGTTCTACAGGTACGTGACCAAGGACATGTCGCCGGAGGAGTTCCTGAGCAGATTCGACGACACACTGAAGAAGGAGGACCTCAACGCGGCTATCGGAGAGGATGGCGTCGAGCCCTTGCAAAAGAGCATCGAAGGTACGTGCGAAGGGATGCTAAGGAAGTCGAACGGTGCGGCGAGCCGCAAGTACGCGAACTACTGGTGGAACCCGATGATCGCGGAACTGAGAGCGCAGGCGCACAAAGCGCTCAGGAAGGTGACGAGAGAAAGAAAGAAGAATGCCGGCAACACCGAGCCCCTCGTCAACGCCTACAAGGAGATCCGTAGGCAGTTAAAAAAGGAGATCGCCTGTAGCAAAAAAACAGCTTGTGCAGAATACTGCAAGATACTGGAGAGCGACCCTTGGGGCAAACCCTATCGCACGGTCATGAAGAAATGTAAAAGCAAGGGACCAACAAACGACATGCCGATCGATATGGTGAAGGCAGTCCTACAGAGGCTATTCACCTTGGGACACGGACCCCCCCCATTATGAGGGCCGCGAAGAGACCGAAGAAGAAGGAGATATTAGCCTCAGCGTCGCCAACGGCGAAGGCGATGTCGTCGATGCCGCCGGAAGAATGAACACCAAGAAGGCTGCAGGAGTCGATGGCGTGCCGGGCGAGATCGCGAAGCTGGTAGCGAGTCGTAGGAGCGAGCTCGTGACAAGGGCATCACCGAATCAGGAAGGATCCCAGACTGCTGGAAGACGGCCAGAGTAATACTGCTAAGGAAACCGGGAAAGGATCCCAGTCTCCCCAACGCGTACCGGCCGATAAGCATACTCCCAACCATGAGCAAGATCTGGGAAAAATGCTTTAAGAGGATCATCGAGAGATGTATCGGGACGGACCCGTTCCATCGGAGGCAATATGGCTTCAGAAAGAAGAGGAGCACGGTAGATGCCATCACGCAGGTGATGAAGTTTGCCAACATCTGCAAACAGAAGAAGGTAATATGCGAGATAATCACCCTGGATATTAGCAATGCCTTCAATTCGCTCAGCTGGAAGAGCATATACGAGGAATTTGACAAGAGGAAGCTGCCATGGAAGGTCAAAAGGCTAATCGGCAGTTATCTATCCGAAAGGAGGATCATCGTGAGCAACCAGCACGGCACGGTGGAGCACGAGGTGGCGGCGGGAGTTCCGCAGGGATCCATCCTCGGACCATTCCTGTGGAACTTGGTATACGACCGGTTGCTCGAGAGACTCGACAACATGCCAATGGTCAGAGCAACCGCCTTCGCGGATGATCTGGCCATCACATGTTCCGTCGGGAGGAACGAAGATGCCTCCGTCAAGGTCAACACGATGCTAAGGATCGCCAACTATTGGTGCACCAGTGTCGGTCTCACCCTGGCGAGGGAAAAGACGGAGGTCATGCTCATCACAAGCTTGCGTGTGCCGAGAGTGGTGAAAATCAGGTTGGGCTCCTCGGACATCGAAACGGTCGATCGCATCAGGTATCTCGGAGTCGTCATCGACTCCAGTCGGAGGTTCGGTGCGCATATCGAGATGGTGTGTAACAGAGCCGACAAGTTAATAGGAGCCCTTAGGGGAATTCTACTCAACATCAACGGGCCGCCCAGCTTGGCTCGTAGGCTCTACTACAATGTGTGGGAGTCCATCGTAACTTACGGAGCACCGGTGTGGGCTAGAGCAGCGAATACCGATAAGAACAGGAAAAAGCTGAAACGAGCACAACGAACGGCCCTGTCCATAACAACGACGGCATACCGTACCGTCTCCCACGCGGCACTTTGCGTGTTGACCGGGAATCTCCCGATTTACATAAAGATAAAGATGCTCGGAGAGACCTACGAGAGGAACAAGATCCATGGGTCCAGGATTGGCACGGATGACGGCTCCAAGCTGAAGGAGGAACTGGAGGCGACTCGCATGAAGGCCCAAGAGGACTGGCAGAAGGAGTGGAACAACTACAAAAAAGAAAATATCACAAAGAAGCTAATACCGAGTGCGCTGCTATTTACCAAAAAGAAGATGGACATCGATCACTACACCATGCAGCTGCTAACCGGGCATGGGAGCTTCGGTGTCTATAGGAAAAGGATTGGCAGGGACAGCGACAGCAACTGTCTCGACTGTGGAGACCCGAACGACGATGCAGAGCACGCCCTCTTCGCGTGCCCGAAGTGGACGGACAGAAGGATCGAGCTGGAGAACGCTCTGGGAGGAAAGATAGACGTGGGCAATCTGATCGCCACGGTGACCGCCAAGGACGAGAGCTGGAATAAATTCAGGCCATTCTGCAAGACCGTCATGTGTCACAGGAGGGTGACAGCGAGGGCCTAGGAAGAGGCAAGGAGGAGAACGAGCGTAACAACAACTACGCGGAACAATGAGGGCAAGAACATGGAACAACGAAAAACCGCAGAAGGAGACGAGCCCAGTATTCTGAACTGGCTGAGAGGACGACATGAGCAGTAACTGCACGAAGAAGTAGATACAACGGGGCACGAAAGGACAACCCTGATGACTGCCGACAGGTTTTACCGGGGTTGTCTGCCCTCTAAGCGGAGGAAGAAGGAGGAGGGGTTTTTAGTGGGTATGGCAACGATATCCGACCGACTCCCACATAACCCAGTCACTGGGCATGCGTAATAGCAGTTTCCCAACCCCACGCAAAAAAAAAAGTTGTACCATACTTGCTTATCTACGGTATAGGTAGGACTGAACAAACTCTTTGTCAAAACATAGAATATCCACCGAGTGTTAAGGCTCTTTGTTACTGGCTAATGTGACCTCACGAGAGAATGATTTTCCGGCACGATGATGCTGCAGTGGAAAACAATGATGGGTGTGTCTAAGGGCACCAGAACATCGGATTCGTGGAGAAAAGACTTCGCTCGGAAAGGGATTGAAAGTGACGTTACTGTTAATTGGACAATTTCCACGTTAATGGTTAGAGAAGGAAGCTAGTAGCCCTTGAGGGAACGTTGCTAGCGGGAAGCTTCGTCCGTGGAAAAATAAATTCCACCTATCCTCCCGTAGTTGGAACAAAGACTGTTTGCCTGTTTAGGACTGCTAAGGACTTTAATTTACCAAATCTTAAGGTTTATAATGGGTCCTCAGGCTAGCTAAACATATACTGTGGAGATGCGTTGACATCTCGCAATCATCTTATCCGACGGATAGAGTCTGCGTGTGGCGAGACACGGGACATGAACCGTTGGAATGTTTACTGTCACGTGCCGCTACGATTATTTCATTTAAGGACAGCTATAGAATTACTCCATGCCTTTATTAGAGAAAAAGTTCATCCCTTGACCGCGGCTACGTTCGGTGACTGGTTGTCGCCTCGAGGCCAATTGCAGTATCACAAGTTTCGAACAATTACAAACGGACTGGATGGTTACAATTGTTGAATTACAGCTATGGTAGAATCTAGATTACAATGTTACGGGATTTTCCCAAAATTCCAAACGGAAGGTTCCCGTGTTCTTTCATCTCCGATTTATATTTATGCTTGATGTGTCTGGGACCAGTCTGGATATAGCGCAAACTGGCTGGTAAACGATGTATTTGGCAAGAAATGTGGAGTACCAGGCACATCGAATTGTCGACATATCAGCAACAGCAACGGAGATACGTGGAGTTGAATATTTGAGTCTGAATCTGCAAAACAACAATTACAATGCATATAACAGAGACCAGAGTCGATGTTCCGCCGCGCAACACATCTACACTCAATCCCGCGCGGCTTGACAGCCACCGGTCCACGTGCCATCCTTCGAATCCTCCATAGGCCCAAGGACCCACCATAAAGATGGAATCCTAACTGCATTGTTCGCACATATGGTCTAAGTCAATCTGTTTGTCCAAAAAGACTTTCTAATTCTAGAAGGGTTGTCGGTCGGTTTTTAGAAAGGTCCTTGGGTTTATTACGCGCTCTTAAGAATTACGGAGAAAGCGGGTAGTGGCCTGACGAAAAAAGGGGACATCTACCTAACGGAAAATCTGAGTTTTCCCATAAACAATGTCGCCTAGGACCCACGTTGGTAGGAGGATTCTTCCTCCTCTCCTCCTTCCTAACATTAGCCATAACCAATCGGCATCGCGGATCATTGCCCTCACTTTCCTAACTAACAATGTAAGCAACGAATCCGTATTCTTCGTTCAAAGGGCACACCCATACCGAGCTTCGTACTCACATCAGAATAAACTTTAGACTTACATCATCTCTCACGGTGACTAGAGTTCCTGCCATCCCTATAACTCTCACCGTTCCTATATCTCTCAGAGTTCCATCGTCTCTCACGGCGACTAAAGTTCCTGCGATCCCTACAACTCTCACCGTTCCTATATCTCTAAGAGCCTCCTATGGCTCTCACAGTATCCAGAAGTCCGACAGGTCCGACAGCTCTCACGGACCTAGAGCTCCTATAGCTCACACTCTCATCTAAGAATAATCCTTCTCTTCGTTATCTGTATCTTAAGCAACGGCGTTCTTACTCAGTGTGATTGTATAAATCGTTGGAAATACATATATTTTTTATAACTCTGTGACTCCCAGTGTTATACCACAACAACTACACCTATTATCCTAAGCGAAATACGGGGATCGAACTTTTCGCGGTGTCGATTATTCCAATCGTAACGGGAAATTACGACTCCCATTGACGCGTATTCAAACGACCGCGTCTCCCCGCGATAGTTCGAAAATACAGTCGACATAGCGCAAACCGGATAAGTACTGTATTTGGCTGTAATTGTGGAGTATAGCACGCATCGCATTTGCGACATGTATCAAATAGCAGAGCTGACACGTTGGTTTGAACATTTAGGCATGAATATGCAAAACAGCAATTACGCTGAATCTGTCAGTGACCAGAGAAGACATAAGACAGAAGAGCAGATAGAATCGGAAGATGTGCCCTGTGCTCACCAGCAAATCAGGAGCATAACGCTCACCGAATTGTCGTCATATCTGCCATAGAAACGAAGATACGTTGCTTTCGATATTCGAGCATGAATATGTTAAACTGCAATTATGGTGTATTTAACAGAGACAAGAGTGAACAGAACGCTAAGCTACTGATGTGCGCTGTATATGACATCAGATGTCAAATATAACGCACACCGAATTGTCTGGAAGTGTGCCATAGAAACGGAGATTCGTTGGTTCGAATATTTAATACTGAATATGTAAAACTGCAAATACGCAGGGTTCGGCTAGGTCCCGATTTTACATGCATCAAACGGGATAACGTGCACTGTGTTTGGCAGCAAATTTGGAGTATAACGAGCCTCTAATTGTAGCCATATGTGCCATAGAATCGGAGATACGTCGGTTTGAATACTTAATCCTGAATATACGAAATTGCAACAACGCTGGATCTGGCTGGGTCCAGATTTTACATAGCGTAAACCGGATGATGTGCACTGTTCTTGGCATCAGATATGGAATATAACGCGCATCGAATTGTCTACATACCTGCAATCGAAACGTAGTCACGTTGATCTGAATATTTATTCCTGTTGGGAATATGATACATTTACACTGTACATGTGAATGTGTGTGTAAGCGTCAGAGGTCGTCCGGGTATTGGTTGAGACAAAAGACAAGAGTCAGTCGTTAGAAGTATCTGGAAGAGTCGGTTGACAACAGGCGTGCGTGCGAGTAGGATTTTGAGGTCTTAAGAGTATAAGATATATGTATAACAGTTGTGTGCTAAATAAAGGGAATTATTTGTATTTCCGAATCTATTCTATATCTTTTCATGGTAGCAGAGCGTGGTTCATAATTTTGCAAGTTATTTTAGTGCGTGTTTTTCAATATTGCGAGTTAGTTCGAGTGAGTTCTCAGTAAGGAAAGAAACGTTCAAAGGTTACAAAGAGGAAAAATACACTTCGTGCACGTAGGAACGCTTGAGTAAGAGATAAGGAGTCATTTAAAATGGAAAGATCGGAAATCATGATACCTATTTTCGATGGATATTTACGGTATGTGGAAGCAAAGTATAACGATGTTTCTCAGATATAAAGAATGCGAGATTGTCACAACTAGGGTGAAGACAGAAACAGACAATGAAGACTGGGACAAAAAGGATCTGAAGGCAATAAATATTATTTATAGTGCCGTCACGAATAGACAATTGGAATATATTAGAGAAGAAAAAACGGCGTATGAGATAGTGAAAAAGTTTGATGAAATGTACTTGACAGATTCGACGGCACTACAGGTCGTATGCAGAAGGAGATTGGAAGAGATAAAACTTGAGAACTACAGTGATTCAACATCGTTCTTTAGCGATTTCGAAAAATTAATAAACGAATTAAAATGTGCGGGTGCACAAGTGAGTGAGAGGGAAAAACTAACTTACATGCTGAATACGTTACCCGAAGAATACAGCTACATAGCGGATATAGTAGATGCACTGAGAGACGAAAATCAAACGGTAGCGTATTTAGAAAATAAAATTGAAATAGCGGAGAGGAAAAATAAGTCCAATCGAGGAGAAATGCAAACCAACGCCTTTTCTGCAAAAAAGGAAGGATGCTTCAGATGTGGAAGAGTAGGACATTTTGGGAGAGAGTGTCAAAATGGCGTCGAAGCGGGAAACAGTATCAGTTTTTGGCTTGGGTCAACACGTGGTCGCAACAGAGGAGGAGGAAACAAAGGAAATACGAGCAGGGGACATGGAAACTTCCATCGTCAGTCAACAACCGGCACGAGCGAGTGTCACGACCGGCATACTTCAAATCCGATGGACCGATGATGGAGATAGACATGTGGCGGCCTTGGCGACAATGTATATCGCCGAAGTGCCTAATGAGTCATCTGTATCCTAACGGTCCTTCCACCGAATGTCCTAGAAGTGTGACAACGGTCACGTACGCCTACAGGGTAGTGGGGATATTGAGGGATGACAAACAAAGAAGAAACAGATGTTACCGAAAGTCAAATTGTAAGAGCTTCAGTCTTGGAAAGTCACGGCTGGAGCTCAGAACAAAATCGCAGTCAGTGCAAATTCTGAATACAAGAAATAAATTCTCTTGTTTTTTTTGTTACCTTAATTTTTTTCTTTTCGTTCGAGCCTCCTGCTTTTTATTTTACGTGACACGAGCGTGGTAACTCAAGATCAAGCACATGGATAGCAACGGCGCACGCAGCACACAGCGGCGAGGCGAACGAGATAAGTAATTATGAATTAATGTGGCCATTAGATAGCGGTTGCACAGATCACATAATTAACAACGTAAATTATTTCGATAAATCTATTGACCTTAAAGAAGCGGTAAATATATATTTAGGCGATAATAGATCAATAAAGGCAACAAAATTAGCGAATGTTATAAGTTATTTTGAATCATTTGGAAAGCAAAATGAAATAAATGTGCATAATGTTTTTTACGCGAAAGAAATGTCCGCAAACTTGATTAGTTTAGGCAAGTTAAAAGATAATAGGAACACGGTTATTTCAATAGGAAATATTGCAAAAGTAATAGATGAGGACAATAAGCTTACAGCGGTAGCGGTTAAACAAAAGGGAACATATAGAATGAAAAGTATATTGAAAGGGAAGGAGCACTTAGCAAACAGCGCCGAACGTAGTGATATGAGTAAAAAGAAAAGATGGCATAGGATGCTAGGACACGTAAATTTTAAATATTTAAATATTTTGGGTAAAGAACAGCTAGTTACTGGTATACCGAATGAATTTGGAAAGGAATTTTTGAAATGTAGGGTGTGCATGGAAAGGAAAATGCAAAATTTACCATTCAAAAATAATCGAACCAAGGCTAGGGAGATAATGGAAATTATTCATTCGGACGTGCGCCGCCCCTTCAAGACTACCGGATTCAATGAAGAGAAATATTTCATCTCATTTATCAATAATTATAGCAAAATAGCTAGAAGTTATTGTATAAAATCAAAAGATGAGGTGTTTGATTGTTTCGTACAGTTTGTAAATGAAGCCGAGAATTTAACGGGCAAGGGGTTTAAAATATTGAGATGTGATAATGGAAAAGAGTACTTGAATAATCGAATTTATAAATTTGCTAGGGATAAAGGTATCAGAATAAATAACTGCCCAACCTACGTACATGAATAAGACGGGACAACGGAAAGGTATAATAGAACAGTTATGGACATGGCGCGTTGCTTGTTAGCGGAAGCGAAAGTACATAAAATGGCTGGAAATAGATTGGACAGCGGTATACTTGAAAAATCGAATACTGGCAAATACAATAGAGAGAAAGACACCTTTTGAAATATTCTTCGGGAGAAAACCAAGTGTTGAAAATCTACATCTATATGGAAGTAAAGTTTTTGTAAGAACAAAAGAGAGTTTCTAAATGGGATAAGAAGGCAGATATGGGAATTTAGTTTGGATATAGTGAAGTAGGTTACAGAGTCTTATTAGGTGGGAAAATAACAATAGCGAGACATGTAGAGGTCATAGGAACAGACACAAAATGTATCGGCGTTGCGGAAAATTCATTGGATAAAGATAACGATGACATTGAGGATAATGATTTATTGGTAAACATGAATAAGGAAGAGTTAGAAAGTAGGGAAGATGAAAATGATAACAGTCTTGAAGGCTTTGAAAGCTCTGAAAAGATCAGGATGTCACCTGTTCTGGTCCTCCTAATCTCACAGCTCTCTTTTAGGGTCTCCCTTGCCCCCATCAAGTCTTTGTAGACCTGGATCCACTCCTTGTCCTGCCCTACTTTGACGAGGATGGCTTCGGGTCTGTTACGTATCCTCTTCGGTCCCTCCGGCCTCTTTGGCTTGTCCAATGCCGCCCTTCCTGCGTTCGCCTTCCTGACCACCGTCGGGGTGTCCGTTCCTTTTCCTCTCCTTCCGCGGACAGGGATCCAGTCTTCCTTTACATCGCTGTCCGTGCATTCCGTAGTCGCTTTTGCCGAGCTGTTGCTGGCACAGGCTCCTGCGTATGAGGCCTCCACTGTCGTTGGTCTCTTTCTCTTGGTGTCGCCCTTCCTCTCGACAGGTGACATCTCCTTCCTTTTTCCTTCCTTCTCCTCACTCCTCCCCGGAGGGGTGGTCATCCTGGTGGCCGCGACTGTCCTCGCGTTCCTCTTGAGCCTCATCTCGTCCAACATCGAGTGGAGCTTGATCGCTTTTTTACTGATGGCGTCCCTCCTTTTCTTGATGTCGGTATCCTTTTGGCTCATGAGGTAGAGTCTGCTACCTATGTATTGGATTTCGCGGAAGACTTCTGTGATGATTTCCGTCATCGCCTTCCATTCGCTCATCTTAATGACGATACTGTCCTCGTCGTTGCCTTCGGTCTCGGCCGTTGCTCTGTTCGCCATGGCCTTCCTCCTGAGACATGCCCTTGGTGCCGCCGCTTCGCTGCCGCTGTCCGACATTTCCGCCGGTGTGTCTAGCTCCGAGGTGCTGGCCGCTTCGTCCCTAGTTGCCCTCAGCTGGCTCCTGGCCAGGCTTCTCGTTGTGTTGCACGCGCTCCCCTCCACTGGGGACTTTCTTATATATCTGGTGATCTTGTCACCTTTGAAGATTTTTTCCTTGGCGATTTGGGTCGCCTTTTCGGTGGGTGGTGTCTTATCCTTGAGTGCCTGCATTGGCATCTCGACATCCTCGATGATTCCCGGCGATGTCTTCATCAAATTCGAGGTATCTTCTAGTGCTTTTCTTGCACGTCTTTTCCTCTGTGACAACTGCGGGTGTTTCTTGGTCCCCGGTCGTGTTTACCGAACGAGGGGAGGCCCTGGGATCGACCTTCCCCTCGCCGTTCGTCCAGTCGTTGGGTGACCGTCGGGTCGAGCCTGGGACGCTACTCGAATCCCCGACGGGGCCTGGAAGCTCCGAAACACCCTGAGCCGTAAGTTTACTTGACTTACAGTACTTGTCCATATTGTGTTTGTCTTAATATACATATATACATATATATGTATGTTTGAGATGGATGTCCTTCGACGCAGCCGGTCGTCGTATAATCCCACTGTATCTTTCCGTGTGTATGCGATTCGTGTCTGTTCGACGCGGGGAGTTTTGACTGGCCCTCCACGGGGCGCTCTCCACCACTCCTTGGTTACCCAGGTAGCCCGCACGGTGGCGCTTCGGTCGCGCGAACCAAGATGACCCCCGCTCTGCCCCTAACCGCACTTTTCACACACAGCACTTTCAATCGTTTCTCTCGCTTTTATACCAGCGAGCTCACCTATCTCCTGTGTTCCCACTCATTCCGGAGCACTAGAAACTTCACTTTCGTGCACTTTCCGCCCGAATTCTTTAATATACCCAGATATTTCGGTTATGCCTACGGAGCGACGTGCACGTGTCCGTTCTGCTTGCCGCCATCATTTGAACTGATGGTACAACTTCGAATCAGGATGAAAACGAATTCTGTTATCCCGTTGACCGCGGCTTTGTTATTGAACCCAGGATCATTGTCATTAGCTTCCCGAGTACCTAATTATCACGACTACTTGTCAAATTATATATCAATCAAATTTATACTAGTAAATATCTGCTCTATTGCATAACAACAACGTCTAAACCAAATGAAGATTCGTTTCGCGCCTCTAACTCTAATCATAATGTGAACCCGATGTAAGTGAAAATACATGCACATACCATCGATTCTGCCTCACCAGCACTCTCACCCGGAACCGGAACTCGCAGTGCACCGTGACGAACAGCACATATATAAGCTTCCACTCTTAGCCAGACCGTCAGTCGTGCTCGCGCAACAGTAGAAGCAACATGGAGTTTTTTAGATCTCTACTGCGCGTCGTTGGATTGTTCGTGCCAAGTAAGGTAGATATCATTTCCGAACTACCACTGGAGGTTTCGCACTTGATACTTCGAAAATTGGATCCCTCGTCCCTGCAGAGCGCCGCGCTTGTCTCGCGCAAATGGTTCAACGTATGTAGATCCGACAAGTGTCTACGGCGGAAAGTGAGACGTCACATGCGACATACGAGAAAGCGGGTCAAGATGCAATTTCTCGGACCTGCAGCCGCTAAAGCTACCAACCAAGAATTAAGAAGTATAGGACGTGGTGAGGGCAACCTAAGGCACGAAATAAGTTTATCCGCTGCTCGTACGGCGGTCGTCGTTGGAAGGTTACGCGGTCCTCCGAAAATTTCGATGCGAGATCGCCCCATCGATGTTGAACCAATAAAATGTATTAGACTCTAACTCGCGTAAGTACCTTAATTTGACTGCTTGCTCTTGCGAGAACTTGAAACGGTCTTGTCCGGATTCAGAACTGTAGCGTGAAGCTTGAAATAAAATGGTTTTACTGAGACGGCAATGTGTTTCAGTCACGCTAATACTATCGGTATCGTAACAGGCCCATTATTGAATATTAAATAAATCGTATCACCGCTGCGATTGGAGATTTGCCGTCAATTAGATGCGAGATATACTCCTCATTGCCTGCCAAATACAGCTCACATCAGCTGGCTCGTGCTATTATATCATCTCTGGTCCTCGACATATCAAGCGTAATTGCAGTTTTACAAATTAAGGTTAACATATTCAAATGAATGTATCTCCGTTTCTATTGCACATATGGCGACAAAGCGATGCCCGTTACATTACACATCCGATGTCATGTGCACCGCACATCTGCTTGTTTGTACCATGTCAACTCTGCCCTCTGTCAAACCTAGCGAAATTGCTGCTTTACATATTCATGATTAATTATTCAAATCACCGTATCGCCGTTTGCATTGCAGATATGCCGACAATTCGATGCGCGATGTACGCCACTTTTGCCGCCAAACACAATGCATATTATATAGTTTGAGTTATGTAACGTGTGGGCGCAGCCAAACTCAGCGTATTTGCAATTATGCATTTTCAGGCGAAATATTCAAATATTACATATTCAAATGAACGTATCTCGGTTTCTATGTCGCCTATTCGATGCGCAGAATACTCCACATATGATACCAATTCAGCCGGTCTGTGCTATGTCAACTCTGGACCCTGTAAAATCCAGCGTAATTGTAGTTTTTGTTGTTAATGCTTAAATATTGCATTCCAAGCTTCGCCGATTCTTTTGCACATATGTCGACAATTCCATACGCCTTGTACTCCGCATTTGCTGCAGTTACATTGCCCATCAGCTCGCTTGCGCTGCGTAAACTCTGGTCCCTGCAAAATCCAGCCCAAACGCAATTTTGTATGTTCAGGCTTAAATATTCAAATCAACGTGACTCCGATTCCATAGCACATATGTCGATGCGCGCTATATTCCACATTGACTGCCATACGCAGAGCGCTTCATCTGGTTTAAGCCGTGTTAAATCCGGAACGAGTCAAATCCAGCGTATTTGTAGTTTTGCATATTCAAGCCTAGTTATTCAAGTGAAACTATCTCCGTATCCATTGCAGGGACGTCAACAACAGGATGTGCGTAACACTGCATATTTGCTGCCAAATACAGCACACATCAGCCCGTTTGCACACTGTCAAGACTGGACACGGCGAAATCCAGCGTGATTGCAGTTTTGGATATTAATGCTTACATATTCGAATGAAAGTATCTCCGCTTGTTTTGCAGAAACATTGGCCATACGATGCGCGTTATATTCCACATCTGATGCCAAGTACAGTGCACATCATACGGTTTACGCTATGTAAAATCTGGACCCAGCCAGATCCAGCGTAGTTGCAGTTTCGTATGTTCAGGATTAAGTATTCAAACCGACGTATCTCCGATTCTACTTCACATATGGCTACAATTAGAGGCTCGTTATACTCCAAATTTGCTGCCAAACACAGTGCACGTTATCCCGTTTGATGCATGTAAAATCGGGACCCAGCCGAACCCTGCGTATTTGCAGTTTTACATATTCAGTATTAAATATTCGAATCAACGAATCTCCGTTTCTATGGCACACTTACAGACAATTCGGTGCGCGTTATATTTGACATCTGATGTCATATACAGCGCACATCAGTAGGTTAGCGTTTTGTTCACCCTTGTCCCTGTCAAATACACCATAATTGCAGTTTAGCATAGTCATGCTTGAATATCGAAAGCAACGTATCTTCGTTTCTACGGCAGATATGACGACAATTCGGTGAGCGTTATGCTCCTGATTTTCTGGTGAGCACAGAGCACATTTTCCGATTCTATCTTCTCTTCTGTCTTAAGTCTGCTCTGGTCACTGACAGATTCAGCGTAATTTCTGTTTTGCATATTCATGCCTAAATGTTCAAACCAACGTATCAGCGCTGCTATTGGATACATGTCGCAAATGCGATGCGCGCTATACTCCACAATTACAGCCAAATACAGTACTTATCCGGTTTGCGCTATGTCGAATGTATTTTCGAACTATCGCGGGGAGACGCGATCGTTTGAATACGCGTCAATGGGAGTCGTAAATTCCCGTTACGATTGGAATAATCGACACCACGAATAGTTCGATCCCCGTATTTCGCTTAGGATAATAGGTGTAGTCGTTGTGGTATAACACTGGGAGTCACAAAGTTATAAAAAATGTTCTGTCGCGCAACACATCTGCACGCCATCCCGCGCGGCTTGCCAACCACCGGTCTACCTGCCGTCCTTCTAACACTCCATAGGCCCAAGGACCCACTATAAAGTTGCAATTCTAGCTGCATTGTTCGCACACATGGTCTAAGCACATCTGTTTGCCAGAAGAGACTTTCTAATTCCAGAAGTATTTTCGGCCGGTTTTTAGAATTATGTGCTCTTAAGAATTACGAAGAAAGCGGAGATATACCTAACGAAAAATCTGAGTTTCCCTGTAAACAATGTCGCCTAGGACCCAAGTTGGTAGGAGGTTTCTTCCTCCTCTCTTCCTTCCTAACATTGGTCCCAACCAATCGACATCGCGGATTATTGCCCTCACTCTACTAACTAAAAATGTAAGCAACGAATCCGCGTTCTTCGTTCAAAGGGCACACCCATACCAAGCTTTCCTCCTTATTCACATTAGAATAAGCTTCAGAGTTTTCCATCGTCTCTCACGGTGACTAGAGTTCCTGCATTCCCTACAACTCTCACCGTTCCTATATCTCTCACATTTTCCTACCACAGTCAAAGATCTAACGCCTAACTTCTAACATTAAGTCTCATACCGTGCTAAGTTATTAAGTGATTATATCTATTCAATCGTGTGTACTAAGTGTTGGAAATATAAATTTTAACTCTGTGAGCCACAGTGTTATCATACCTGAATCACCCCTATTATCTTAATCGAAATACGGGGATCGAACTATTCGTGGTGTCGATCATTCTAATCGTAACGGGAATTTACGACTCCCGTTGGCGCGTATTCTAACGACCGCGTCTCCCCGCGATAGCTCGAAAATACATGGTCCTTCGAGCCGGATCACGTGCCATCAAAGAAGTGCACTGACCAGTGACTATACAGTGTCACGTGAAATCCACATTCCAACACCTAGTCAACTGACCAAAGGAGCCGCCACCGGAGAGGAACACCTCCTTCGTTCAGCATCTACACGAGACCACGCCACACTGTAGCGAGTAAAAAACGACTGTCGGACCAACGCCCATTTGATCAAGGTAAGATCGTTCCTACCATTAAAATCAAACATGGCTCAACCTGACTCGATCAGCACATTGCGGCGGAGACGAAACGGCCTCGCCAACCGCTTTACAATCACGAAGCGCCAACTCGATGAATACGAAGAGTCTGGGCAAGTAAACAAGGGCTACTTAGTATCTTGCCGCAATTCGTTCGACGAGTATTGGAGGAAATTAAGCGCGGTTCAAGGCGAGCTAGAAGTGTTAGATCAGGGGGAAATTGCTTGTAGAGCCTCTTTGTTGCAAGAGCATCTGGAGATTAACACACGACTCATAGATCTCTTTGACCAAATACCAGCAACAACCCCCTCGACAACAAAAACACGCGACTCATGCGTGAACCCTGAGCCGACACCAATCACTTTACCAGAGGTCAGCTTGCCTCAGTTCGACGGTGCCTTTGAGAACTGGACCTATTCCTATGACACGTTCTCATCCACAGTGGACCGCAATGAACATTTGACCGAAGTGCAAAAAGTCCAACACGAGTCGACGCATCAAGTCGAAGCTGTCCAACTCGAGATAGAATTATTAGACTCGGATGGACAATCGCGCGATCTCGAAATCAGAGAGCAATATGAAGATATATACGAGCGGCTAAGACGTAACCAACGTGTCGCACGGCAAGCCCCGTCATCGAGACCGAGAACCAGTGAATCCGCCGCTGCTATCAAATCGCCACGAAATGTCTTCATTCAACCAACCTCTCACGATCCACTGGACCGGAAGGAAGTGAATCCCGTCCAGGACAACAAGAATCAAACTCCGCCGACGGGGAACACAACTTTACATATTACACCTGACATGGACGTCATAGCAGAGAATCTTTCTCCGGGCCCTAACGTGAAGAACTCTCCATCGCCATGGCGGCGAGGAGCCACGCCTGCGAGTGACCCAGATCGAGATAATCGCCACGCTATTACTACTATGACTAATCATTTAATTGTCGGTAGTTTTCAGAACGCGCCAGCTGATTTCAACACTTGTCCACTAAGCCCACAGATCACTACGTCGGACAAATCGCTGATTTTGTCTTTTGCGGATTGTTGGACTACGCCGGTACAACTACCAGCCATCAGCGAGAAGGCGCAATCCGAAGGGGTCAACGGGGGGAGCCTCATCCCTCAATCAACCATGACCTCCTTCACGTTTCCACAGCCGAAACAAGAACGAGGATGTCCAAATGACATGCAATACTTTCACGGGTCTGATGTTGCAGAAATACCATATAAGAAAGGCGAAACCTGCTCGAGGTCTTACCATAAAACAAGCTACGATACCTGGGACAAGACAACTCAATTGGGCCAAATCATCGGGGGGAGCTCAGTTCCCCAATCAAACACAAAACTCTGCGACGTGTTTGAACCTGTACCATGCATCATCGGAGTTTCATTCAATGACACCTCGTGGGCCGAGGTGTTCCACAATACTTCATGGGCCAAGCTGTTTCACGACGCGTCCTGGATCGTGAAGTTCATCACGCCCTCCGCGCGACGTCGAACCAGACTCCAGGACAGACGAATACCCTCAGCGCACCGGCCTTTCGGTCGTATAATCAAATTCCTCCTGGCGATCACGACATCTTCTGGACGGCCACAGTCCACACGGCAGCAACAATCAACAAGAAGGCGGATAGGAGATTTAATTAACTCTACCTCTATAGAATTTTGATCGGTGCCCTCTCAACGGGGGGAGGATGTTCTGTCGCGCAACACATCTGCACGCCATCCCGCGCGGCTTGCCAACCACCGGTCTACCTGCCGTCCTTCTAACACTCCATAGGCCCAAGGACCCACTATAAAGTTGCAATTCTAGCTGCATTGTTCGCACAAATGGTCTAAGCACATCTGTTTGCCAGAAGAGACTTTCTAATTCCAGAAGTATTTTCGGCCGGTTTTTAGAATTATGTGCTCTTAAGAATTACGAAGAAAGCGGAGATATACCTAACGAAAAATCTGAGTTTCCCTGTAAACAATGTCGCCTAGGACCCAAGTTGGTAGGAGGTTTCTTCCTCCTCTCTTCCTTCCTAACATTGGTCCCAACCAATCGACATCGCGGATTATTGCCCTCACTCTACTAACTAAAAATGTAAGCAACGAATCCGCGTTCTTCGTTCAAAGGGCACACCCATACCAAGCTTTCCTCCTTATTCACATTAGAATAAGCTTCAGAGTTTTCCATCGTCTCTCACGGTGACTAGAGTTCCTGCATTCCCTACAACTCTCACCGTTCCTATATCTCTCACATTTTCCTACCACAGTCAAAGATCTAACGCCTAACTTCTAACATTAAGTCTCATACCGTGCTAAGTTATTAAGTGATTATATCTATTCAATCGTGTGTACTAAGTGTTGGAAATATAAATTTTAACTCTGTGAGCCACAGTGTTATCATACCTGAATCACCCCTATTATCTTAATCGAAATACGGGGATCGAACTATTCGTGGTGTCGATCATTCTAATCGTAACGGGAATTTACGACTCCCGTTGGCGCGTATTCTAACGACCGCGTCTCCCCGCGATAGCTCGAAAATACATGGTCCTTCGAGCCGGATCACGTGCCATCAAAGAAGTGCACTGACCAGTGACTATACAGTGTCACGTGAAATCCACATTCCAACACCTAGTCAACTGACCAAAGGAGCCGCCACCGGAGAGGAACACCTCCTTCGTTCAGCATCTACACGAGACCACGCCACACTGTAGCGAGTAAAAAACGACTGTCGGACCAACGCCCATTTGATCAAGGTAAGATCGTTCCTACCATTAAAATCAAACATGGCTCAACCTGACTCGATCAGCACATTGCGGCGGAGACGAAACGGCCTCGCCAACCGCTTTACAATCACGAAGCGCCAACTCGATGAATACGAAGAGTCTGGGCAAGTAAACAAGGGCTACTTAGTATCTTGCCGCAATTCGTTCGACGAGTATTGGAGGAAATTAAGCGCGGTTCAAGGCGAGCTAGAAGTGTTAGATCAGGGGGAAATTGCTTGTAGAGCCTCTTTGTTGCAAGAGCATCTGGAGATTAACACACGACTCATAGATCTCTTTGACCAAATACCAGCAACAACCCCCTCGACAACAAAAACACGCGACTCATGCGTGAACCCTGAGCCGACACCAATCACTTTACCAGAGGTCAGCTTGCCTCAGTTCTACGGTGCCTTTGAGAACTGGACCTATTCCTATGACACGTTCTCATCCACAGTGGACCGCAATGAACATTTGACCGAAGTGCAAAAAGTCCAACACGAGTCGACGCATCAAGTCGAAGCTGTCCAACTCGAGATAGAATTATTAGACTCGGATGGACAATCGCGCGATCTCGAAATCAGAGAGCAATATGAAGATATATACGAGCGGCTAAGACGTAACCAACGTGTCGCACGGCAAGCCCCGTCATCGAGACCGAGAACCAGTGAATCCGCCGCTGCTATCAAATCGCCACGAAATGTCTTCATTCAACCAACCTCTCACGATCCACTGGACCGGAAGGAAGTGAATCCCGTCCAGGACAACAAGAATCAAACTCCGCCGACGGGGAACACAACTTTACATATTACACCTGACATGGACGTCATAGCAGAGAATCTTTCTCCGGGCCCTAACGTGAAGAACTCTCCATCGCCATGGCGGCGAGGAGCCACGCCTGCGAGTGACCCAGATCGAGATAATCGCCACGCTATTACTACTATGACTAATCATTTAATTGTCGGTAGTTTTCAGAACGCGCCAGCTGATTTCAACACTTGTCCACTAAGCCCACAGATCACTACGTCGGACAAATCGCTGATTTTGTCTTTTGCGGATTGTTGGACTACGCCGGTACAACTACCAGCCATCAGCGAGAAGGCGCAATCCGAAGGGGTCAACGGGGGGAGCCTCATCCCTCAATCAACCATGACCTCCTTCACGTTTCCACAGCCGAAACAAGAACGAGGATGTCCAAATGACATGCAATACTTTCACGGGTCTGATGTTGCAGAAATACCATATAAGAAAGGCGAAACCTGCTCGAGGTCTTACCATAAAACAAGCTACGATACCTGGGACAAGACAACTCAATTGGGCCAAATCATCGGGGGGAGCTCAGTTCCCCAATCAAACACAAAACTCTGCGACGTGTTTGAACCTGTACCATGCATCATCGGAGTTTCATTCAATGACACCTCGTGGGCCGAGGTGTTCCACAATACTTCATGGGCCAAGCTGTTTCACGACGCGTCCTGGATCGTGAAGTTCATCACGCCCTCCGCGCGACGTCGAACCAGACTCCAGGACAGACGAATACCCTCAGCGCACCGGCCTTTCGGTCGTATAATCAAATTCCTCCTGGCGATCACGACATCTTCTGGACGGCCACAGTCCACACGGCAGCAACAATCAACAAGAAGGCGGATAGGAGATTTAATTAACTCTACCTCTATAGAATTTTGATCGGTGCCCTCTCAACGGGGGGAGGATGTTCTGTCGCGCAACACATCTGCACGCCATCCCGCGCGGCTTGCCAACCACCGGTCTACCTGCCGTCCTTCTAACACTCCATAGGCCCAAGGACCCACTATAAAGTTGCAATTCTAGCTGCATTGTTCGCACAAATGGTCTAAGCACATCTGTTTGCCAGAAGAGACTTTCTAATTCCAGAAGTATTTTCGGCCGGTTTTTAGAATTATGTGCTCTTAAGAATTACGAAGAAAGCGGAGATATACCTAACGAAAAATCTGAGTTTCCCTGTAAACAATGTCGCCTAGGACCCAAGTTGGTAGGAGGTTTCTTCCTCCTCTCTTCCTTCCTAACATTGGTCCCAACCAATCGACATCGCGGATTATTGCCCTCACTCTACTAACTAAAAATGTAAGCAACGAATCCGCGTTCTTCGTTCAAAGGGCACACCCATACCAAGCTTTCCTCCTTATTCACATTAGAATAAGCTTCAGAGTTTTCCATCGTCTCTCACGGTGACTAGAGTTCCTGCATTCCCTACAACTCTCACCGTTCCTATATCTCTCACATTTTCCTACCACAGTCAAAGATCTAACGCCTAACTTCTAACATTAAGTCTCATACCGTGCTAAGTTATTAAGTGATTATATCTATTCAATCGTGTGTACTAAGTGTTGGAAATATAAATTTTAACTCTGTGAGCCACAGTGTTATCATACCTGAATCACCCCTATTATCTTAATCGAAATACGGGGATCGAACTATTCGTGGTGTCGATCATTCTAATCGTAACGGGAATTTACGACTCCCGTTGGCGCGTATTCTAACGACCGCGTCTCCCCGCGATAGCTCGAAAATACAAAAAATATATGTATTTCCAACGATTTATACAATCACACTTAGTAAAAACGCCGTTGCTTAACATACAAATAACGAAGAGAAGGATTATTCTTAGATGAGAGTGTGGGCTATAGGTGCTCTAGGTCCGTGAGAGCAGTAGGAGCTGTCGGACTTCTGGATACTGTGAGAGAAATAGGAGGCTCTTAGAGATATAGGAACGGTGAGAGTTATAGGGATTGCAGGAACTTTAGTCACCGTGAGAGACGATGGAACTCTGAGAGATATAGGAACGGTGAGAGTTATAGGGATTGCAGGAACTCTAGTCACCGTGAGAGATGATGTAACTCTAAAGCTTATTCTGATGTGAGTACGAAGCTCGGTATGGGTGTGCCCTTTGAACGAAGAACACGGATTCGTTGCTTACATTGTTAGTTAGGAAAGTGAGGGCAATGATCCGCGATGCCGATTGGTTATGACTAATATTAGGAAGGAAGAGAGGAGGAAGAATCCTCCTACCAACGTGGGTCCTAGGCGACATTTTTTATGGTAAAACTCAGATTTTCCGTTGGGTAGATGTCCGCTTTTTTCGTCAGGCCACTACCCGCTTTCTCCGTAATTCTTAAGAGCGCGTAATAAACCCAAGGACCTTTCTAAAAACCGACCGACAACACTTCTAGAATTAGAAAGTCTTTTCGGACAAACAGATTGACTTAGACCATATGTGCGAACAATGCAGTTAGGATTTCATCTTTATGGTGGGTCCTTGGGCCTATGGAGGATACGAAGGATGGCACGTGGACCGGTGGCTGTCAAGCCGCGCGGGATTGAGTGCAGATGTGTTGCGTGGCAGAACATCGACTCTGGTCTCTGTTATATGCAGTGTAATTGTTAATTGCAGTTTTTCATATAAATTATTATATATTCAAATCCACGCATCTCCGTTACTGTTGGAAATGTGTCGACAGTACGATTTGCCTTGTATTCCACATTTCTTGCAAATTAAACCAATATCATTCAATTAGCGCTATGTCCACTCGGGTCCGGTCAAACCCAACGCAACTGCAGTTTTGCATTATCAAACCTAAATAATCAAATTAATGAATCTCCGTTTCGATTACAGATATGTGGAAAATTAGATGCGCTTTATACTCCGTAGTTGCTACTACATACAGCTCACATCATCTGGTTTGCGCTATGTCAAATCCGGACCCCGTGAAATCAAGCGTAAATGCAGTAATGCATGATCAGTGTGCAATACTCAGATCGACGTGACTCAGTTTCTGTTGCAGATATGTCGACAAAACGGTGCGCGTTATATTCCACATCGACTGCCATACACTGGGCGCTTCATCTGGTTTAAGCCATGTTAAATACGGAACGAGTCAAATCCAGCGTATTTGTAGTTTTGCACATTCAAGCCTAATATTCAAGTGAATGTATCTCCGTCTTCATAGTAAGTATGTTCACAATAGGATGCATGTTATACTCCACATTTGCTGCCAAATACAGCACACATTAGACAGCTTGCACATGGTCAAGACTGGACTCGGTGAAATCCAGCGTGACTGCAGTTTTGGATATTAATGCTTGCATATTCGAATCGAGGTATCTCCGCCTGTTTTGCAGAAACGTAGGCCATACGATGCGCCTTATATTCCACATCTGATGCCAAATCAGCCGGTTTGTGCTATGCCAACTCTGGACCCTGTAAATTCTAGCATAATTGCAGTTTTTGCTATTAATGCTTAAATATTGCTTTCAAAGTCTCTCCGCTTGTTTTGCACATATGTCGACAATTCGATACGCCTTATAATCTACATTTGCTACAGTTACATTACTCATCAGTTTGTTTGAGCTATGTCAACTCTGGTCTCTGCCAAAACCTGCCAAAATGCAATTTTGCATGTTCAGGAATTGAAAAGATATAGAATGGATTCGGAAATACAAATAATTCCCTTTATTTAGCACACAACTGTTGTACATATATCTTATACTCTAAAGACCTCGAAATGCTACTAGCACGCACGCTTGTTGTCAACCGGCTCCTCCAGATACTTCTAACGCCTGACTCTTGTCTTTTGTCCCAACTAAGGCCTGGAAGTCCTCTGACGCTTACAGTGGTTTCTCAGTCTGATTCGTGTATTTTCCATGTATGTTATATCAGATTTCTTGAATATTATTTCGTCACAGTGTAAAATGTGTCTTTTTTATACTTGCGAACTGGTTAATTCTATCGTTGTTACTGAATATTATAATATTCTGGTACGTTAGTGTATTTGTAATGGTATAGAATGGATTCGGAAATACAAATAATTCCCTTTATTTAGCACACAACATTTATACATATATCTTATACTCTAAAGACCTCGAAATGCTACTAGCACGCACGCTTGTTTTCAACCGACTCTTCCAGATACTTCTAACGACTGGCTCCTGTCTTTTGTCTCATCCAAGACCCGGACGTCCTCTGACGCTTACACACACATTCGCATGTACAGTGTAAATGTATCATATTCCCAACACGCCTCCTTACATTTATACTGTACACTCAATCGTATTTACATGCATTGAGGAATTACGTAACAGAAACTTTAACACTTATTTATTTACATTTCTCTTATTTTACATTCATCCATGACCTAAACCTTTCGAATTTCTCTCTACACAGTGCCTTCGTAAAAATATCCGCAGTATTTTCGTCTGTAATTACTTTAAATGTTTGTCTTGTTCTCCTTTAAGCACTCGTGAACATAGTGGTAATGAACTTCAATGTGTTTAGAATTTTTTGTAAAATTTCCGTGCTTTGCTATACTTATCACTCCAGAGTTATCCTCATAAATTTTTACAGGGTTATCGTCTAGATTTACATTGAAGATTTTCATAATTTCCCTAATAGACATTAATTCACTCACCGCTTCCGATAGGGCTACATACTCTGCATACGTCGAGGCTTTTGTCACACACCTTTGTTTTTTTAGACTTTCCAACCAATTACATTTCCATACAATCTAATTACATATCCAGAAGTCGATTTCCTATCTAAATGATCTCCTGCCCAATCAGCGTCCACATAACAATCTATCGTTTCACATTTTTTATTCCTTTTATAATCTAATCTTAAATCTCTAGTTCGGTACAAATAATTCAATATTCGCAAAGCATATTTAAAATGTGTCTCATTACAACAATCTTGAAATCTACTCAAATAATTCACACTATAACTTATATCGGGTCTGGTATTTTCACTAATATACAACAATGCGCCAATTAAATTTTTGTATCCAATATCCTCTCTATTTATCACAGCTTTTTCAATTTTTAAGTTGGTCTCCATAGGTGCACAGTACAATTTGCTATTTTGTAACTTACGTTTGTTTGCTAATGATTCAATGTATTTCCTTTGGCATAATCTTATTTCATTTTTGAAATAATCATAGTCTATATTTATTCCAAGATATTCTTTGACTTCACCTAAATCTTTCATTTCAAATCTATTAGTTAATAACTTCTTTACCCTGTGTATCTTCCTTTTATTTTTACTGCAAATTAGCAAATCGTCTACATACATTAGCAAATATGCAACAATTTCTCCCTCTCCATGTGTATATAGGCACAACTCTATGTTATTCTTTTTAAAACCTAATCTCGTCACATACATATCAAGACACTCATACCACTCCCTTCGACTTTCTTTTAACCCATAAAGCGCTTTCGATAGTTTACAAACTCTATTCGTTCCGTCCGCATATCCCTTTGGTTGATTTACATATACCTCCGAGGTTACTTCACCATTTAAAAAAGCAGTTTCTACATTCATTTGCTCAATAATTAATCCACTTTGATAGCAATATCTTAAAGGTCTCATTACTCGCTACTGGGGAGTATATGTCATCGGCTACGTTTCTTTGTTGGAATCATCTTACCACTAATCTAGCCTTATACCTGTCATCTGATTTTCTCGTGTAAACCCATTTTACATCTAATACGTCTTTGCCTTTTACACTTTCTACCAATTTCCAAGTTTTATTCTTATAAAGACATTCTATTTCCTTATTCATAGCTTGTTTAAAATCTTCACTATCTTCACAACAAATCGCCTCCTCAAATGTACAAGGGATATCTACACTACAATAATTTGCATGGATTTCACTAATGTTTTCTTTTTCTGGGTATCTTACTGGAGTTCTCTTATTACGTGTAGATCTTCCAGGGATGTTTAAGCTGTCAAGACTGTTATCATTTTCATCTTTCCTACTTTCTAACTCTTCCTTACTCATTCCTTATTCATGTTTACCAATAAATCATTATCCTCAATGTCATCGTTTTCTTTATCGAATGAATTCTCCACAAAACCGGTACATTTTGTGTCTGTTTCTATGACCTCTACATGTCTCGCTATTGTTATTTTCCCACCTAATAAGACTCTGTAACCTACTTCACTATATCCAAACTAAATTCCCATATCTGCCTTCTTATCCCATTTAGAAACTCTCTTTTGTTCTTACAAAAACTTTACTTCCATATAGATGTATATCTTCAACACTTGGTTTTCTCCCGAAGAATATTTCAAAAGGTGTCTTTCTCTCTATAGTATTTGCCAGTATTCGATTCTTCAAGTATACCGCTGTCCAATCTATTTCCAGCCAGTACCTTTTATGTACTTTCGCTTCCGCTAACAAGCAACGCGCCATGTCCATCACTGTTCTATTACACCTTTCCGTTGTCCCGTTTAATTCATGTACGTAGGTTGGGCAGTTATTTATTCTGATACCTTTATCCCTAGCAAATTTATAAATTCGATTATTCCAGTACTCTTCTCCATTATCATATCTCAATATTTTAAACCACTTGCCCGTTAAATTCTCGGCTTCATTTACAAACTGTACGAAACAATCAAAGACCTCACCCTTTGATTTTATACAATAAATTCTAGCTATTTTGCTATAATCATCGATAAATGAGATGAAATATTTCTCTTCATTGAATCCGGTAGTCTTAAAGGGACCGCACACGACCGTATGAATAATTTCCATTATCTCCCTAGCCTTGGTTAGATTATTTTTGAATGGTAAATTGTGCATTTTACTTTCTATACACACCCTATATTTCAAAAATTCCTTCTGAAATTCTTTCGGTATACCAGTAACTAGCTGCTCTTTAACCAAAATATTTAAATATTTAAAATTTACGTGTCCTAACATCCTATGTCATCTTTCCTTTTTACTCATACCACTACCTTCAGCGCTGTTTGCTAAGTGCTCCTTCCCTTTCAATATACTTTTCATTCTATATGTTCCCTTTCCTTTAACCGCTACCGCTGTAAGCTTATTGTCCTCATCTATTACTTTTGCAATATTTCCTTTTGAAATAACCGTGTTTTTATTATCTGTTAACTTGCCTAAACTAATCAAGTTTGCGGACATTTCTTTCGCGTAAAAAACATTATTCATATTTATTTCATTTTGCTTTCCAAATGCTTCAAAATAACTTATAACATTCCCTACTTTTGTTGCCTTTATCGATCTATTATCGCCTAAATATATATTTACCGGTTCTTTAAGGTCAATAGATTTATCGAAATAATTTACGTTATTAATTATGTGATCTGTGCAACCGCTATCTAATAGCCACATACCTCATTATTACTTATCTCGTTCGCCTCGCCGCTGTGTGCTGCGTGCGCCGTTGCTATTGTCACGTAGAATGAGAAAGAAATTTAAAGGAAAGAAGAAAACTTTATTTTTTCCTCGTTTATATACTTCTGAACTCTAGCCGTGGCCGTACGAGACTGAGGCTCTTACAATATTTTCTTACTTTCGGTGACATCTGTTTCTTCTTTTGTTTTTCATCCTTCATTATCCCCGCTAACCTGTAGGCGTACGTGACTGTTGCTACGCTTCTTGAACATTCGGTGGAAGGACCGTTAGGACATAGATGAACCCTCAGGTACTCCGGCAATATACATTGTCGCCAAGGTCGCCATGTGTAATGTTCAAGTATCGGCTGTCTGGAGAATGTTTAGAAGTGGTCGCCTAAGGTGACGTCAGGGCAAAAGTATTTGTGGTTACACTCCCCCCTCCTTAGAATGAACTTAGTCCTCGAAGTTCCTTTTCCTCTTTAAGATAGATGGGTGAAATTTTGCCTTGGGTGTTTCCAGGTCGAAGGTTACTTATGAATCGTTGCTGGTGCTGGGCACAGGTAGAATCGGGGTGAATACGTTGATAGGTGCCGGGTTGATTGGCATCGGAGCGCTGGCTGGTGGATTGTTATTTGTCGTGTTTCGCTTGATTTTACAACAGAATAAATGAAAACACAATTTCGGCATTCCTATTTTGTTGAGAAAGTATAACCATATGAGAGCAATGGATAAATATCCTATAATTTGTAATATAGATATTCCCCGTGATTCAACTTGATCGATTCTATGAGCAAAAGTTAGTTGATTCGTTTGATCTTCGATTCCATCTAGAGTGTTTTTGTATCCGTAATTATCGTTAATAAGTTTTGGAGTTTTCTCTAGTTTATTTAGTAAAATAATCCAGTCTGAATCATTAGTTACATTGACTGTTTTGATTTTAATCTCGTAAGAAATTTCCTTGCTACTACCACTGATTCTCATATGGTTATTCTTGTACAATATGTCTACGGTTTTATTAGTTTGTAACAAAGATGGTGTCTCTAGTCTAACAATTTGATGTGTCTTTTCTTCGAAAATGCTCAGATCTATTGGTTTTTCTGGTATAGCTATAAAATGATTCTCAGCGTTTAATGGGATAAAAGTTATATCTTCAATGTTACAAACTACTACCTTACAGAATTTGACAGTGTTTTCTGCGCTTAAGATTTCAGAGTTACAATCGTGCTTCACTCGACGGTCGTGAATCGGCTGAGTTTGTTTGCAAATGTAAAAGTCAGATATAGAACGGCATTGCTTATCCAAGTAGTTTTGATCGACATTGATGTAATTTAGTCCTGACGTTAAAAATATCGGATGAACTACTAAAGGTGCAAAAAACACTTTGTTCGTGAGAGATGGTGTGGGATATATTTGCTCTATATCCCATTCCATGTCCATAACTGTTGGTACAGAAATTACAAAAAAAACTTTGTTTTGTCGAGTAAACAATGTGAGTTCTGAGATATCTAAAATATTTTGGAAATTCTCTTCCTTTGGTATAAAAGCGTTTCCTACTGTATTGCTACCTAGTACTTGGGCGTAATTGTTAATAAAAGTTCCGGGATCAATAATCTGTGGGCTTATTATTCCTTGTTTTCCTAAGATGATTAAATTGAATATTTCGTCGATTTGGAAATGTAAGTCAGAGAGTGAGCTTTCTAGAGCTATGACTTTTATTAAGGTGATCTCGTTTTTGTTAAGCGTTTTAAGTTCGTTTGTTACACCTGTGTCTACTTGTTTCAGTCGCTGGATGACGTCGTTATTTAAAATTCGTTTAATCAAAGCTGTCTGGTTAGCTACTATGGTTTTTAGGCTGTTACCTTCTTCAAAGAGTTTGTCTATATTTTTGTTGATTATATCTAGATCGTTCGCGGCTAGGGTTCCAAAAAGAGTTTTACTAATAGATCCGATAGCGTCTACTAGTCCTCATCTACTTCTGAGATGAATGTGAGCTAAGAATCGTAATTCGATGCTAAGTGTTCTGACGTTATTTAGTTTTGCTTGCAAAGAGCGTATTTCTGGTAATATGTTACAGTCTTTTCGTGTCTCGCAATGATTCCTAACTTCGGCTACTCCCTTTTCAATATATCTTACTTGTTCCAATACAGCACAAATATCTAGTCCTATAATAACATTTATGTGTTCGCTATAAGGATATGCTTTGGATATTTTCTCATGAAATATTCCATTATTGTCAATAGGGGTTATGTTTAATCCGTTAAGGGTGGTAAATCCGACGGCAAGGGTGATCGTCCTGAAAAATAAGGTTTTATTCCGTTACCGTGGATTTTCTTAACTCGGTATCTAATGAGAATCTCATAATACGGTGTCTTGACTGATTTAATAACGTAGGGTCCTAACCATTCGTCGTCCAATTTATCCGACTTATGATCGTTGTGAAGGAGTATACGATCTCCTTCCTTAAATAAGGTTTGAGTTCTAATGATTTTTCTTGTCTGATCTCTCATGTACCTCTTTCTACTTTGTTCAAGAGTGTTCTTCGCTATCATTCTATATTTTTGCAATTGTTTTTGCCATAGTGCAAACATTTCTTCGTAGGTGTAATTGGAAGTTCGGGATACGGAAGACGGGAGGTTGGCTTTTCTTCCAAATGTTAGTTCGAAGGGTGAAAATCCAGTTGCATCGTGTATCGCGGTATTATACCCTAGGCAAATAAAGTCTAATACCTGATCCCATTCTTTATTAGAATCGTGTAGGCTCGTGCGAATCATGTCTTTTACTGTGGCGTGTGTTCGTTCTAAGGATCCGTTAGATTGAGGATGAAAACTAGTGGTCTTTATATGTTTGATTTTAAATGCTTCCTCGAATTTTTCCATTAGTTCGCTAATAAAGTTTCGTCCCTGGTCTGTTAGTATCGTTTTGGGTGCTGAGAAGATGTAAATGTAGTGATGTAGTACTGCATCGATAATCGATTCGGTTCGTTGTGTTTTCAGTGGTACTAAAACGAGATATTTCGTTAGGTCATCGTGAATCGAAAGAATGTATTGATTTCCACGTGTGGTTTTAGGCATCGGACCAATTAGATCCATGGCTATCTTTTCGTTTGGTTCTACTGGTGTCTGATGAATTACGGGTTGTTCCTTGGGTCTGATTCTAACTAGCTTTTGTCGTCGACAAGATTCGCAATTTTTTATAAAATCTTCTATCCTCTCCATGAGGCGTGGGATTTTGAATTGGTCTTTGATTTTCTATATGTCTTTTGAATACCCAAGTGTCCACTAATGTCGTTATGGTTTTCGCGTATAATGTCTAGAGCTTGTTCCTCAGTTATGGTTTGTATTGGTTCGTATGCAAAAGTTATTTCTTCAATTTGGTCATTATTAAACATGAGTGTTACTTTGATCCTAGCTTTTTCGGTTTCGGTAAAACTATTGTCTCCTATCCCAATTTTCTTGTGTTTCTTGGTTAGTTCAAAAATTTTTCGAATCCAAGTATCTTTGTCGAATGGACCTAATGTTTCTCTATTCAACTGATAGAAGGTGTGATCGTTTGGCGTGATTTTAAGTCGTCTCGGGGGTGTCGCGTCTTCTGACCATGCGTTAAAGTGTTCTACAATATTTTCGGAGTTTGCAGGTGTGTCTGGGACTGATTTGTCGGTAATTTGGTAAATTTTTCTGGAAAGTGCGTCGGCTGCTGTGTTCTCTTTACCTTTGCAATACTGAATATCGTACTCGTATTCTTCGAGTTTAAATCTCCATCTAATCAAACGCGAAGAAGGGTCTTTGCAATTTTTGAGCCAAGTGAGTGTTTGGTGATCGGTTCGAATAACGAATCGTCTTCCTAACAGGTATTGCCTGAGTCTCTTAACTGCCCATGCGATAACTAATAATTCCTTTTCTGTGGTAGAGTAATTTTTCTCTGGGGGGTTGAGTGTCCGTGATATGTAACAAAAAGGATGTCCGTCTTGTGATAAGATTGCGCTTATTCCTTCATTGGAAGCGTCTGTGGTGAGTGTGAATGTTTTCGTGCAGTCTGGGTATGCTAAAACTGGGGCTGAGCATAGCTTTTCATTTAGTGTGTCAAAGCTTGTCTGTTGCGCTTCAGTCCATCTCAAAGGATTGTCTTTCTTTGTGAGATCTGTTAATGGTTTGGCGAGTTTGGAAAAGTTTTTAATGAATTTTCTGTAGTATTCAGCTAATCCGAGAAATGACTTTACGTCTGTTGGTGTTTTGGGAATCTTAAAGTCTTTAACTGCGGAGATCTTTTTAGGATTTGTCTTTATGCCCTCGTGTGTTATGACATGTCTAAGTATTCTAATTCAGGTTTTAGAAACTCGCATTTGTCGGGTTGGATTTTTAGTCCTAACTCTTTTAATCTTTGCAATACTATAGCAAGGTTTTCATTGTGTTGTTGAATTGTACTACCGAATATTATTATGTCGTCAAGGTATACAAAGCAGTATTTGTTCAATAATCTTCGTAACGCGGTATCCATCATGCGTTGGAAGGTGGCTGGGGCGATTTTTAAACCGAATGGCATGCGATTATAGTGAAAGTGTCCCTGAGGTGTGCTAAACGCTGTATATTTCTTTGAGTCGGGGTCCGTAGGTATTTGATGGAATCCCGAAGATAAATCTAGAGCAGAGAAGAATTTGGCGTTGCCTAATTGTGATAGAATGTCGTCGATTGTCGGTAGTGGGTAGGCGTCTTGATCGGTAAGTTCATTTAATTTTCGAAAGTCGATAACTATACGCCATTTCTGTTTGCCTGGTGCGTCTGATTTCTTGGGTACTACCCATACTGGACTGTTGTAAGGAGAATCTGATTCTTCAATGATATTTTTATCTAACATTTTTTTCATTTGTTTTTCAATTTCTGCTTTATGGGCTTCGGGAGGTCGGTACGATTTGGTATTGACGATTTTGTTTTCGCGTAGGGTAATAGTGTGTTTTGTTAGGTTAGTACAAGGTAGGGTATCGGATTCTAGGTCAAACACGTCTATGTAATGTAGGAGGATCTTTTCGATAGGAATAAGAAGTTTGTCTTCAATATGGTCTAGTCTAATTATTTGTTTCATTTTAGCAATTTTATCGAGATCGTGTTCATAAGAAAGATCATTAGTGATTATAGTTGGTTGCTCACCAGTATTGCAGAAACATACTCTCGTCGGAACTTTATCCAGATAAATTGTTTCGATTTCGGTTTGCACTGGGAGAATGGTTTTCGGCGCCTGGAAAAATATTTCGTTCCCGTTTAATTGTATTGATTCGTTGTTAATTCGATATGAGTAGTTAGAGAGCATAGGTAAACCAATTATTCCGTCTTCTATTAAAGGAAAATCGTCTGGCACAACGTGAAATGTGTTCATGATGTTAAAGAATTGAAAGTCTACTGTTTCGTCAGTTTGATATTTGTCATTGCCCATGTAAAATGTTTTAGCTACTGTCTTTTTAGGTTTAAATATGGCACTTGATCTTTTAACTAAATTTATTCCTGCACCGGTATCGATTAAATATCGTTTGATTTCTGTTCCCGATCGAACTCCAATGGATAGAAGTTTTCCTGTTGTTGCGTGTACTCGTACGACGTCTCTCGAGGTTCTGGTAGCGCTGTTTCCTCTTCTCGTCCCGCATTCTCCATGTTTATATTGTAGCTGCGCGGTGGCGGAAGATTTCGCTGGCTGGCCGGTTGAAAATTTCGGCAGTAATTTGCGGTATGTCCTATTTGGTTGTACTTAAAACACTTCATTCTTCCTCCGTTGTTTATTTGAGTGCTTGTCGGCAGGCGATTGAGCGTAGTCATCGGACCGCTCCTAAGTGGGGGTTTGCGTTGTGACGAAACATTCCCTCGGGCGAATGAGTGAGCTCTTATTTGCTGCCTGCACTGATTTCCGCGGTTTCGCTCAATTTCTCCGATTAATAGTTCTGCTTCGAACGCGGCATCTTGTGCTTCTTGTAAGGTGCGCGGTTTCATGCTTGATGTTCTGATTTCTATCTCGGGTTTTAAATTTAGTATGAACGTTTTGGTTGCGCGTTCGTTCTCTAGGTCTATCGCGACTGCTCGTCGAATAGGATCGCGAATTATCTGTTGCAATGCGTATATAAGTTCATTAAGACCTTGTCGAAATCTTTTGACGTATCCGTGTACTGATTCGTTAAAACTTTGCCGAGTTCTTTGTAATTTATCGCGTGCACCGTTTGAGGTTACGCTAATCGATACGAACTTCCTCAGATTTTCGAATAAGGCGCCGTACGTCTCGATAACCGAATGTCTAATGCCTCTTTCGGCTTCGCCGACAATGCGTTTGGTTAGAATTAATTTCAATAAAGCACGCTTTTCCTTACATTCCGATCTAGCTTCGCTTACCCGCTTGATGAATCCCTCCACTCCAATGTCATCTTGACTGTTGAGGACTGGGATGAACTCGATGCTGGTTTTCGCGTCGAACATATGTCGTTCGTACGAGGCTGATTCTTCTTCCTCATCCTCGGAGTTCGCTGGGTCGGAGGTTTCTGGAGTTTCTTTGATCCGAACGCGTTCTTCCGGAGATTTCACTATGCGGGTGTCCAGAGTAGTGCTTCTGCTGGCAGAACTAGTATCGTCTGTTATAATTGAGTTGAACTCAGACGTATCTACGGAGAATTGTACTCCTAGCTTGAGTTCGGCCACAGTCTTCCCTATTAGTTCCATTTCCTTGATCCGTTGAGTGCTTTCATCGCGGATTAGTTTATACAAATCATTTATAACTGCCTTATGTTCTTCGTGCTGGCGCTGCATCATATCCAAAATTGCCCGCTGGTTTGGATCACCGCTAGTCGAAGCGACAGGTGTAACTTTCTTATCGTCCCTTTTGTCCATTTAAGAGTAATAGATCGTCGGAGTCTGACGTTATCGAATGCAATCGATCGATCCTTTTAGAGGAAATGGTTCTACTTACTAATAAAACCGTTTTTCGTAGTCCAGGTTGCTTGATACACCTTTGGTCGGATGTCCCGTAGGCCAAAACCGAAATCTTGTTTTATCCAACGTTGATGTATCCTGGCAGGATCGCCAAAATGTAACGTAAAATGAGAAAGAAATTTAAAGGAAAGAAGAAAACTTTATTTTTTCCTCGTTTATACACTTCTGAACTCTAGCCGTGGCCGTTCGAGACTGAGGCTCTTACAATATTTTCTTACTTTCGGTGACATCTGTTTCTTCTTTTGTTTTTCATCCTTCATTATCCCCACTACCCTGTAGGCGTACGTGACTGTTGCTACGCTTCTAGAACATTCGGTGGAAGGACCGTTAGGACATAGATGAACCCTCAGGTACTCCGGCAATATACATTGTCGCCAATGTCGCCATGTGTAATGTTCAAGTATCGGCTGTCTGGAGAATGTTTAGAAGTGGTCGCCTAAGGTGACGTCAGGGCAAAAGTGTTTGTGGTTACACTATCCATTTGCCTGATCTTCAGTTACCATGCTCGCTCGTGCCGGTTGTTGATTGACGATGGAAATTTCCACGTCCCCTGCTCGTATTTCCTTTGTTTCCTCTTCCTCTGCTGCGACCACGTGTTGACCCACGCCAAAAACTGTTACTGCTCCCCGCTTCGACGCCATTTTGACACTCTCTCGCAGAATGTCCTACTCTTCCACATCTGAAGCATCCTTCCTTTTTTGCAGAAAAGGCGTTGGTTTGTATTTCTCCTCGATTGGACTTATTCTTCTCCTCAGCTATTTCAATTTTATTTGTTACATATGCTACCGTTTGATTTTCTGTTTTCAATGCATCTACTATATCCGCTATGTAGGTGTATTCTTCGGGTAACGTATTCAGCGTGAAATTTAGTTTTTCCCTCTCACTCACTTGTGCACTCGCACATTTTAATTCGTTTATTAATTTTTCGAAATTACTAAAAAACGATGCTGAATCAATGTAGTTCTCAAGTCTTATCTTTTCCAATCTCCTTCTGCATACGATCTGTAGTGCCGTCGAATCTGTCAAGTACATTTCATCAAACTTTTTCACTATCTCATACGCCGTTTTTTCTTCTCTAATATATTCCAATTGTCTATTTGTGACGGCACTATAAATAATATTTATTGCCTTCAGATCCTTTTTGTCCCAGTCTTCATTGTCTGTTTCTGTCTTCACCCTAGTTGTGACAATCTCGCATTCTTTATATCTGAGAAACATCGTTATTCTTTGCTTCCACATACCGTAATCCTCACCATCGAAAATAGGTATCATGACTTCCGATCTTTCCATTTTAAATGACTCCTTATCTCTTACTCAAGCGTTCCTACGTGCACGAAGTGTATTTTTCCTCTTTGTAACCTTTGAACGTTTCTTTCCTTACTGAGAACTCACTTGAACTAACTCGCAATATTGAAAAACACGCACTAAAATAACTTGCAAAATTATGAACCACGCTCTGCTACCATGAAAAGATATAGAATGGATTCGGAAACACAAATAATTCCCTTTATTTAGCACACAACTGTTATACATATATCTTATAATCTTAAGACCTCAAAATCCTACTCGCACGCACGCTTGTTGTCAACCGACTCTTCCAGATACTTCTAACGACTGGCTCTTGTCTTTTGTCTCAACCAAGACCCGGACGTCCTCTGACGCTTACACACACATTCACATGTACAGTGTAAGTGTATCATATTCCCAACAGGAATAAATATTCAGATCAACGTGACTACGTTTCGATTGCAGGTATGTAGACAATTCGATGCGCGTTATATTCCATATCTGATGCCAAGTACAGTGCACATCATCCGGTTTACGCTATGTAAAATCTGGACCCAGCCAGATCCAGCGTTGTTGCAGTTTCGTATATTCAGGATTAAGTATTCAAACCGACGTATCTCCGATTCTATGGCACATATGGCTACAATTAGAGGCTCGTTATGCACCAAATTTGCTGCCAAACACAGTTCACGTTATCCCGTTTGATGCATGTAAAATCGGGACCCAGCCGAACCCTGCGTATTTGCAGTTTTACATATTCAGTATTAAATATTCAAATCAACGAATCTCCGTTTCTATGGCACACTTACAGACAATTCGGTGCGCGTTATATTTGACATCTGATGTCATATACAGCGCACATCAGTAGGTTAGCGTTTTGTTCACCCTTGTCCCTGTCAAATACACCATAATTGCAGATTAGCATATTCATGCTTGAATATCGAAAGCAACGTATCTTCGTTTCTACGGCAGATATGACGACAATTCGGTGAGCGTTATGCTCCTGATTTTCTGGTGAGCACAGAGCACATTTTCCGATTCTATCTTCTCTTCTGTCTCATGTCTTCTCTGGTCACTGACAGATTCAGCGTAATTTCTGCTTTGCATATTCATGCCTAAATGTTCAAACCAACGTATCAGCGCTGCTATTGGATACATGTCGCAAATGCGACGCGCGCTATACTCCACAATTACAGCCAAATAGAGTACTCATCCGGTTTGCGCTATGTCGACTGTATTTTCGAGTTATCGCGGGGAGACGCGGTCGTTTGAATACGCGTCAATGGGAGTCGAAAATTCCCGTTAAGATTGGAATAATCGACACCACGAATAGTTCGATCCCCGTATTTCGCTTAGGATAATAGGTGTAGTCGTTGTGGTATAACACTGGGAGTCACAAAGTTATAAAAAATATATGTATTTCCAACGATTTATACAATCACACTGAGTAAGAACGCCGTTGCTTAAGATACAGATAACGAAGAGAAGGATTATTCTTAGTTGAGAATGTGAGCTATAGGAGCTGTAGGTCCGAGAGAGCTGTAGGAGCTGTCGGACTTCTGGATACTGTGAGAGAAATAGGAGGCTCTTAGAGATATAGAAACGGTGAGAGTTGTAGGGATTGCAGGAACTTTAGTCACCGTGAGAGACGATGGAACTCTGAGAGATATCGGAACGGTGAGAGTTATAGGGATTGCAGGAACTCTAGTCACCGTGAGAGATGATGTAACTCTAAAGTTTATTCTGATGTGAGTACGAAGCTCGGTGTGGGTGTGCCCTTTGAACGAAGAACGCGGATTCGTTGCTTACATTGTTAGTTAGGAAAGTGAGGGCAATGATCCGCGATGCCGATTGGTTATGACTAATGTTAGCAAGGAAGAGAGGAAGAAGAAGCCTCCTACCAACATGGGTCCTAGGCGACATTGTCTATGGGAAAACTCAGATTTTCCGTTAGGTAGATGTCCGCTTTTTTCGTTTGGCCACTACCCGCTTTCTCCGTAATTCTTAAGAGCGCGTAATATACCCAAGGACCTTTCTAAAAACCGACCGACAACACTTCCAGAATTAGAAAGTCTTTTCGAAACAAACAGATTGACTTAGACCATATGTGCGAACAATGCAGTTAGGATTTCATCTTTATGGTGGGTCCTTGGGCCTACGGAGGATTCGAAGGATGGCACGTGGACCGTTGGCTGTCAAGCCGCGCGGGATTGAGTGCTGATGTGTTGCGCGGCAGAACATCGACTCTGGTCTCTGTTATATGCAGTGTAATTGTTGTTTTGCAGATTCAGACTCAAATATTCAACTCCACGTATCTCCGTTGCTGTTGCTGATATGTCGACAATTCGATGTGCCTGGTACTCCACATTTCTTGCCAAATACATCGTTTACCAGCCAGTTTGCGCTATATCCAGACTGGTCCCAGACAGATCAAGCATAAATATAAATCGAAGATGAAAGAACACGGGAACCTTCCGTTTGGAATTTTGGGAAAATCCCGTAACATTGTAATCTATATTCTACCATAGCTGTAATTCAACAATTGTAGCCATCCAGTCCGATTGTAATTGTTCGAAACTTGTGATACTGAAATTGGCCTCGAGGCGACAACCAGTCACCGAACGTAGCCGCGGTCAAGGGATGAACGTTTTGTCTAATAAAGGCATGGAGTAATTCTATAGCTATCCTTAAATGAAATAATCGTAGCGGCACGTGACAGTAAACATTCCAACGGTTTCTCTCCCGTGTCTCGCCACACGCAGACTCTATCCGTCGGATAAGATGATTGCCAGATGTCAACGCATCCCAACAGTATATGTTTAGCTAGCCTGAGGACCCATTATAAACCTTAAGATTTAGTTAATTAAAGTCCTTAACAGTCCTAAACAGGCAAACAGTCTTCGTTCCAACTACGGGATGATAGGTGAAATCTACTTTTCCACGGACGACGCTTCCCTCTAGCAACGTTCCCTCAAGGGCTACTAGCATCCTTCTCTAACTATCAACATGGAAATTGTCCAATTAACAGTAACGTCACTATCAATCTCTTTCCGAGCGAAGTCTTTTCTCCACGAATCCGATGTTCCGGTGCCCTTAGACACACCCATCATTGTTTTCCTCTGCAGCATCATCGTGCCGGAAAATCATTCTCTCGTGAGGTCACATTAGCCAGTTACAAAGAGCCTTAACCCTCGGTGGATATTCTATGTTTCGACAAAGCGTTTGTTCAGTCCTACCTATAACGTATATAAGGAAGTATGGTACAACTTGGAATCAGGGTGAAAACGAATTCCGTTATCCCGTAGACCGCGGCTTTGTTATTGAACCCAGGATCATTGTCATTAGCTTCTCGAGTACCTAATTACCACGACTACTTGTCAAATTATATAACAAACAAATTTACACTAGTAAATATCTGCTCTATTGCATAACTTCAACGTCTAAACCAAATGCAGATTCGTTTCGCGCCTCTAACTCTAATCATAATGTGAACCCGATGTAAGTGAAAATACATGCACATACCATCGATTCTGCCTGACCAGGACTCTCACCCGGAATTGGAACTCGCAGTGCACCGTGACGAACAGCACTTATATAAGCCTCCACTCTTAGCCAGAACGTCAGTCGTGCTCGCGAAACAGTAGAAGCAACATGGAGTTTTTTATATCTCTACTACGCGTCGTTGGTTTGTTCGTGCCAAGTAAGGTAGATATCATTTCCGAACTACCACTGGAGGTTTCGCACTTGATACTTCGAAAATTGGATCCCTCGTCCCTGCAGAGCGCCGCGCTTGTCTCGCGCAAATGGTTCAACGTATGTAGATCCGACAAGTGTCTACGGCGGAAAGTGAGACATCACATGCGACATACGAGAAAGCGGGTCAAGATGCAATTTCTCGGACCTGCAGCCGCTAAAGCTACCAACCAAGAATCAAGAAGTAGAGGACGTGGTGAGGGCAACCTAAGGCACGAAATAAGTTTATCCGCTGCTCGTACGGCGGTCGTCGTTGGAAGGTTACGCAGTCCTCCGAAAATTTCGATGCGAGATCGCCCCATCGATGTTGGACCAATAAAATGTATTAGACTCTAACTCGTGTAAGTACCTTAATTTGACTGCTTGCTCTTGCGAGAACTTGAAACGGTCTTGTCCGGATTCAGAACTGTAGCGTGAAGCTTGAAATAAAATGGTTTTACTGAGACGGCAATGTGTTTCAGTCACGCTAATACTATCGGTATCGTAACAGGCCCATTATTGAATATTAAATAAAACGTATCACCGCTGCGCTTGGAGATTTGCCGTCAATTAGATGCGAGATATACTCCTCATTGCCTGCCAAATACAGCTCACATCAGCTGGCTCGTGCTATTATATCATCTCTGGTCCTCGACATATCAAGCGTAATTGCAGTTTTACAAATTAAGGTTAACATATTCAAATGAATGTATCTCCGTTTCTATTGCACATATGGCGACAAAGCGATGCCCGTTGCATTACACATCCGATGTCATGTGCACCGCACATCTGGTGGTTTGTACCATGTCAACTCCGGTCTCTGTCAAACCTAGCGAAATTGCTGCTTTACATATTCATGATTAATCATTCAAATCACCGTATCGCCGTTTGCATTGCAGATATGCCGACAATTCGATTCTTACATATTAAGTAACGTTCTGAATTTCCTGGTCTAGAAGAGTTTGGTGTAAAAATACAAACTTCTTCAAAGCAGCGATACATTAAATAAACTAAACCAGCACTAAAGGGTGTAAAAAGGTTGAATAATTTTGTCACAAAATCACCACCCTCTCTTTCAACCATCAATGCTATTAAACATCGACAACGATACAGTTGTTTTGAAAGAATTTCTTGTACATTTTCTTGTCGTTCTACTGAGAATCCTCAATCAGACAACACAAAATGTACTCCTTTGCCATGGGTATGCTGCATTATAAGATTTGTAAATTCCTCTTCATTATCTGGGTCAAAGACATCACCACTTTCCTTTGGTCCGTAGTATGGATGAAATGTTTCACAAGGACCCGCATAAAAGTCTTCTAATTTGAAATCATGTTCATTTTCTAAAGTAAGAGCAAATCCTTTAGCACGTCATTTCTTTCGCCACAGAACATGTTCACTAAAACCTCCTGCTCCAGCACATACAGCTGCAAAGTATAGCAGCCCATTCTCCCTCAAACCTTTTGGGTTAGTAAACATAAAGTTACATGCTCTATCTGTATTCGCCATTTTAACAGTAGCACGATTTTAAAAAAGTGTTAAAAAAAGTTTTCGCATTGATAACAGTTTTCACTATATCTTCACAACAGAAATCAATTTCATCATCTGTGGTCAACTTTTCATATCACCATTTCATATCTTTTACACACTTTATAACTTCCTCTGCAGGATGCCATTTAAGACCTGAATCTTCATGTCCAGGAACATGATGTCCAAAGCCTCTGCAACCATGCTGTCTAGGTGCCTGAACTGGCTCTAAACGACCTTGTTCACTATTTCCGAGGCCGTAACCGCCTTATATCCCATCATTCGCATCATCCTTTTGCCGTTATCGAGGAGATTGTTTGACTCTTGTGTTATTACTTGTATTCTTCTATTGTCAACTACCCTTTCATCAATATCCTCCTCGTCAGATTCACTTGAACATCTGCGAATTTTTTGTCGTTTACTATGATTATAAGTATCTCTTTCACAGTTCTTCCTTTTTGTCCTAGTTTCCAATTCTTCTTGCGTGGTATGTTGATGCATCAGTCGTATAACAATTCTGCTAGGAATATGATACATTTACACTGTACATGTGAATGTGTGTATAAGCGTCAGAGGACGTCCAGGCCTTAGTTGGGACAAAAGAGAAGAGTCAGTCGTTAAAAGTATCTGGAAGAATCTGTTGACAACAAGCGTGCGTGCGAGTAGGGTTTCGAGGTCTTTAGAGTATAAGATATATGTATAACTGTTGTGTGCTAAATAAAGGGAATTATTTGTATTTCCGAATCCATTCTATATCTTTACATGGTAGCAGAGCGTGGTTCAAAGTTTTCCAGTTATTTTAGTGCATGGTTTTCAATATTGCGAGTTAGATCGAGTGAGTCTTCAGTAAGGAAAGAAACGTTCAAAGGTTACAAAGAGGAAAAATACACTTCGAGCACGTAGGAACGCTTGAGTAAGAGATAAGGAATCATTTTAAATGGAGAGATTGGAAATCATGATACCTATTTTCGATGGATATTTACGGTATGTGGAAGCAAAGAATAACGATGTTTATCAAGTATAGAGAATGCGAGGTTGTCACAACTGGGGTGAAGACAGAAACAGACAGTGAAGACTGGGACAAAAAGGATCGAAGGCAATAAATATAATTTATAGTGCCATCACAAACAGACCATTGGAATATATTAGAGAAGAAAAAACGGCGTATCAGATAGTAAAAAAGTTTGATGAAATGTACTTGAAAGAGTCGACGGCACTACAGGTCGTATGCAGAAGGAGATTGGAAAAGATAAAACTTGAGAACTACAGTGATTCAACATCGCTCTTTAGCGATTTCGAAAAATTAATAAACGAATTAAAATGTGCGGGTGCACAAGTGAGTGAGAGGGAAAAACTAACTTACATGCTGAATACGTTACCCGAAGAATACAGCTACATAGCGGATATAGTAGATGCACTGAAAGCCGAAAATCAAACGGTAGCGTATTTAAAAAATAAAATTGAAGTAGCGGAGAGGAAAAATAAGTCCAATCGAGGAGAAATGCAAACCAACGCCTTTTCTGCAAAAAAGGAAGGATGCTTCGGATGTGGAAGAGTAGGACATTTTGGGAGAGAGTGTCAAAATGGCGTCGAAGCGGGAAACAGTATCAGTTTTTGGCTTGGGTCAACACGTGGTCGCAGCAGAGGAGGAGGAAACAAAGGAAATACGAGCAGGGGACATGGAAATTTCCATCGTCAGTCAACAACCGGCACGAGCGAGTATCACGACCGGCATACTTCAAATCCGATGGACCGATGATGGAGACAGAGATGTGGCGGCCTTGGCGACAATGTATATCGCCGAAGTGCCTAATGAGTCATCTGTATCCTAACGGTCCTTCCACCGGATGTCCTAGAAGTGTGACAACGGTCACGTACGCCTACAGGGTAGTGGGGATATTGAGGGATGACAAACAAAGAAGAAACAGATGTTACCGAAAGTCAAATTGTAAGAGCTTCAGTCTTGGAAAGTCACGGCTGGAGCTCAGAACAAAATCGCAGTCAGTGTAAATTCAGAATACAAGAAATAAATTCTCTTGTTTTTTTTGTTACCTTAATTTTTTTCTTTTCGTTCGAGCCTCCTGCTTTTTATTTTACGTGACACGAGCATAGTAACTCAAGATCAAGCACATGGATAGCAACGGCGCAGGCAGCACACAGCGGCGAGGCGAACGAGATAAGTAATTATGATGTAATGTGGCCATTAGATAGCGGTTGCACAGATCACATAATTAACAACGTAAATTATTTCGATAAATCTATTGACCTTAAAGAAGCGGTAAATATATATTTAGGCGATAATAGATCAATAAAGGCAACAAAATTAGCGAATGTTATAAGTTATTTTAAAACATTTGGAAAGCAAAATGAAATAAATGTGCATAATGTTTTTTACGCGAAAGAAATGTCCGCAAACTTCATTAGTTTAGGCAAGTTAAAAGATAATAGGAACACGGTTATTTCAATAGGAAATATTGCAAAAGTAATAGATGAGGACAATAAGCTTACAGCGGTAGCGGTTAAAGAAAAGGGAACATATAGAATGAAAAGTATATTGAAAGGGAAGGAGCACTTAGCAAACAGCGCCGAACGTAGTGATATGAGTAAAAAGAAAAGATGGCATAGGATGCTAGGACACGTAAATTTTAAATATTTAAATATTTTGGGTAAAGAGCAGCTAGTTACTGGTATACCGAAAGAATTTGAAAAGGAATTTTTTAAATGTAGGGTGTGCATGGAAAGGAAAATGCAAAATTTACCATTCAAAAATAATCGAACCAAGGCTAGGGAGATAATGGAAATTATTCATTCGGACGTGCGCGGTCCCTTTAAGACTACCGGATTCAATGAAGAGAAATATTTCATCTCATTTATCGATAATTATAGCAAAATAGCTAGAAGTTATTGTATAAAATCAAAAGATGAGGTGTTTGATTGTTTCGTACAGTTTGTAAATGAAGCCGAGAATTTAACGGGCAAGAGGTTTAAAATATTGAGATGTGATAATGAAAAAGAGAACTTGAATAATCGAATTTATAAATTTGCTATGGATAAAGGTATCAGAATAAATAACTGCCCAACCTACGTACATGAATTAAACGGGACAACGGAAAGGTATAATAGAACAGTGATGGACATGGCACGTTGCTTGTTAGCGGAAGCGAAAGTACATAAAAGGTACTGGCTGGAAATAGATTGAACAGCGGTATACTTGAAGAATCGAATACTGGCAAATACTATAGAGAGAAAGACACCTTTTGAAGTATTCTTCGGGAGAAAACCAAGTGTTGAAAATCTACATCTATATGGAAGTAAAGTTTTTGTAAGAACAAAAGAGAGTTTCTAAATGGGATAAGAAGGCAGATATGGGAATTTTGTTAGGATATAGTGATGTAGGTTACAGAGTCTTATTAGGTAGAAAAATAACAATAGCGAGACATGTAGAGGTCATAGGAACAGACACAAAATGTATCGGCGTTGCGGAAAATTCATTCGATAAAGATAACAATGACAATGGGGATAATGATTTATTGGTAAACATGAATAAGGAAGAGTTAGAAAGTAGGGAAGATGAAAATGATAACAGTCTTGAAAGCTTAAACATCCCTAGAAGGTCTACACGTAATAAGAGAACTCCAGTAAGATATCCAGAAAAAGAAAACATTAGTGAAATCCATGCAAATTATTGTAGTGTAGATATCCCTTGTACATTTGAGGAGGCGATTTGTTGTGAAGATAGTGAAGATTGGAAACAAGCTATGAATAAGGAAATAGAATGTCTTTATAAGAATAAAACTTGGAAATTGGTAGAAAGGGTAAAAGGCAAAGACGTATTAGATGTAAAATGGGTTTACACGAGAAAATCAGATGACAGGTATAAGGCTAGATTAGTGGTAAGATGATTCCAACAAAGAAACGTAGCCGATGACATATACTCCCCAGTAGCGAGTAATGAGACCTTTAAGATATTGCTATCATATCGTTGTCAAAATGGATTAATTATTGAGCAAATGAATGTAGAAACTGCTTTTTTAAATGGTGAAGTAACCTCGGAGGTATATGTAAATCAACCAAAGGGATATGCGGACGGAACGAATAGAGTTTGTAAACTATCGAAAGCGCTTTATGGGTTAAAAAAAAGTCGAAGGGAGTGGTATGAGTGTCTTGATAAGTATCTGACGAGATTAGGTTTTAAGAAGAATAACATAGAGTTGTGCCTATACTGTATTCAACTTTTTCCACATTTCATGTGCTGTTGTGCAACATAAAAGAAGATCCAACGGTTTCCTTCCTACTGAGGTCACAATTAATTTTCCTGCTAGCCGATCTGCCTTCAAAAATCTTTTACGGGCGATTTCTTTCTCCGCACTGTTACTTGGATGACACAGATTCCCTTCACACACGTTGATCAGGTCGTCATATTCCTCCAAAAGTGTACGCATGACAAAACGCCACTGGAGCCAGTTTTCTTCGCCTCGTAACATCTCGATCTTCGCACTTGCTGATTCCATTTTAGCACTATCACTTACTTTACTAAGCACAATACTTTGACAATTTATTCACTTCGCGTTGCTATCTTACACTCTACAGCCCTGGGCCCATAACCTGTTGAGGTTATTCGGTATATAAAGAGCGAAAAACGCGTGGATAAAGTGTAAGATACAAAGTATATATTTGACTTAATAATGAAATACAGGAATACAATTTGAGCTGGTCCAGATCCGCACGCTAGCAGTGTTACTTTATGACTGAGAACCCCGAAGCCAACGTCGCCTGTCTACCGTTTATGGTCTGCCTCCCTGCTATTCTTTTGTCTATATGCTGTCGATGTCTTCAGCGCTTGAGAATGCTAAAAAGACCAGATGTGGAGTTTTCCTAGAAGTGGTGATCACATCAACAAAAAGGTCGAGCAGGTTGTAATAAAAAAGGAGAGAAATTTAAGTAACGAATCAGAAGAAAAACTTGAGGACATAGAAAATAATTTGAGAAGGCCAGGACGGGAAACAAAGAAACCTGAAAGATATGGCCAAACGGGCTCATATTTCATTTATGTGAATGTAGTTAGCGCAGGCAGTCCTCAAACCTATGAAGAAGCATTAAGTGGAGATGACAGCAGATCATGGAAAGAAGCAATGGATCGAGAAATGAATAGTTTAGTCAAAAATAAAAACCTGGCAATTAGTAGAGAAACCAAAAGATAAAAAGGTATTAGATTTGAAATGGGTATATACGAATAAATCCGATAATCGTAAGAAGGCGCGACTAGTTGTTCGGGGCTTCCAACAAAAGGAAATACCGGAAGATTTATACTCCCCAGTGGCAAAAATGCAAACGCTGAAGTTATTACTATCTTATTGTTGTCAATATGGTTCGATGATTATGCAAATGGATGTAGAAACAGCATTCCTAAACGGAACTATAAAATCGGAAGTATTTGTAAAATAACCTATGGGTTACGCCGATAAAAGCGGGAAAGTATGTAAACTAGGTTTGTAAGTATGTAAAATAGGTTTTCAAAGAAGTGAGAGTGATTATTGTCTGTATATGAAGTATGAGAGCGATCATGTTAAATACTTAATTCTATTCGTGGATGACTTATTAATGTTTGTGGAAAAAAACAAAAGAAAAATCGATGAAATTAAAAATAAATTGTCAAACAAATTTGCGATAAAGGACTTAGCTGAAGTAAAGACTTACTTAGGAATAAATATTGAATACAATCATAAGAAATGTGAGATGAAATTAGATCAAAGTAGTTATATAGAGTCATTAGCGAAACGATAGAATATAGAAAATAGTAAACTATATTTTACACCAAAGGAAAAAAACTTAAATTTAGAACCCGCACAGTCAGCCTCAGGCGATATAAGATATAGAAACCTCATAGGAGCTTCATTATGTATTAGTACTGGAACAAGATTAGACGTTAGTTATAGTGTAAGCTATTTAAGTCGATTTCAAAACAGTTTCGACGGGACCCATTATAAATATGCGTTGAGAATTTTGTAATACTTCTATTTAACCAGAAAATTAAGGTTGACTTATGAAAGAAATTTGAACGCTGAAATCATTTATTGCTTTGTTGACGGTGATTTATCATAAGACTACTACAAGACTACTACGGGATTTATCATAAGATTTTTCGGAAACGCAATTTACTGGAATCGAGAAAGCGAAACAGCGTGACAAAATCATCAACAGCCGCCGAGTAAGTAGTTTTGTCAGAAGCAGGGAGTGAAATAAAATTTCTAAAGAAATTATTGAAAAATTTCAAAATAATGATCGAGAGACCAATAAAAATTTACGAACATAATTCTGGAGCGATTGCGATATCAAAATTTGGAAACTTGACAAAAAATTATGAGTACATTGAAGTACATTTCCATTTTGTAAATGAAAGTTGGGAAATTAAAGAGATTGACGTTATAAAAGTAAATTCAGAAAACAATGTAGCAGATATTCAAACGAAGGCATTAGGGAGAAATAATTTTGAAAATTTTAGATTACTTTTAAAAATAGTTTAATTTTCACAAAAGGAAATGAATATGCAGCACAATAATTAAGGAAGTGTATTGAGATATGTAAAATTTTTGTGCTGGACTATGTCGAGTGCGTAGTTGAGATGTTTGTATGTGGATATCAGTGTGTGGAGATATGTGTGTGCGCGGCGACTGAAAAACAGACGAATGTAAACAGTTCGGTCGGTTAACAGTCTACATAAGGTCGGGTATGGAAGAAAGTGCTGAGGCGCGTGCAGCTGTGAAACGATATATATTCTAAAAATCGTTTATAAAATAAATATGTGTCTACGTTAATAGTAAAGGCCAGTGTAACTTTTATGTTTCGATAACAATATTTCGGCCATCAAGATCCACAATTCTCATCAATAACATTGTTGGTCGCAGAGTTATACCACCGCAACCACCCTACTATCTTAACGGAAATCAGGGGATCGATCAATACGCGGTGTCGTTTCCTAGAATCGTAACGGGAATTTGCGACTCCCGTTGACTCGCTTCCACACGATCAAATCTCTCCACGGTTGGACAAATTGACATCAACTCTGGCCAATGTAAAATCCAGGAGTAAACCCTCCATTTTTACATTTTCAGACTTAAATATTCAAACCAACCTATCTCCGTTTCTAATGCAGAAATGCAGACAATACGATGTGCATTGTTCTCCACATTTCCTGCCAAATACAGTTCACATCTGCTAGATAGAGCTACGTCAAGTCTGAACCCTGTCAAATCCAGTGTAATTGCAGATTTGCATATTCATGCCTGAACATTCAGATCAACGTATCGCTGTTTCTATTGATATGTCGATATGTCGACAAATGGATGCGCGATATACTCCATATTTGCTGATAAATACAGTGCAGATCATACGAATTACGCTATATAAAATCAGTATCGATTCAAATCCAGCTAATTGCAGTTTTTAATATACATTATTAAATATTCAAAATCACGCATCTCCGTTACTGTTGGAAATGTGTCGACAATACGATATGCCTGGTAATCCACATTCCTTGCCAAATACATCGTTTACCAGCCAGTTTGCGCTATATCTGCACTGGTCCCAGACAGATCAAGCATAAATATAAGTCGGAGATGAAATATCACGGGAAACTTCCGTTTGGAATTTTGGGAAAATCCCGCAACATTGTAATCTAGATTCTACCATAGCTGTAATTCAACAATTGTAGCCATCCAGTTCGATTGTAATTGTTCGAAACTTGTGATACTGAACTAGGCCTCGAGGCGACAACCAGTCACCGAACGTAGCCGCGGTCAAGGGATGAACGTTTTATCTATTAAAGGCATGGAGTAATTCTATAGCTTTCCTTAAATGAAATAATCGTAGCGGCACATGACAGTAAACATTCCAACGGTTTCTGTCCCGTGTCTCGCCACACGCAGACTCTATCCGTCGGATAAGATGATTGCCAGATGTCAACGCATCTCCACAGTATATGTTTAGCTAGCCTGAGGACGCATTATAAACCTTCAGATTTAGTTAACTAAAGTCCTTAACAGTCCTAAACAGGCAAACAGTCTTTGTTCCAACTACGGGAGGATAGGTGAAATCTATTTTTCCACGGACGACGCTTCCCGCTAGCAACGTTCCCTCAAGGGCTACTAGCATCCTCCTCTAACCATCAACATGGAAATTGTCCAATTAACAGTAACGTCACTTTCAATCTCTTTCCGAGCGAAGTAATTTCTCCAGGAATCCGATGTTCTGGTGCCCTTAGACACACCCATCATAGTTTTCCTCTGCAGCATCATCGTGCCGGAAAATCATTCTCTCGTGAGGTCACATTAGCCAGTTACGAAGAGCCTTAACACTCGGTGGATATTCTATGTTTTGACAAAGAGTCTGTTCAGTCCTACCTATACCGTATATAAGGAAGTATGGTACAACTTGGAATAAGGATGAAAACGAATTCTGTTATCCCGTTCACCGAGGCTTTGTTATTGAACCCAGGATCATTCTCATTAGCTTCTCGAGTACCTAATTACAACGACTACTTGTCAAATTATATAACAATCAAATTTGCACTAGTAAATATCTGCTCTATTGCATAACTACAACGTCTAAACCAAATGAAGATTCGTTTCGCACCTCTAACTCTAATCATAATGTGAACCCGATGTAAGTGAAAATACATGCACATACCATCGATTCTGCCTGACCAGGACTCTCACCCCTAACCGGAACTCGCAGTGCACCGTGACGAACAGCACATATATAAGCCTCCACTCTTAGCCAGACCGTCAGTCGTGCTCGCGCAACAGTAGAAGCAATATGGAGTTTTTTAGATCTCTAATACGCGTCGTTGGTTTGTTCGTCCTAAGTAAGGTAGATATCATTTCCGAACTTCCACTGGAGGTTTCGCACTTGATACTTCGAATATTGGATCCCTCGTCCCTGCAGAGCGCCGCGCTTGTCTCGCGCAAATGGTTCAACGTATGTAGATCTGACAAGTGTCTACGGTGGAAAGTGAGACGTCACATGCGACATACGAGAAAGCGGGTCAAGATGCAATTTCTCGGACCTGCAGCCGCTAAAGCTACCAACCAAGAATCAAGAAGTAGAGGACGTGGTGAGGGCAACCTAAGGCACGAAATAAGTTTATCCGCTGCTCGTACGGCGGTCGTCGTTGGAAGGTTACGCGGTCCGCCGAAAATTTCGATGCGAGATCGCCCCATCGATGTTGGACCAATAAAATGTATTAGACTCTAACTCGTGTAAGTACCTTAATTTGACTGCTTGCTCTTGCGAGAACTTGAAACGGTCTGGTCCGGATTCAGAACTGTAGCGTGAAGCTTGAAATAAAATGGTTTTACTGAGACGGCAATGTGTTACAGTCACGCTAATACTATCGGTATCGCAACAAGCCCATTATTGAATATTAAATAATACGTATCACCGCTGCGATTGGAGATTTGCCGTCAGTTAGATGCGAGATATACTCCTCATTGCCTGCCAAATACAGCTCACATCAGCTGGCTCGTGCTATTATATCATCTCTGGTCCTCGACATATCAAGCGTAATTGCAGTTTTACAAATTAAGGTTAACATATTCAAATGAATGTATCTCCGTTTCTATTGCACATATGGCGACAAAGCGATGCCCGTTACATTTCACATCCGATGTCATGTGCATCGCACATCTGCTGGTTTGTATCATGTCAACTCCGGTCTCTGTCAAACCTAGCGAAATTGCTGCTTTACATATTCATGATTAATCATTCAAATCACCGTATCGCCGTTTGCATTGCAGATATGCCGACAATTCGATGCGCGATATACGCCACTTTTGCTGCCAAACACAATGCATATTATCTGGTTTGAGTTATGTAACGTGTGGACGCAGCCAAACTCAGCGTATTTGCAATTATGCATTTTCAGGCGAAATATTCAAATATTACATATTCAAACGAACGTATCTTGGTTTCTATGTCGCCTATTCGATGCACAGAATACTCCACATAAGATACCAAATCAGCCGGTCTGTGCTATGTCAACTCTGGACCCTGTAAAATCCAGCGTATTTGTAGTTTTTGTTGTTAATGCTTAAATATTGCATTCAAAGCTTCGCCGCTTCTTTTGCACATATGTCGACAATTCCATACGCCTTGTACTCCGCATTTGCTGTAGTTACATTGCCCATCAGCTCGCTTGCGCTGCGTAAACTCTGGTCCCTGCAAAATCCAGCCCAAATGCAATTTTGTATGTTCAGGCTTAAATATTCAAATCAACGTGACTCCGATTCCATAGCACATATGTCGACAATACGATGCGCGCTATATTCCACATTGACTGCCATACGCAGAGCGCTTCATCTGGTTTAAGCCGTGTTATATCCGGACGGAGTCAAATCCAGCGTATTTGTAGTTTTGAAAGTTCAAGCCTAGTTTTTCAAGTGAAAGTACCTCCGTATCCATTGTAGGTACGTCGACAATAGGATGTACGTAATACTGCATATTTGCTGCCAAATACAGCACACATCAGCCCGTTTGCACACTGTCAAGACTGGACCCGAAGAAATCCAGCGTGATTGCAGTTTTGGATATTAATGCTTACATATTCGAATGAAGGTATCTCCGCTTGTTTTGCAGAAACATTGGCCATACGATGCGCATTATATTCCACATCTGATGTCAAGTACAGTGCACATCATACGGTTTACGCTATGTAAAATCTGGACCCAGCCAGATCCAGCGTAGTTGCAGTTTCGTATATTCAGGATTAAGTATTCAAATGACGCTAACGTAGGGTAGAGCTCAGCATCCGTTGACCGCGGAAACGTTGCCGGAGCCGAGACCATTGTCATAGTGCCGCGAATGTCGAAACATTGCGATTACATATCGACGCTGTAATCTTTCTAATTTGTGTCAATGAACTCAACTATTGTTACACCGCACCGCTGGCTAATTACAACGAAGATTCATCGAACACCCCCACCCCTCATCCTGACGTTGACCCGACAAATATATCTTATACTCTGAAGAGATCGAAAACCTAGTCGCACGCACGTTTGTTGTCAACCGACCGTTTAAAATGTTTCTAACGGCTGCCAATTGCCCTTTGGCCCAACTAAGGCCTGGACACTCTCTGACGCCTACACACACATTCACATGTACAGTTCAAATGTATCATCTTCCTAACACTATTTTATATTTGGTTACTGTCAAATGCAATATAATTGCAGTTTCGCATAGTCATGCTTAAATATTCAAATCAACGTATCTCCGCTGCTATCGCAGATATGCCGACATTTCGATTCGCGTTATACTCCAGATTTGCAGGCAAATACAGAACACACCAGCCGCTTGGCGCTTTGTCCTCTCTGGACCTTGTGAAGTGCAGCGTAACTGAAGTATTGCGTATTCAGGAATAAACATTCAGATCAATGTGTCTTCGCCTCTATAGCAAATATGCCGACAACCAATCCACATTTGCTGCCAAATACAGAGCACATTAGCTGGTCAGCGTTATGTCGACTCTGGTCCCGTTATATGCAGTGTAATTGTAGCTCTGTAGATTCAGACTCAAATATTCAACTAAACGTATCTCCGTTGCTGTTGCTGGTATGTCGACAATTCGATGTGGATGGTACTCCACATTTCTTGCCACATACAGCGCTCATCAGCCAGTTTGCGCTATATCCACATGTATTGTCCCAGACGAATCAAGCGTAATTGCAGTTTTCCATAATCAGGATAAAATATTCATACCCACGTATCTCCGTTTCTGTTGCAAATATGTCGACAATTCGATGTGCCTTATACTGCACATTTGCTGCCAAATATAGTGCACACCAGCCATTTTTTCACTATATCAACTGTTCCCTTGCGTGATTGGAACCGTGCGACGACCCTCGATATTTAGCCGCCAAGGGGCCGCTGACCGTTATTTACACCCTCATCAAACAAAAGGACCCACCATAAACTTAGACTTTTTAAGTAATTCTAGATGGTCCCTTTCATCTTGCACGCCCAATTTCTTAAATGTTTTTGATTGATGTGTATTCCTTAGAAAAGTCCTTATGTTTATTGTGCGCTCTTAGAAACTACGGAAAAGCTGGTAGTTATATAATGGGAAAACCGGTAATTATATAATATTAAACCGGACATTCGGAATTCGAGTTATATCTCGGTTCGAATACTCTCTACACCCATGACTTCTTCGAAAACCACTTATCTATGCATACTCAATCTAGGTTTTCAGATCAGTCAATATATCTACCCGGATTCTCTCATATCAGATCAATCCATTTCTTCGTCACCTATATCTTAAACGGCGGAGTTACTAACTTGTGTTGTTGTACAAAGTTGTTGGAAATACATATTTCATAAATAATGAAATATGTATAATTTTTGTGCTGGACTAGGTCCAGTGCGTAGTGGAGATCTTTGTAACGGGATATCACTGTGTGGAGATATGTGTGTGCGCGGCGACTGAGAAACAGACGAATGTAAACAGTTCTATCAGTTAACAGTCTTCAAAAGGTCGGGTATGAATAAAAGTGCTGAGACGCGCGCAAGTGTACAGCGATAAATATTCTAGAAATCGTTTATAAAGTAAATATGTGTCTACGTTAATAGTAATGGCCAGCGTAAATTTAATGTTTCCATAACAATATTTCGGCCATCAGGATTCACAATTCTCAACATAGTAGCAAAAATCGTGGTTGACGAGATTTAAGGTTATGGGAACCCCGTGTAACCGGGAGTGAATGTATAAAAAAGGTTCATTTTGAAAGAATTGGAAATATGTTCTGAAGAGATAAAAAGGCTGTTGGCGGAGCAGATAAAAGGAATCTGTATAGTGAGGAGAACTGTTTTTGAAAAAAGGGTGAAGATGAAAAGACGAATCAAGATGCCAATGGACGATAAAACTAAAATTCAAGTATTCGATGTACGTGATTACAAAGCGTGGAAGAAAAGAATATTAATGTATTTAAAGTGTAAAAAATGTTGTGAACTGGCTACACGAGAGAAAATGGACACGGACGCGAAACATAATTGGGATGAAAAGAATCAATGGGCGATGAACTACATCTATAGTAGTATAACAAAGGAGCAATTAGAATTTGTTGGTGATCAAGACACTGTTTACAAAATAATTACAAAATTCGATGAGATGCATATGAAGGAATCAACAGCATTGCAACCTTCTATAAGACGTAGACTCGACATGATGAGGTTGAAAGATATTGAGGAATCAGGTTCATTTTTCACGGAATTTGAGAAGACGATAAATGAATTAAAGAGTGCTGGTGCAAACGTAAGCGAACGTGAAAAACTCGATTACGTGCTGAAAACACTACCAGAATCATTGATTTATATTGATGACTTAATCGACTCATTGAAAGGAAGTGATTGAACTTGTGATTTTTTAAAAAATAAAATTATAATGTGGGAAATGCGTAGGGAGGGTAAAAGTGATAGGAAATGGTCAAATGTTTTCAAAGTTGAGAAAAGAGAGAAATAAAGTGCCATGGCTGTGGAAAGTACGGCCACGTGATAAGAAATTGCACGAATACATGCAGAGGCGGAATCAATGGAGGAGCGCAATGGCAAGGAGGTGCGTTTCAGCCATAGCAGAATAGGGGTCGCGGCGGACGAGGTTCTGGCCACAGAAGACGAGGATATGTTCAGCGTGGATTTGGTCAACGAGGACGAAGCAGAGGTTGGCAGCAACGCTACAATGGGGCAAGTCGACAAGACGCAAATTATTTAAACAGCGAGGACTACGACGACCAAGGAATTCACTCCTTCCTAACGCGAGTGCAGCCCGATAATAGTAAGGATACTATCACAGTATATACCAGCGATACTCGAAAAATAGATTGGATATTGGATAGTGAATGTTCAGATCAGATTGTAAATGATGACTCGTATTTTATTGAGTACGAAATATTAAAGAACCCGATAAATGTAAAACTAGGAGACGGTAGAACATTAAAAGGAACAAAAGTTGGAAAAATTTTAACTTACTTTGAAGTAAACAAATGAAGGGTTAATATTATAATGACAAATGTATTTTATGTGGAAGAAATGGATAATAACTTGGTTAGCTATGCGAAAGTAACGAATAAAAATAAGATACTCTCAGCAGGGAATACTTCAAAGATCTATAACAAATATTGAAAGTTGATAGGGATCGCATTCAAAGATCATGGTTCATATAAAATAACTAGTTACATTGGAAGGCAAGAATCACACGCCAAATATGTAGAAAAAATGACGAACAGGGAAAAATTTCACAGAATCCGAGGACATGTAAACTTTAATTATTTAGATACGATGTGTAAGAAAAAATTAATTGAGGGAATGCCAGAAAAATTGGAGCAAGTTCAATTAAAATGTGGTGCGTGTATGCAAAATAAGTAGCACAATGTACCTATCCAAAGTAACCGTAGTAGAGCACGCGAGATTTTAGAATTAGTACATACCGATTTAAATGGAACTTATAAAAATACCGGGTTTGATGGATCTAAATATTTCTTAACATTTATGGACGATTATAGTAAGTGCGCATTAATTTATACTTTGAAATCGAAAGATGAGGTTTACGATTGAATCCTTGATTATATAAATAAAGTTGAAAATCTTACTGGTAAGAAGATAAAGAGACTAAGATGCGATAATGGAAAAGAATATATGAACAAAAACATGTACAATCTAATTAGGGAAACGGGAATTCTCCTAGAACCATGCCCACCTTATGTTCACTAGTTAAATGGAACAGCTGAGCGCTACAATAGAACAATCACGAATTCCGCTAGATGCTTATTACATGATTCGAAACTAAATATTAAATATTGGTCGAAAATAGTTAGAACCGCGGTGTACTTAAAAAATAGAACCATTACGAAAACATGTGAAAATAAAACACCAATCGAAATATTGTTAAGAAGGAAACCGAATATAAATAATTTAAGATTGTACGGGAGTATAGTTTTCGTAAGAATATCTGAATTTAAAATAAATTCGAAATAGCACAAAAAGGCAGATATTGGAATACTTGTAGGTTATGAAAACGTTGGATATAGGATCTTAGTTAATAATAAAATTATAATTGCAAGACACGTAGAATTTATAGGTGAAAATGATAATTTAGTAGGATTTCAAGGAATGGATGAATCAGATAATGAAACGGAAAAGGATTTTGAAGAACATTCGGATACAAACGAAATTCATGAAAGTGAAACAAGTGACGAAAAGTGTTGAGGTTATTCGGTATATAAAGAGAGAAAAACGCGTGGATAAAGTGTAAGATACAAAGTATATATTTGACTTAATAATGAAATACAGGAATACAATTTGAGCTGGTCCAGATCCGCACGCTAGCAGTGTTACTTTATGACTGAGAATCCCGAAGCCAACGTCGCCTGTCTACCGTTTATGGTCTGGCTCCCTGCTATTCTTTTGTCTATATGCTGTCGATGGCTTCAGCGCTTGAGAAAGCTAAAAAGACCAGATGTGGAGTTTTCCTAGAAGTGGCGACCACTTCAACAAAAAGGTCGAGCAGGTTGTAATAAAAAAGGAGAGAAATTTAAGTATCGAATCAGAAGAAAAATTTGAGGACATAGAAAATAATTTGAGAAGGCCAGGACGGGAAACGAAGAAACCTCAAAGATATGGCCAAACGAGCTCATATTTCATTTATGTGAATGTAGTTAGCGCAGGCAGTCCTCAAACCTATGAAGAAGCTTTAAGTGGAGATGACAGCAGATCATGGAAAGAAGCAATGGATCGAGAAATGAATAGTTTAGTCAAAAATAAAAACCTGGCAATTAGTAGAGAAACCAAAAGATAAAAAGATATTAGATTTGAAATGGGTATATACGAATAAATCCGATAATCGTAAGAAAGCGCGACTAGTTGTTCGGGGCTTCCAACAAAAGGAAATACCGGAAGATTTATACTCTCCAGTGGCAAAAATGCAAACGCTGAAGTTATTACTATCTTATTGTTGTCAATATGGTTCGATGATTATGCAAATGGATGTAGAAACAGCATTCCTAAACGGAACTATAAAATCGGAAGTATTTGTAAAATAACCTATGGGTTACGCCGATAAAAGCGGGAAAGTATGTAAACTAGGTTTGTAAGTATGTAAAATAGGTTTTCAAAGAAGTGAGAGTGATTATTGTCTGTATATGAAGTATGAGAGCGATCATGTTAAATACTTAATTCTATTCGTGGATGACTTATTAATGTTTGTGGAAAAAAACAAAAGAAAAATCGATGAAATTAAAAATAAATTGTCAAACAAATTTGCGATAAAGGACTTAGCTGAAGTAAAGACTTACTTAGGAATAAATATTGAATACAATCATAAGAAATGTGAGATGAAATTAGATCAAAGTAGTTATATAGAGTCATTAGCGAAACGATAGAATATAGAAAATAGTAAACTATATTTTACAACAAAGGAAAAAAATTCAAATTTAGAACCCGCATAGTCAACCTCAGACGATATAAGATATAGAAACCTCATAGGAGCTTCATAATTTATTAGTACTGGAACAAGATTAGACGTTAGTTATAGTGTAAGCTATATAAGTCTATTTCAAAACAGTTACGACAGGACCCATTATAAATATGCGTTGAGAATTTTGTAATACTTCTATTTAACCAGAAAATTAAGGTTGACTTATCAAAGAAATTTGAACGCTGAAATCATTGATTGTTTTGTGGACGGAGATTTATCATAAGACTACTACAAGACTACTACGGGATCTATCATAAGATTTTTCGGAAACGCAATTTACAGGAAATCGAGAAAACGAAACAGCGTGACAAAATCATCAACAGCCGCCGAGTATGTAGCTTTGTCAGAAACAGCGAGTGAAATAAAGTTTGTAAAGAAATTATTGTAAAATTTCAAAATAATGATCGAGAGACCAATAAAAATTTACGAAGATAATTCTGGAGCGATTGCGATATCAAAATTTGGAAACTTGACAAAAAATTATGAGTACATTGAAGTTCATTTCCATTTTGTAAATGAAAGTTAGGAAAATAAAGAGACTGACCTTATAAAAGTAAATTCAGAAAACAATGTAGCAGATATTCTAACGAAGGCTCTAGGGAGAAATAATTTTGAAAATTTTAGATTACTTTTAAAAATGGTTTAATTTTCACAAAAGGAAATGAAAATGCAGCACAATAATTAAGGAGGTGCATTAAGATATATAAAATTTTTGTACTGGACTAGGTCGAGTGCGTAGTTGAGATGTTTGTATGTGGATATCATTGTGTGGAGATATGTGTGTGCGCGGCGGCTGAAAAACAGACGAATGTAAACAGTTCGGTCGGTTAACAGTCTACATAAGGTCGGGTATGGAAGAAAGTGCTGAGACGCGTGCATCTGTGTAACGATATATATTCCAAAAATCGTTTATAAAATAAATATGTGTCTACGTTAATAGTAAAGGCCAGTGTAAATTTTATGTTTCCATAACAATATATCGGCCATCAAGATCCACAATTCTCATCAATAACACTGTTGGTCGCAGAGTTATACCACCGCAACCACCCTATTATCTTAACGTAAATCAGGGGATTGATCAATACGCGGCGTCGCTTCTTAGAATTGTAACGGGAATTTGCGACTCCCGTTGACGCTCTTCCTCGCGATCAGATCTCCCCACCGTTGGACAAATTGACATCAACTCTGGCCAATGTAAAATCCAGGCGTAAACCCTCCATTTTTACATTTTCAGACTTAAATATTCAAACCAACCTATCTCCGTTTCTAATGCAGAAATGCAGACAATACGATGTGCCTTGTTCTCCAAATTTCCTGCCAAATACAGTTCACATCTGCTAGTTAGAGCTACGTCAAGTCTGAACCCTGTCAAATCCAGTGTAATTGCAGATTTGCATATTCATGCCTGAACATTCAGATCAACGTATCGCTGTTTCTATTGCAGATATGTCGACAACTGGATGCGCGATATACTCCATATTTGCTGATAAATACAGTGTAGATCAAACGAATTACGCTATATAAAATCAGTGTCGATTCAAATCCAGCTAATTGCAGTTTTTAATATGCATTAGTAAATATTCAAATCCACGCATCTCCGTTACTGTTGGAAATGTGTCGACAATACGATATGCCTGGTACTCCACATTCCTTGCCAAATACATCGTTTACCAGCCAGTTTGCGCTATATCTGCACTGGTCCCAGACAGATCAAGCATAAATATAAGTCGGAGATGAAATATCACGGGAAACTTCCGTTTGGAATTTTGGGAAAATCCCGCAACATTGTAATCTAGATTCTACCATAGCTGTAATTCAACAATTGTAGCCATCCAGTTCGATTGTAATTGTTCGAAACTTGTGATACTGAACTAGGCCTCGAGGCGACAACCAGTCACCGAACGTAGCCGCGGTCAAGGGATGAACGTTTTATCTATTAAAGGCATGGAGTAATTCTATAGCTGTCCTTAAATGAAATAGCCGTAGCGACACGTGACAGTAAACATTCCAACGGCTTCTGTCTCGTGTCTCGCCACACGCAGACTCTATCCGTCGGATAAGATGATTGCCAGATGTCAACGCATCTCCACAGTATATGTTTAGCTAGCCTGAGGACGCATTATAAACCTTAAGATTTAGTTAACTAAAGTCCTGAACAGTCCTAAACAGGCAAACAGTCTTTGTTCCAACTACGGGAGGATAGGTGAAATCTATTTTTCCACGGACGACGCTTCCCGCTAGCAACGTTCCCTCAAGGGCTACTAGCATCCTCCTCTAACCATCAACATGGAAATTGTCCAATTAACAGTAACGTCACTTTCAATCTCTTTCCGAGCGAAGTAATTTCTCCACGAATCCGATGTTCTGGTGCCCTTAGACACACCCATCATAGTTTTCCTCTGCAGCATCATCGTGCCGGAAAATCATTCTCTCGTGAGGTCACATTAGCCAGTTACGAAGAGCCTTAACACTCGGTGGATATTCTATGTTTTGACAAAGAGTCTGTTCAGTCCTACCTATACCGTATATAAGGAAGTATGGTACAACTTGGAATAAGGATGAAAACGAATTCTGTTATCCCGTTCACCGAGGCTTTGTTATTGAACCCAGGATCATTCTCATTAGCTTCTCGAGTACCTAATTACAACGACTACTTGTCAAATTATATAACAATCAAATTTGCACTAGTAAATATCTGCTCTATTGCATAACTACAACGTCTAAACCAAATGAAGATTCGTTTCGCGCCTCTAACTCTCATCATAATGTGAACCCAATGTAAGTGAAAATACATGCACATACCATCGATTCTGCCTGACAAGGACTCTCACCCGGAACCGGAACTCGCAGTGCACCGTGACGAACAGCACTTATATAAGCCTCCACTCTTAGCCAGACCGTCAGTCGTGCTAGCGCAACAGTAGAAGTAATATGGAGTTTTTTAGATCTCTAATACGCGTCGTTGGTTTGTTCGTCTCAAGTAAGGTAGATATCATTTCCGAACTACCACTGGAGGTTTCGCACTTGATACTTCGAAAATTGGATCCCTCGTCCCTGCAGAGCGCCGCGCTTGTCTCGCGCAAATGGTTCAACGTATGTAGATCCGACAAGTGTCTACGGTGGAAAGTGAGACGTCACATGCGACATACGAGAAAGCGGGTCAAGATGCAATTTCTCGGACCTGCAGCCGCTAAAGCTACCAACCAAGAATCAAGAAGTAGAGGACGTGGTGAGGGCAACCTAAGGCACGAAATAAGTTTATCCGCTGCTCGTACGGCGGTCGTCGTTGGAAGGTTACGCAGTCCTCCGAAAATTTCGATGCGAGATCGCCCCATCGATGTTGGACCAATAAAATGTATTAGACTCTAACTCGTGTAAGTACCTTAATTTGACTGCTTGCTCTTGCGAGAACTTGAAACGGTCTTGTCCGGATTCAGAACTGTAGCGTGAAGCTTGAAATAAAATGGTTTTACTGAGACGGCAATGTGCTTCAGTCACGCTAATACTATCGGTATCGTAACAGGCCCATTATTGAATATTAAATAAAACGTATCACCGCTGCGCTTGGAGATTTGCCGTCAATTAGATGCGAGATATACTCCTCATTGCCTGCCAAATACAGCTCACATCGGCTGGCTCGTGCTATTATATCATCTCTGGTCCTCGACATATAAAGCGTAATTGCAGTTTTACAAATTAAGGTTAACATATTCAAATGAATGTATCTCCGTTTCTATTGCACATATGGCGACAAAGCGATGCCCGTTACATTACACATCCGATGTCATGTGCACCGCACATCTGCTGGTTTGTATCATGTCAACTCCGGTCTCTGTCAAAGCAAGCGAAATTGCTGCTTTACATATTCATGATTAATCATTCAAATCACCGTATCGCCGTTTGCATTGCAGATATGCCGACAATTCGATGCGCGATATACGCCACTTTTGCTGCCAAACACAATGCATATTATCTGGTTTGAGTTATGTAACGTGTGGGCGCAGCCAAACTCAGCGTATTTGCAATTGTGCATTTTCAGGCGAAATATTCAAATGTTACATATTCAAATGAACGTATCTTGGTTTCTATGTCGCCTATTCGATGCGCAGAATACTCCACATAAGATGCCAATTCAGCCGGTCTGTGCTATGTCAACTCTGGACCCTGTAAAATCCAGCGTAATTGTAGTTTTTGTTGTTAATGCTTAAATATTGCATTCAAAGCTTCGCCGCTTCTTTTGCACATATGTCGACAATTCCATACGCCTTGTACTCCACATTTGCTGTAGTTACATTGCCCATCAGCTCGCTTGCGCTGCGTAAACTCTGGTCCCTGCAAAATCCAGCCCAAATGCAATATTGTATGTTCAGGCTTGAATATTCAAATCAACGTGACTCCGATTCCATAGCACATATGTCGACAATGCGATGCGCGCTATATTCCACATTGACTGCCATACGCAGAGCGCTTCATCTGGTTTAAGCCGTGTTAAATCCGGACCGAGTCAAATCCAGCGTATTTGTAGTTTTGCATATTCAAGCCTAGTTATTCAAGTGAAAGTACCTCCGTATCCATTGTAGGTACGTCAACAATAGGATGTACGTAATACTACATATTTGCTGCCAAATACAGCACACATCAGCCCGTTTGCACACTGTCAAGACTGGACTCGGAGAAATCCAGCGTGATTGCAGTTTTGGATATTAATGCTTACATATTCGAATGAAGGTATCTCCGCTTGTTTTGCAGAAACATTGGCCATACAATGCGCGTTATATTCCACATCTGATGCCAAATCAGCCGGTTTGTGCTATGCCAACTCTGGACCCTGTAAAATCTAGCAGAATTGCAGTTTTTGCTATTAATGCTTAAATATTGCTTTCAAAGTCTCACCGCTTGTTTTGCACATATGTCGACAATGCGACACGCCTTATATTCTACATTTGCTACAGTTACATTACTCATCAGCTTGTTTGAGCTATGTCAACTCTGGTCTCTGCCAAAACCTGCCAAAGTGCAATTTTGCATGTTCAGGAATAAATATTCAGATGAACGTGACTACATTTCGATTGCAGGTATGTAGACAATTCGATGCGCGTTATATTCCACATTGACTGCCATACGCAGAGCGCTTCATCTGGTTTAAGCCGTGTTAAATCCGGACCGAGTCAAATCAAGCGTATTTGTAGTTTTGCATATTCAAGCCTAGTTATTCAAGTGAAAGTATCTCCGTATCCATTGTAGGTTTGTCGACAATATGATGCACGTAATACTGCACATTTGCTGCCAAATACAGCATACTCCAGCCGGTTTGCTCTATGTCAACTCTGAGCCGTGTCAAATACGGCGACATTGCAGGTTTCCATATTCAGAATCAAATGGTCAAATCCCCGTACTTCCTTTGCTGTTGCAGACATGCCGAGTATTCGATGTGCCCGGTATTCCAGATTTCTTGCCCAATTCAGCGCACACTAGACAATTGGCGCTATGTCCGCACTGATCCCTGTCAAATCGAGCGTATCAGGTCTATAAATATGAAACCGGAATTTGCCTATAGATGGCCCTAGCTCATAGTGTAGTTATCACTATACTATGTCATTGATGCCAAAAGTCGTTGTTGACATCTCACGAACATTTTCGACTGAGAACAGTACAATGATTCTGGCAATGATTCTTTGGAAGAAATTGCACACTTCATCCTATAGGCATACCGGACGATACAAGGGCTGGTCGTCCCTTCTTCCGAAGCAATACCAGCCTCGCCGTGCGCCATATCCGACGGTTGGCACCCTCCTTCGAACACGATGTAAATAGGTGTCGCAGTCTAGGTGCCATGACCCGCATCATCTCCCCTCATACCCGTCGCGGGACTCCTTCAGGGCCAGGCCCTACTTCGCGGGAGGCTATCATCCTTGCCTCATCCATCACCTCCCCGTGTGCATATACGCCGACGCAGCGTCATACTAGCTTTTGCGATGGCGTGAACGATATTGAAATATGTAACCAAACCTAGTAGCACTGTAAATTACTTTCCTACAGTACTTCAGCTTATTATATTTTTTAGATAGTTCATAAGTACTTATTCATGAGCACAAACTATAAAAATTTGTTGCGGCACATGAGCCAGAGGGAATTCAAATCCTATTGTTACTTTGCCTCGGAATATCAGGATCGTAAGGATACAAGTAAATACACTCGGAGCATAAAAATGTTGCCGCTACTTCGAAGAAAGACGATTTTGAATCTTCCGACTTCTGCCCCGACCAGTATAAATAAACCGAGGCAACCCAAAGAGTAAAGTGTCTTCGAATACCTACGAGTATCAACGAGCGATCTGCTGAATTTCGTGACGAACATTAATGGAATATTTTTACACATTGTATCTACGACTCAGGGCCCATAGGCTGTACCTTACTTTATTATTTTAAGTAAATTCGACGATTACGACGACAATCGATAACCTCAAATAAGTCTGACGGTCAAAGTTCCCATATACCGTGTCCTCTACATATTTCATTATAAAAGACCTGAGTCAAATATTGATGTTTTTGACCGTCAGATGTATTTGAGTTAAGGCTACCTATACTAGTCGCCGGGGGGGGGGGGTGAAAGAATTCGTATTTGCCTACCTGACGACAATAGCTGGTTGCGGTGACATTGTTTTTACATTAATTGTAGCTCAGCGGTCTAGGTACTTCGAGGCGACAACGACGTAATTTGCTTTGTCCTATGACTCATGTACCGCTACACTTCTATTTCTATAGAAATATAATGCTAAATACTACAATATATATCCCAAGTATTTCATATTTGAAATAACAGTCAAATTAACGGAATTAATCTGTTTGACATCTATACGGTTCAAGTCTTGTACGAATATATGTACAGCCTGTAGTTTTAATATTCGAAGCGCGTATTGTATGCCGGACACTTATCTTTAATAAATTTTGCAAATCTGTTTATAGTAAGTGATGAATCATTAGGCCAATGACAAATAAGGCGACCTTTAAAAGATTTAACGGAACTTGCTTCTGCTGAACTTGGTCTATGAAGGTCGAATAGCTTCTCGTTTGTTTTTCAATTAAAGACATACTTTATGGAATGTGTTTTACTGACATACCGATTCCAAGGATTTCCAGTGCTTCTTAAAAATATTACACTCTGTTGTATGAAATATAATTTGTCCTTATTATAACCATTAACATCTAATGTCTTTTCTGGAAGTTCGTATACTAAGGCATCGGAATTATTTTTCATTTTACGCTGCGTTACTCGCAACTTTTCACAGATATATGTACCAACTGGAAGTAGTTCTTTGGCACGTATTCGAGTATAGTTATTTCCTGCTGGTTTCCACAAAGCTTCACAGAACAACGTCGCTTCCTCGTTCCTTTAAACAACAGTCATACATTAGTATCACATGAACGTACTCCTTGAAAAAACATTTCATTACTGGAAATCTAAAAGATTATTATTGAACTCAATAAGATTCAGTTGCTTACCTGCTCCTCAAATATTTTTTGCTAATGTCCGCTCCTCCTAAGTAGAATGCATCTATAATATGCAATGCAAGTACTTTTTGCTGATATATAAACTGTTTAATTCGTACTATCGCGGGGAGACGCGGTCGTTAGAATACGCGTCAACGGGAGTCGTAAATTCCCGTTACGATTAGAATAATCGACACCACGAATAGTTCGATCCCCGTATTTCGGTTAGGATAATCGGGGTGGTTAATGCGGTATAACACTGGGAGTCAGAGTTATAATAATGTATATTTCCAACACTTTATACAATCACACAGAGTAGTAACGCCGTTGATTAAGATACAGATAACGAGAGAAGGGTTAGTCTTGGATGAGAGAAGGAGAGCTTTAGGCGCTCTAGGCCCTTGAGAGTTATAGGAACTGTCGAAGTTCTGGGTAAGTGAGAGCCTTAGAAGACTCTAGGCCGTGCAGGCACCTTGATGAATGATGAAGGAACTCAGAAAGATACAGGAACGGTGAGAGTTGTTGGAAATGCAGGAACTCTAGGCACCGTGAGAGACGATCAAACTCTGAAGCTTATTCTAATGTGAATACGGAGGAAAGCTTGGTATGGGTGTGCCCTTTGAACGAAGAACGCGGATTCGTTCTTTACATTTTTAGTTAGCAAAGTGAGGGAAATAATCCGCGATGTCGATTGGTTGGGACCAATGTTAGGAAGGAAGAGAGGAGGAAGAAACCTCCTACCAACTTGGGTCCTAGGAGACATTGTTTACAGGGAAACTCAGATATTTCGTTAGGTATATCTCCGCTTTCTTCGTAATTCTTAAGAGCACATAATAAACCCAAGGACCCTTCTAAAAAACCAGCTGAAAACACTTCTGGAATTAGAAAGTCCTTTCTGGCAAACAGATTGACGTAAAACATGTGTGCGAACAATGCAGTTAGAATTTCGACTTTATGGTGGGTCCTTAGGCCTGTGGAGGGTTCGAAGGACGGCACGTAGACCGTTGGCAGTCACGCCGCGCGGGATGGAATGCAGATGTGTTGCGCGGCGTAACATAAACTCCTTAGTCATTTCATATACAACCTCTGCGTTTACAAGTGTATTTGGTGGTAATTCTATGCCAATGTCATCGACACTAAGCCAAGAATTCTTTGTATATTTATATACGTTGCTCCTTCCCACGCCCATATAAAATGTAGCGTGCTTCTTATCATCATCAGACCTTGGCTTTGTACCACATGGCATACAAAACCAGTCATATAGTGATAAAAATGCATTTTCAATGTTAAATTCCATCAATTGTGCTGGATTAATAGTAAGAAATGAAGTATCTTTCAAGGAGTATTCAATTTGTCTTTGGTTTCATGTGTCTTGGGATTGTCCTAGTTTCATCTGGAAGTTTCCAATACTCTAGATATTGTTTGCGCATATCAGCTTGTTTTGTCTCAACAAGAGTATTATCCGCATAAAATGCTGCAATTTTACACAGGTCAATTATTTGTTTTCCGGCCAAATCTTTGTTAGAAGCACGTAGATATTGAACAAATTCTTTCTCCCTTTTTAATTCATTATATGATACTAGTTGTAAAACGTCGTCATTTACACCACCTTTTAAAAGCAGACGATTAACATGCTTCAGATATTCAACAACATCTTGTACCCCAGATCGTTTCTTCTTACATATTAAGTAACGTTCTGAATTTCCTGGTCTAGAAGAGTTTGGTTTAAAAATAAAAACTTCTTCAAAGCAGCGATACATTAAATAAACTAAACCAGCACTAAAGGGTGTAAAAAGGTTGAATAATTAAGTCACAAAATCACCACCCTCTCTTTCAACCATCAATGCTATTAAACATCGACAAAGATACAGTTGTTTTGAAAGAATTTCTTGTACATTTTCTTGTCGTTCTACTTAGAATCCTCAATCAGACATCACAAAATGTACTCCTTTGCCATGGGTATGCTGCATTATAAGATTTGTAAATGCCTCTTCATTATCTGGGTCAAAGACATCATCACTTTCCTTTGGTCCGTAGTATGGATGAAATGTTTCACAAGGACCCGCATAAAAGTCTTCTAATTTGAAATCATGTTCATTTTCTAAAGTAAGAGCAAATCCTTTAGCACGTCATTTCTTTCGCCATAGAATATGTTCACTAAAACCTCTTGCTCCGGCACATACATCTGCAAAGTATAGCAGCCCATTCTCCCTCAAACCTTTTGGGTTAGTAAACATAAAGTTACATGCTTTATCTGTATTCGCCATTTTAACAGTAGCACGATTTAAAAAACGAGCACCACGAATTGTTTCATGAGGATTACAACGTGTCCTTGCTCGACGCACTTCAACGTCATCCAAATGAGCGAATACCGTTTTCGCATTGATAACAATTTTCACTATATCTGCACAACAGAAATCAATTTCATCATCTGTGGTCAACTTTTCATATCACCATTTCATATCTTTTACACACTTTATAACTTCCTCTGCAGGATGCCATTTAAGACCTGAATCTTCATGTCCAGGAACATGATGTCCAAAGCCTCTGCGACCATGCTGTCTAGGTGCTTGAACTGGCTCTAAACGACCTTGTTCATTATTTCCGAGGCCGTAACCGCCTTATATCCCATCATTCGCACCATCCTTTATCGTTATCGAGGAGATTGTTTGACTCTTGTGTTATTACTTGTATTCTTCTATTGTCAACTACCTTTTCATCAATATCCTCCTCGCCAGATTCACTTGAACATCTGCGAATTTTTTGTCGTTTACTATGATTATAAGTATCTCTTTCACAGTTCTTCCTTTTTGTCCTAGTTTCCAATTCTTCTTGCATGGCATGTTGATGCATCAGTCGCATAACAATTCTGCTAGGAACATGATACATTTACACTGTACATGTGAATGTGTGTATAAGCGTCAGAGGACGTCCACGCCTTAGTTGGGACAAAAGACAAGAGTCAGTCGTTAGAAGTTTCTGAAAGAGTCTGTTGACAACAAGCGTGCGTGCGAGTAGGGTTTCGTGGTCTTTAGAGTTTAAGATATATGTATAACTGTTGTGTGCTAAATAAAGGGAATTATTTGTATTTCCGAATCCATTCCATATCTTTACATGGTAGCAGAGCGTGGTTCATAGTTTTGCCAATTATTTTAGTGCATGGTTTTCAATATTGCGAGTTAGGTCGAGTGAGTCTTCAGTAAGGAAAGAAACGTTCAAAGGTTACAAAGAGGAAAAATACACTTGGAGCACGTAGGAACGCTTGAGTAAGAGATAAGGAATCATTTAAAATGGAGAGATTGGAAATCATGATACCTATTTTCGATGGATATTTACGGTATGTGGAAGCAAAGAATAACGATGTTTCTCAAGTATAGAGAATGCGAGGTTGTCACAACTAGGGTGAAGACAGAAACAGACAGTGAAGACTGGGACAAAAAGGATCCGAAGGCAATAAATATAATTTATAGTGCAATCACAAACAGACCATTGGAATATATTAGAGAAGAAAAAACGGCGTATGAGATAGTAAAAAAGTTCGATGAAATGTACTTGAAAGAGTCGACGGCACTACAGGTCGTATGCAGAAGGAGATTGGAAAAGATAAAACTTGAGAACTACAATGATTCAACATCGTTCTTTAGCGATTTCGAAAAATTAAAAAACGAATTAAAATGTGCGGGTGCACAAGTGAGTGAGAGGGAAAAACTAACTTACATGCTGAATACGTTACCCGAAGAATACAGCTACATAGCGGATATAGTAGATGCACTGAAAGCCGAAAATCAAACGGTAGCGTATTTAAAAAATAAAATTGAAATAGCGGAGAGGAAAAATAAGTCCAATCGAGGAGAAATGCAAACCAACGCCTTTTCTGCAAAAAAGGAAGGATGCTTCAGATGTGGAAGAGTAGGACATTTTGGGAGAGAGTGTCAAAATGGCGTCGAAGCGGGAAACAGTATCAGTTTTTGGCTTGGGTCAACACGTGGTCGCAGCAGAGGAGGAGGAAACAAAGGAAATACGAGCAGGGGACATGGAAATTTCCATCGTCAGTCAACAACCGGCACGAGCGAGTGTCACGACCGGCATACTTCAAATCCGATGGACCGATGATGGAGATAGAGATGTGGCGGCCTTGGCGACAATGTATATCGCCGAAGTGCCTAATGAGTCATCTGTATCCTAACGGTCCTTCCACCGAATGTCCTAGAAGCGTGACAACGGTCACGTACGCCTACAGGGTAGTGGGGTTATTGAGGGATGACAAACAAAGAAGAAACAGATGTTACCGAAAGTCAAATTGTAAGAGCTTCAGTCTTGGAAAGTCACGGCTGGAGCTCAGAACAAAATCGCAGTCAGTGTAAATTCAGAATACAAGAAATAAATTCTCTTGTTTTTTTTGTTACCTTAATTTTTTTCTTTTCGTTCGAGCCTCCTGCTTTTTATTTTACGTGACACGAGCATGGTAACTCAAGATCAAGCACATGGATAGCAACGGCGCACGCAGCACACAGCGGCGAGGCGAACGAGATTAGTAATTATGAAGTAATGTGGCCATTAGATAGCGGTTGCACAGATCACATAATTAACAACGTAAATTATTTCGATAAATCTATTGACCTTAAAGAACCGGTAAATATATATTTAGGCGATAATAGATCGATAAAGGCAACAAAATATGCGAATGTTATAAGTTATTTTGAAGCATTTGGAAAGCAAAATGAAATAAATGTGAATAATGTTTTTTACGCGAAAGAAATGTCCGCAAACTTGATTAGTTTAGGCAAGTTAAAGGATAATAGGAACACGGTTATTTCAATAGGAAATATTGCAAAAGTAATAGATGAGGACTATAAGCTTACAGCGGTAGCGGTTAAAGAAAAGGGAACATATAGAATGAAAAGTATATTGAAAGGGAAGGAGCACTTAGCAAACAGCGCCGAACGTAGTGATATGAGTAAAAAGACAAGATGGCATAGGATGCTAGGACACGTAAATTTTAAATATTTAAATATTTTGGGTAAAGAACAGCTAGTTACTGGTATACCGAATGAATTTGAAAAGGAATTTTTGAAATGTAGGGTGTGCATGGAAAGGAAAATGCAAAATTTACCACTCAAAAATAATCGAACCAAGGCTAGGGAGATAATGGAAATTATTCTTTCGGACGTGCGCGGTCCCTTCAAGACTACCGGATTCAATGAAGAGAAATATTTCATCTCATTTATCGATAATTATAGCAAAATAGCTAGAAGTTATTGTATAAAATCAAAAGATGAGGTGTTTGATTGTTTCGTACAGTTTGAAAATGAAGGCGAGAATTTAACGGGCAAGAGGTTTAAAATATTGAGATGTGATAATGGAAAAGAGTACTTGAATAATCGAATTTATAAATTTGCTAGGGATAAAGGTATCAGAATAAATAACTGCCCAACCTACGTACATGAATTAAACGGGACAACGGAAAGGTATAATAGAACAGTTATGGACATGGCGCGTTGCTTGTTAGCGGAAGCGAAAGTACATAAAATGGCTGGAAATAGATTGGACAGCGGTATACTTGAAAAATCGAATACTGGCAAATACTATAGAGAGAAAGACACCTTTTGAAATATTCTTCGGGAGAAAACCAAGCGTTGAAAATCTACATCTATATGGAAGTAAAGTTTTTGTAAGAACAAAAGAGAGTTTCTAAATGGGATAAGAAGGCAGATATGGGAATTTAGTTTGGATATAGTGAAGTAGGTTACAGAGTCTTATTAGGTGGGAAAATAACAAAAGCGAGACATGTAGAGGTCATAGAAACAGACACAAAATGTATCGGTTTTGTGGAGAATTCATTCGATAAAGATAACGATGACATTGAGGATAATGATTTATTGGTAAACATGAATAAGGAAGAGTTAGAAAGTAGGGAAGATGAAAATGATAACAGTCTTGAAAGCTTAAACATCCCTGGAAGATCTACACGTAACAAGAGAACTCCAGTAAGATATCCAGAAAAAGAAAACATTAGTGAAATCCATGCAAATTATTGTAGTGTAGATATCCCTTGTACATTTGAGGAGGCGATTAGTTGTGAAGATAGTGAAGATTGGAAACAAGCTATGAATAAGGAAATAGAATGTCTTTATAAGAATAAAACTTGGAAATTGGTAGAAAGGGTAAAAGGCAAAGACGTATTAGATGTAAAATGGGTTTACACGAGAAAATCAGATGACAGGTATAAGGCTAGATTAGTGGTAAGAGGATTCCAACAAAGAAACGTAGCCGATGACATACACTCCCCAGTAGCGAGTAATGAGACCTTTAAGATATTGCTATCATATTGTTGTCAAAATGGATTAATTATTGAGCAAATGGATGTAGAAACTGCCTTTTTAAATGGTGAAGTAACCTCGGAGGTATATGTAAATCAACCAAAGGGATATGCGGACGGAACGAATAGAGTTTGTAAACTATCGAAAGCGCTTTATGGGTTAAAAGAAAGTCGAAGGGAGTGGTATGAGTGTCTTGATAAGTATGTGACGAGATTAGGTTTTAAGAAGAATAACATAGAGTTGTGCCTATATATACATGGAGAGGGAGAAAATGTTGTTTATTTGCTAATGTATGTAGACGATTTGCTAATTTGTAAATTTGCTAATTTGCTAAAAATAAAAGGAAGATACAAAGGGTAAAGAAGTTATTAACTAATAGATTTGAAATGAAAGATTTAGGTGAAGTCAAAGAATATCTTGGAATAAATATAGACTATGATTATTTCAAAAATGAAATAAGATTAAGCCAAAAGAAATACATTGAATCATTAGCAAACAACTGTAAGTTACAAAATAGCAAATTGTACTGTGCACCTATGGAGACCAACTTAAAAATTGAAAAAGCTGTGATAAATAGAGAGGACATTGGATACAAAAATTTATTTGGCGCATTGTTGTATATTAGTAAAAATACCAGACCCGATATAAGTTATAGTGTGAATTATTTGAGTAGATTTCAAGATTGTTGTAATGAGACACATTTTAAATGTGCTTTGCGAATATTGAAATATTTGTACCGGACTAGAGACTTAAGATTAGATTATAAAAGAAATGAAAAATGTGAAACGATAGATTGTTATGTGGACGCTGATTAGGCAGGAGATCATTTAGAAAAGAAATCGACTTCTGAATATGTAATTAGATTGTGTGGAAATGTAATTGGTTGGAAGTCTAAAAAACAAAGGTGTGTGACAAAAGCCTCGACGTATGCAGAGTATGTAGCTCTATCGGAAGCGGTGAGTGAATTAATGTCCATTAGGGAAATTATGAAAATCTTCAATGTAGATCTAGAAGATAACCCTGTAAAAATTGATGAGGATAACTCTGGAGTGATGAGTATAGCAAAGCACGGAAATTTTACAAAAAATTCTGAAGACATTGAAGTTCATTACCACTATGTTCACGAGTACTTAAAGGAGAACAAGATAAACATACTTAAAGTAAGTACAGACGAAAATACTGCGGATATTTTTACGAAGGCACTGTGTACAGAGAGAGAATTGCGAAAGGTTTAGGTCATGGATGAATGTAAACTAAGAGAAATGTAGATAAAGCAATAAGTGTTAAAGTTTCTGTTACGTAATTCGTCAAAGCATGTAAATACGATTAAGTGTACAGTATAAATGTAAGGAGGCGTGTTAGGAACATGATTCATTTAAACTGTACATGTAAATGTGCGTGTAAGCGTCAGAGGACGTCCAGGCCTTAGTTGGGACAAAAGACAAGAGTCAGGCGTTAGAAGTATCTGGAGGAGCCGGTTGACAACAAGCGTGCGTGCTAGTAGCATTTCGAGGTCTTTAGAGTATAAGATATATGTATAAATGTTGTGTGCTAAATAAAGGGAATTATTTGTATTTCCGAATCCATTCTATACCATTACAAATACACTAACGTACAAGAATATTATAATAATCAGTAACAACGATAGGATTAACCAGTTCGCAAGTATAAAAAAGACACATTTTACGCTGTGACGAAATAATATCCAAGAAATCTGATATAACATACATGGAAAATACACGAATCAGACTGAGAAACCACTGCGCACTTTCGTCAATAACTTCGACACAACCGTTACCAACTACTCGCGGAGTGAGATTGACCGAAGCGGTCCAGAGGCAACGCCCACGTACCCCAAGCGGCTACTGCCCCGCCACCAATAGTAACCCGACAGAACAGGATAATACTTGAATTCGTTGTTCCCCAAATTTTGAATTTATTTACCTCAACAACATATATAATGTACAAAAATTTATAATAATTTATAATACTGTTTATAATAACATGTAAATTATATTAATTATCTGACGCACGCAATGAGAGAAAGGTAAAGACCAGCGTGGCCGATGCGGCACTAACTCTACATCCGGTTGACCTCAATTTACCTACCTACGTACCTACACAGTGACGCCTACGCTTTAAAACTTTTGTCGAAATTTTAAAGTTTTAATGGTAAACTCTTCGTTCTTATAATATCTAACTGACAGGCATGCACCATTTATAAAAGAATCAACATAAATTTCGTAGTTGAGTATTATTGAAAGTCTCTAATTTAATTCAGAAAGGCAATAATTTGTTTAACGAAATAAGCCATTTATTTATCATCCGGGTTTCTACCATGACATTTATGTTATAATAGCAATATGAAAATAAGGCAATCTGAGTAAAGAAATACTATTTCAAGTCATTTTCACCAATACATCTTAAGTGGTTTATAAATGATTCGTGTATTCCCTTCTTTCCTTCTGCCCCTAGACACGCGAAACTATAACTAGCATTTAAACAAAATGAACTATGTTTCGCGTCAACGAGAGTCGTAAATTCCCGTTACCATCAGATAATCGACGCCACTGTAAGGATATAGAAGGGGTTCGGAAATTCAAATAATTCCCTTTATTTAGCACACAACAGTTATACATATATCTTATACTCTAAAGACCTCGAAATCCTACTCGCACGCACACTTGTTGCCAACCGACTCTTCCAGATACTTGTAACGACTGACTCTTGTCTTTTGTCCCAACTAAGGCCTGGACGTCCTCTGACGCTTACACACACATTCACATGTACAGTGTAAATGTATCATGTTCCTAACAGCCACGAACAGATCGAATACCTTATTTCTGTTAGGATAATCGGGGTGGTTCAATTAAGTATACACTGATTTAACAGGTATAAATTACAGTTCATTCAAACAACTTGATTAGAGAAATGTAAACTGCTAGAGCATAATTAGGAACGTGACGCTAGGCAAATGCCTCCGCGATCAACAGCTAAAGGACGTCGAAGACCTCATGACAAACCCCCCCAGACACGGGACGCTAGGATACCGACACTGCCTGGCGAAAATCGATCGTTTTTCGCGTTAGACCGAAGCCGTTTCCGTCGCCGACATGGAGGCGGCAACCGTTACTTCAGCCCTCCTTTCCACGTGGATATTCCGTTTCGACGTACCTTTAAGGATAAGGACCGATCAAGGACGCCAGTTCGAATCAAACTTATTTAACGAATTATGCCTGTTCCTCGGCATTAGGCATTTACGAACGACAGCCTATCACCCCGCGACCAACGGGATGGTGGAGCGCTTGCCCCGACAACTATAAGCAGCAATCAAATGCCACGATACGAGTAACTGTGTAGAAATCTTGCCAATAGTTTTATTAGGCATACGAACAGCTATTACGGACGTGAAGACGACGACAGCCGAAATGGTTTATGGCACCGGCATACGATTGCCGGCAGAATTCTGTGCACCAACGAAGCAACAGGCCAAGTCGTATTTCGATTCCGTATTTCGGAAGCCGTCTAAAACTACGAATAGAAAAGATCAGGCCTCACCCGATTACGCGACACGGCGAAAAAGAAACCTCCGCCTTCCACTCGAAACATCGTCTTACGTATTTCTACGTCACGATGCCATCGGAAACCCCTTACAACCACCCTACGGCGGACCGCATCAATTTATATCGAGAGCAAAAAGGACCATTGCTATTGAAGTTAGCAACAAGAACGTAATCGTACCCGTAGACCGTCCGAAACGCGTGAATTTTTATTGAACGATAACACTGAACACCATTACAGCGAAAATCGCGAATTAATAATACCACCTGATGTTTGAAACGAGCAAAACAAAGACGACTCAGGAATTCATCACTCCAGAGGCTCGGGCAGAAAAGTTCGCTTCCCTGATCGTTCCCAGCCAGGCCGTCGATAAGCTAATGCGTGAGAACTACCAGCGACATAAATATAAATCGGAGATGAAAGAACACGGGAACCGTCCGTTTGGAATTTTGGGAAAATCCCGTAACATTGTAATCTAGATTCTACCATAACTGTAATTCAACAATTGTAGCCATCCAGTCCGATTGTAATTGTTCGAAACTTGTGATACTGCACTTGGCCTCGAGGCGACAACCAGTCACCGAACGTAGCCGCGGTCAAGGGATGAACGTTTTGGCTAATAAAGGCATGGAGTAATTCTATAGCTGTCCTTAAATGAAATAATCGTAGCGGCACGTGACAGTAAACATTCCAACGGTTTCTGTCCCGTGTCTCGCCGCACGCAGACCCTATCCTTCCGATGAGATGAGTGCCAGATGTCAACGCATCTCCACAGTATATGTTTAGCTAGCCTGAGGATTCATTATACACCTATAGCGGCACTCGTCTGTAAAATTCATAACGGATTCGGTCGAGTGAACCCGCTACACAACAAATCGTGTTTACTGTAAGATGAGTTTATTATAGATCCGACAACCTTAGGCGGTTACCGAAGGTTAATCAAATTCCGTCGTTTTTGTCGTGATCATATGCCCTCTAGCCAACTACCCGAAATGTCAGCATTTGTAATCAAGGTCGAGAGTTCAGCGTCCGTTGTGATTTTTCGAGAACACCTTGGAAATTTAAATCCCAACGCCTTTTGTCAACTCCGACGCATATAAATATAGCGAACAGGCTAGCGAGGCATTCTTTGTTATCGAATAACACGAGCAGTAGCAGTTAAGTCGATACTTCTTTGCGCCGATTTATTCGTAATCACGAATCAAGACAACAAGTGTATTATACGTCTAGTGTACACGTAGGGTATATTTTAATAAACTACACAGTTAAATATACTCTTGTGTTTTTAAGCCTAAATCTCTACCATACATCTGAAACTGGTGACACCGACGTGATTTTTGTGTAAGAGGTGACAGCGATAGGCTAGTCGCAGTTTGAATATCATAGTCCGCAACTCACACAATGGAAAAGGAGAGCAAACGAACTCCAGCCGGCTCATCGTTCCGCGTGCCGCCCTTTATGCCCACCATGACCAGGATTTGGTTTTACATTTTAGAGAAATATTTCGGGGTAGCCGGCATCTTCCACGACGATGAAAAATCCTTAGCCCTCATGGGATTCTTCGACCCACATTACCTCGCGAAGATTGAGGATACAGTGACCAACCTCCCCGCCACAGGCCAGTACGATAAATTGAAGAGCGAGCTGATCCGCGCCCTGACCGAATCGGACAGCGCCAAGTTCGAAAGGTTAGTCGAACGTGAAGAGATGGGCGACAGAAAACCCTCACAGTTTTATAATGACTTAAAAAATTAGCCAGCCCCCTCGCTTCCGATGAATTCATCCACATCTTGTGGAGGAATCGCCTCCCTGATCGCATCAGGGAAGTCCAGGCTGCAGTGGACGATACGAGTATCGAGAAACTGACCAGGACAGCGGATAAAATCGATGAGGCGTATAATCGTAACGGGAAGCGCGCTCACAAGGTAGTCACAATCGAGCCACCGGCGTCACACGAAGGCAAAAACGACGCACTGGCCGCCGAGGTCAGCAGACTGCGAGAACAGATTAAGGCTATGGGAAGCGGCGGGTATCATCGACCACGAAGACGTTCGAATTCTCTCACTCGACCCCGCCGCCGTTCGCGTTCGCGAGACCATCCGCGCCAGGACGGAATTTGCTTCTATCATGCGAGGTTCGGCGATCGCGCCACGCTTGTAGTTGGAAGTCGGGAAACGACCCCAGCCGTCCGTAAAAGCGGAGGACGGCGACGGCTTGGGATCTCGCCGCATCTTTATTTTGGACCAGAGAACGAAGACTTCGTTCTTAGTTGACACCGGTGCTGATATCGGCGTTCATCCCCGAAGCAGGCTATCTAGGGACGTAAAGAAAACAACGTATGAACTATTCGCTGCCAATGGGACGCGCATCGCAACGTACGGCACTATAGCGATGGAGCTGAACCTGTCCCTTAGACGTGCCTTCCAATGGCACTTCACTGTCGCCGATGTGCAAACCCTCATCATCGGCCTAGGTTTCCTAAGTCATTACGGGTTGCTTGTGGATCCAAGAAAAAGACGACTTCTCGACTCAACAAACCAGCTATCGACCAGGGGATACGCCGCCAACTGCGAACAGCTTATGACTAAGACCGTAAGCAGGGATTTGGTCTACCACCAATTGTTGGCGAAATGTCCAGATCTAACGCGCCCACCGGCCTTTGGGTGAGAGAAAATGCGGCACTGTGTGGAGCACCACATCGAAACCACACCCCGCCTGCCCGTATATTGCAAACCCCGCCCTCACGCACCGGACCGTCTCAAGCCAATCAAGGCGGAATTTGTAACACTTATCGAGCAAGGAGTCATGCGCCCATCGAAGAGTTCCCGGGCATCTCGACTACACGTCGTCCCAAAGAAGGATGGAAGTCTGCGGCATTGCGATGACTACAGAGCGCTGAACGCCCGCACTGTACCCGATAGGTACTCTCCACCGCACATACAAGACTTCGCGCAGCATTTACACGGTCGGCGAATATTCTCAAAAACTGGTTTAGTGCGCGCCTACCATCAAATCTCAATCGCGCCTGAGGACGGTACAAAAACCGCGGTTTCGACACCATTCGGCCTTTTCGAGGCAAACAACATGATGTTTGGGCTTCGAAACGCCGCGCAAACGTGTCAAAGATTTGTCGACGTAATCACGCGAGGCTTAGATTTCGTTTACGCGTACATAGATGACTTCTTGGTAGCTTCGGAAACCGAGGAGCAGCACCGCGGGCACTTGCGGATCTTGTTCGAACGTCTAAACCAGTAAGGCGTAGTAATCAATCTCGCAAAGTGCGAGTTCGGCATTAATGAAATAGCCTTCCTAGGCCATACGGTAAACGCGCACGGAATAAAACCGCTCGCCGATCGCGTTAGAGCCATAAATGAAGCACCGCTCCCCGCGAACATCAAGGCACTACGCGGATACCTCGGTATGATTAACTTTTACCGACGTTTCATACCGGGGGCAGCTAAAATTTTGCAACCCCTCAACGATTTGTTACAAGGGGCGAAAAAGGGCAACATGCCCATTATTTAGTCGGAGGAAGCCAAAACGAGCTTTAGCGAGTCAAAACGCGCCCTAGCTGACGCTACGATGTTAGGGCATCCTATACCTGGCGCGCCCATCAGCCTCGCAGTAGACGCGGCCGACTTTGCAATAGGGGCGGTGTTGCAGTAACGCGCGAATGACACTTGGCAACCGTTGGGTTTCTTAACTAAAGCCTCAAATTTCGCGCAGCGAAAATATAGCGCGTACGATCGCGAATTACTCGCTATGTATACCGCGGTCAAGCGATTTAGACACGCCGTAGAGGGGAGGAATTTCATTATTTTCATAGATCACAAACACCACACCTATGCGTTCAGTCAGAATCCCGACAGGTGTTCGCCGAGACAATTCCGTCAACTAGATTAGATCGGGCAGTTCACGACCGATATAAGGCATATAAAAAGACTGAATAACAATGCAGCCGACGCCCTATCTCGCATCGAAGCCATAGGAAAATCCGTGGATCACAAAACTCTCGCCGCCGCGCAAGAAGAAGGCAAGGAGCTCCGCGACATCATCAACTCCGATATATCCGCGTTGCAGGTTAAGAAAATTCGTTTTCCGGATTACGACGCGGAAATATACTGCGACGTATCAGGCGACATCGTACGACCGTACGTACCGAAACCCTTGCGGCGCGACGTATTCAATTCGCTCCACGGACTTTCCCATCTAGGGATACGCGCGACCCAAAAATTCGTAAAATAGCGTATAGTTTGGCCGGTGGTAAACAAAAATTGCCAAACATGGACACGGCAATACATCCCGTGTCAATAATGTAAAATAACGAGACACGTATCAACGCCGACCGGAACATTCGCAGAGCTAGCAGGACGATTCGAGCATGTACATTTAGACATCATCGTCATGCAATATTCACAAGGCTACCGATATTGTCTAACATGTACCGACCGTTTTTCACGTTGGCCCGAAGCGATTCCAATCCCAGATATGGAAGCGACGACCGTTGCCTCGGCTCTTCTTTCCACATGGATAGCGCGTTTTGGCGTCCCAGCAAAAATAACAACCGATCAAGGACGCCAATTCGAATCCAGTCTTTTCAACGAACTATGCCGGATGCTCGGCATTGATCATTTGCGTACCACAGCCTACCACCTCGCGTCCAGCGGGATGGTAGAGCGCTTTCACAGGCAGCTTAAGGCCGCAATCAAATGCCACAATTCGAGCAACTGGGTTGAAAGCCTTCCCATAGTTCTTTTAGACATTAGAACCGCCATCAAGGAGGACCTGAGCGCAACCGCAGCCGAAATGATTTACGGTACGGACATACGATTGCCAGCAGAATTCTTTGTACCAGCAAAACAACCGGCCAACGCGGAATTCGCAAACTGTCCGCGAGAGCGAATGAGCGATATTAAACCTCTGCCGACTTCACGACACGGCGAAAAGAAAACGTTCATGTTCCGCTATTTAGAAACGTCGCCGTGCGTTTTCGTACGCCACGATGCAATCGGAGGTCCACTGCAACCACCATACGATGGCCCCTATCAGGTTACACAGCATGGGATGAAAACCATTACCATACGGATGAAGGACAAAAGCGTGAAAGTCTCCGTAGATCGTCTAAAACCCGCCTTCATCGTGTCGGAAGATATTGAGCATCTGGAAAGGAGCGCAGAAACCTACGACGTATTTTTACCTGGGAAAATCTTCCGACCGCAAAGCAGCGAGCAAGCGCAACAAAGCGACGGAGACGCAAGAACCAATTATACCACGCGTTCGGGCAGGAGAGTTCGTTCTCCTCACCGCTTTCAAACGGGTTTGAATTAAGCGGTTAGCAAGGGCACCGCGCTAACATACGTAAACAAACATAAAAAGAAGTAACGTTAACACTGGCAGGCGGGTACTGTAGCGGCACTCGTAGGTAAAATTCATAACGGTTTCGGTCTAGTGAACCCGCTACACAACAAATCGTGTTTACTGAAAGATGAGTTTATTATAGATCCGACAACCTTAGGCGGTTACCGAAGGTTAATCAAAATCCGTAGATTTTGTCGTGAGCATATGCCCTCGAGTCAACTACCCGAAAATTCAATATTTGTAAACAAGGTCGAGAGTTCAGCGTCAGTTGCGATTTTTCTAGAACACCTTCAAAATTCAAATCCCAACGCCTTTTGTCAACTCCAGCGCATACGAATATACCTAGCAGGGTAGGAGGCATTCTTTTTTATCGAGTGACACGAGCAGTAGCAGCTAAGTCGATATTTCTTTGCGCCCATCTATTCGTAATCATGAATCAAGACAACAAGTGTATTATACGACTAGTGTACACGTAGGGTATATTTTAATAACCTACATAGTTAAATATACTCTTGTGCTTTTAAATCTAAATAGCTACCATACGCCTCAAATCAAATTCGCACTAGTGAATATCTGCTCTATTCCATAACAACAACGTCTAATCCAAATGAAGATTCGTTTCACGCATCTAACACTAATCATAATGTGAACCCGATCTATATGAAGATACATGCACATGCGATCGATTCTGACTGTCCAGGACTCTCACCGGAGTTGGAACTCGCAGTGCACCGTGACGAACGGCACATGTGTAAGAATTCATTCTCAGCCAGACCGTCAGTCGTGCTCGCGCCACAATAGAAGCAACATGGAGTTTCTTTAGATCTCTGCTACGCGTCGTTGGCTTGTTCGTGCCAAGTAAGGTAGATATCATTTCCGAACTACCACTGGAAGTTTTGCACTTGATACTTCGAAAATTGGATCCCTCGTCCCTGCAGAGCGCCGCGCTTGTCTCGCGCAAATGGTTCAACGTATGTAGATCCGACAAGTGTCTACGGCGGAAAGCGAGACGTCACATGAGGCATACGAGAAAGCGGGTCAAGATGCAATTTCTCAGACCTGCAGCCGCTAAAGCTACCAACCAAGAATCAAGAAGTAGAGGACGTGGTGAGGGCAGCCTAAAGCACGAAATAAGCTTATCCGCTACTCGTACGGCGGTCATCGTTGGAATGTTACGCGGTCCTCCGAAAATTTAAATGCGAGATCGCTCCATCGATGTTGGACCAGTAACATGTATTAGACTCTAACTCATCTATGTACCGTAATATGACTGCTTGCTTTTGCGAGAAATTGAAACGGTCTTGTCCGGATTCAGAACTGTAGAGTGAAGCTTGAAATAAAATGGTTTTACTGAGACGGCAATGTGTTTCAGTCACGACAATACTATCTGTATCGTAATAGGCCCATTATTGAATATTAACTACAATGTATCACCGCTGCAATTGCAGATTTGTCGTCAATTAGGTGCAAGATATACTCCTCATTGGCTGCCAAATACAGCGCACTTCAGCTGGCTCGAGCTACTATATCATCTCTGCTCCTCGACATATCAAGCGTAATTGCAGTTTTACAAATTAAGGTTAACATATTCAAATGAATGTATCTCCGTTTCTATTGCACATGTGGCTACAATTCGATGTCCGTTACATTTCACATCTGATGACAAATGCAGCACACATCAGCAGGTTTGTACTATGTCAACTCCGGGCTCTGTCAAATCCAGCGAAATTGCTGTTTTGCATATTCATGCTTAACTATTCAAATCACCGTATAGCCGTTTGCATTGCAAATATGCCGACAGCACGAAGCACGTTATACTCCATATTCGCTGCCAAATACAGTGCATATTATCTGGTTTGAGTTATGTAACGTGTGGACGCAGCCAACCTCAGCGCATTTGCATTTTTGTATATTCAGGCTTAAATATTCAAGTCAACATATTGTAGTATCGTGCGGAAAAAGCCTCATTAGAAATCGATCAAAACAATGTCGAATATCCTTCGGTTGTTACTTTACATCGGGGAGAAAGCCTATGTGACTAAAGTCACCTTGTACTTGCTGAGCGTTAACAGAATGGGGTTAGAGAGTTGGAAAAACAAACACTAATGGTAGGGGACGATTTAACTTTAAAGATTGGCTGATCGAGAAGCGTTGAGCGGTTGATCGAGAAATAAGAGTGAGTCGAGAGGTCGGAGTTAATCGAGGAGTCGAAGAGTAGAGTTGTTAGCGCTGTCGAGTTGCGGGAGTTGTTAGCGTTGTTGAGAGTGGAGTTGTTAGCGTTGTCGAGTTGTGAGAGGTGTCAGCGTTGCTGAGAGTAGAGTTGTTAGGGCTTTCCATTTTCAGGATTAAATATTCAAATCAAGCTATTTCCGATTCCGTTGCAGATATGTCCACAATTCGAGTTAGCGTCGTACTGCCAAATGTATTGCTCATCAGCCGGTTTGCGCTATGTCGTTTCTGACCATTGTTAAATCCAGCGCAATTGCAATTTGGGATACTCATGCACGAATAATCAAATCAGCGTATCTCCGTTTTTGTGGCAAATATGTCGAGAATTCGATGTGACTTGTACCCCACATTTCTTGCCAAATGCAGCGCACACCAGCCTGTTTCCGTTATGTCCTCTCTGGTTTCAGTCAAAGCCGGCATGATTGTAGTTTCCCATATTCATGCCTAAATGTTCAAATAAACCTATACAGAGCATATCTGCCACTTTGCGCAATGTCAATTCTGGATCGTGTCAAATCCAGCGTATTTGCAGTTTTGCATACTCAGTCTGAAATATTGAAATCCACGTATCTACGCCTCAAGAGCTCAAATGACGAGCATTCGATGCGCATAATACTGCACATATGCTGCCAAATCAGCCGGTTTGTGCCACGTCAACTCTGGACCCGATCAAATTCTGTGTAATTGCAAATTTGCATATTCAGGCTTAAATATTCAAATGAAGGTATCTTCGTTCCTATTACAGATATGTCGACAATACTATGCAAGTTGTATTCCACATTTACTACCAAATACAGCGCGCATCATCCGGGATGCGACTTTTCAACTGTGAACGCTGTAAAAGCCAATGTAATTGCGGATTTGCATGTTAAGGCTGAATTACTCGTTAGAACGTAGCCGCACTGGTATTGGATATATGTCGAAAATGCTATGCGCGGTAGCTCCACATTTGCTGCCAAATAGAGCGCACATCAGTGGGCTGGCGCTAAGTTAACTCTGGACCGTGTGAAATCCAGCGAAATTGCAGTTTTGCATATTCAGTCCTAAATATTCAAATCTACGTATCTCTGTTTCTAATGCAGATATGACGATGAATTTCTGTGTGTTATACTCCACATTGGCTCCCAAATTTAGCAAACATCGGAGGGTTTTTGCTATGTCATCTGTGTATTCTGTGAAATCCAATGTAATTGCAGTTTTGCTTACATAGGCTGAATCTTCCATCAGAAAACATTGCACTGTTATTAGCTGTATACATATTATGTATGTCGGAAATACGATGCACGCTACACTCCACATTTGCTGCCAGATACAGTGAACACGATCCGGTTTGAGCTGTGTCAACTCTGGACCTTGTACATGCAGCGTAATTGCCGTTTTACATATTCGGTCTCAGATATTTGAATCATCTTTTCTCCTCTTTTATAGCACACATGCTGAGAACTCGATGCATCTTATACTCCACAGTTGCTGCCAAATACAGCCCACATCAGCTGCTTTGAGCTATGTCATCTCTGTTCTCCGATAAATCCAACGTCGTTTCAGCTTTGCATATTCAGGCTGAAATATTCTAATCAACGTATCTCCGCTTCCGTTGCAGATATGCCGACAACGTAAAGCGTGTTATACGCCAAAATTGTTGCCAAATACTGCACACATCAGCCGCTTTGGGCTATGTCGATTGTGGACCCTGTGAAGTGCAGCGTAATTGTAGTTTTGCATACTCAGGAATAAACGTTCAGATCAATGTGTCTCCGCCTCTATAGCATATGTGCCGACATCCACTCCATATTTGCTGCCAAATACAGCGCACATTAGTGGGCTGGCGCTATGTCAACTCTGGCCCGTGTCAAACCCGCGTAATTGCAGTTTTGCAAATTCGTGCATAAATATTCAAATCAACGTATCTACGATTCTGTTACAGATATGCCGACAATTCGAATCAGGTTATACTTTACATTTGCTGCCAATACAGTGCACATCATTCGATTTAAACTATGTCATCTCCGATCACCGACAAATCCAGCGTCATTGCAGTTTTTCATATACATTATTATATATTGAAATCCACGCATCTCCGTTACTGTTGGAAATGTGTCGACAATACGATTTGCTTTGTATTCCACATTTCTTGCAAATTAAACCAATATCATCCAATTAGCGCTTTGTCCACTCTGGTCCGGTCAAACCCAACGCAACTGCAGTTTTGCATTATCAAACCTAAATAATCAAATCAACTAATCTCCGTTTCGATTGCAGATATGTGGAAAGTTCGATGCGCTTTATACTCCGTAGTTGCTACTAAATACAGCTCACATCATCTGGTTTGCGCTATGTCAAATCCGGACCCCGTGAAATCAAGCGTAAATGCAGTAATGCATGATCAGGGTTCAATATTAAGATCGACGTGACTCAGTTTCTGTTGCAGATATGTCGACAAAACGGTGCGCGTTATATTCCACATCGACTGCCATACACTGGGCGCTTCATCTGGTTTAAGCCATGTTAAATACGGAACGAGTCAAATCCAGCGTATTTGTAGTTTTGCACATTCAAGCCTAATATTCAAGTGAATGTATCTCCGTTTTCATAGTAAGTATGTTCACAATAGGATGCATGTTATACTCCACATTTGCTGCCAAATACAGCACACATCAGACAGTTTGCACATTGTCAAGACTGGACTCGGTGAAATCCAGCGTGACTGCAGTTTTGGATATTAATGCTTACATATTCGAATCGAGGTATCTCCGCTTGTTTTGCAGAAACGTTGGCCATACAATGCGCCTTATATTCCACATCTGATGCCAAATCAGCCGGTTTGTGCTATGCCAACTCTGGACCCTGTAAATTCTAGCATAATTGCAGTTTTTGCTATTAATGCTTAAATATTGCTTTCAAAGTCTCTCCGCTTGTTTTGCACATATGTCGACAATTCGATACGCCTTATACTCTACATTTGCTACAGTTACATTACTCATCAGTTTGTTTGAGCTATGTCAACTCTGGTCTCTGCCAAAACCTGCCAAAATGCAATTTTGCATGTTCAGGAATTGAAAAGATATACAATGGATTCGGAAATACAAATAATTCCCTTTATTTAGCACACAACTGTTATACATATAACATATACTCTAAAGACCTCGAAATGCTACTAGCACGCACGCTTGTTGTCAACCGGCTCCTCCAGATACTTCTAACGCCTGACTCTTGTCTTTTGTCCCAACTAAGGCCTGGACGTCCTCTGACGCTTACGCGCACATTTACATGTACAGTTTAAATGTATCATGTTCCTAACACGCCTCCTTACATTTATACTGTACACTTAATCGTATTTACATGCTTTGACGAATTACGTAACAGAAACTTTGACACTTATTGCTTTATCTACATTTCTCTTAGTTTACATTCATCCATGACCTGAACCTTTCGAATTTCTCTCTCTGTACACAGTGCCTTCGTAAAAATATCCGCAGTATTTTCGCCTGTAATTACTTTAAATGTTTATCTTGTTCTCCTTTAAGCACTCGTGAACATAGTGGTAATGAACTTCAATGTGTTTAGAATTTTTTGTAAAATTTCCGTGCTTTGCTATACTTATCACTCCAGAGTTATCCTCATAAATTTTTACAGGGTTATCGTCTAGATTTACATTGAAGATTTTCATAATTTCCCTAATAGACATTAATTCACTCACCGCTTCCGATAGAGCTACATACTCTGCATACGTCGAGGCTTTTGTCACACACCTTTGTTTTTTTAGACTTCCAACCAATTACATTTCCATACAATATAATTACATATCCAGAAGTCGATTTCCTATCTAAATGATCTCCTGCCCAATCAGCGTCCACATAACAATCTATCGTTTCACATTTTTCATTCCTTTTATAATCTAATCTTAAATCTCTAGTCCGGTACAAATATTTCAATATTCGCAAAGCATATTTCAAATGTGTCTCATTACAACAATCTTGAAATCTACTCAAATAATTCACACTATAACTTATATCGGGTCTGGTATTTACACTAACATACAACAATGCGCCAATTAAATTTTTGTATCCAATATCCTCTCTATTTATCTCAGCTTTTTCAATTTTTAAGTTGGTCTCCATAGGTGTACAGTACAATTTGCTATTTTGTAACTTACATTTGTTTGCTAATGATTCAATGTATTTCTTTTGGCTTAATCTTATTTCATTTTTGAAATAATCATAGTCTATATTTATTCCAAGATATTCTTTGACTTCATCTAAATCTTTCATTTCAAATCTATTAGTTAATAACTTCTTTACCCTTTGTATCTTCCTTTTATTTTTACTACAAATTAGCAAATCGTCTACATACATTAGCAAATAAACAACATTTTCTCCCTCTCCATGTATATATAGGCACAACTCTATGTTATTCTCCTTAAAACCTAATCTCGTCACATACTTATTAAGACACTCATACCACTCCCTTCGACTTTCTTTTAACCCATAAAGCGCTTTCGATAGTTTACAAACTCTATTCGTTCCGTCCGCATATCCCTTTGGTTGATTTACATATACCTCCGAGGTTACTTCACCATTTAAAAAAGCAGTTTCTACATTCATTTGCTCAATAATTAATCCATTTTGACAACAATATGTCTCATAACCCCTATGGGGAGTATATGTCATCGGCTATGCTCCTTTGTTGGAATCCCCTTACCACTAATCTAGCCTTATACCTGTCATCTGATTTTCTCGTGTAAACCCATTTTACATCTAATACGTCTTTGCCTTTTACCCTTTCTACCAATTTCCAAGTTTTATTATTATAAAGACATTCTATTTCCTTATTCATAGCTTGTTTCCAATCTTCACTATCTTCACAACAAATCGCCTCCTCAAATGTACAAGGGATATCTACACTACAATAATTTGCATGGATTTCACTAATGTTTTCTTTTTCTGGATATCTTACTGGAGTTCTCTTATTACGTGTAGATCTTCTAGGGATGTTTAAGCTTTCAAGACTGTTATCATTTTCATCTTCCCTACTTTCTAACTCTTCCTTATTCATGTTTACCAATAAATCATTATCCTCAATGTCATCGTTATCTTTATCGAATGAATTTTCCGCAACGCCGATACATTTTGTGTCTGTTCCTATGACCTCTACATGTCTCGCTATTGTTATTTTCCTACCTAATAAGACTCTGTAACCTACTTCACTATATCCTAACAAAATTCCCATATCTGCCTTCTTATCCCATTTAGAAACTCTCTTTTGTTCTTACAAAAACTTTACTTCCATATAGATGTAGATTTTCAACACTTGGTTTTCTCCCGAAGAATATTTCAAAAGGTGTCTTTCTCTCTATAGTATTTGCCAGTATTCGATTCTTCAAGTATACCGCTGTCCAATCTATTTCCAGCCAGTACCTTTTATGTACTTTCGCTTCCGCTAACAAGCAACGCGCCATGTCCATAACTGTTCTATTATACCTTTCTGCTGTCCCGTTTAATTCATGTACGTAGGTTGGGCAATTATTTATTCTGATACCTTTATCCCTAGCAAATTTATAAATTCGATTATTCAAATACTCTTTTCCATTATCACATCTCAATATTTTTAACGTCTTGCCCGTTAAATTCTCGGCTTCATTTACAAACTGTACGAAAAAATCAAAGACCTCACCCTTTGATTTTATACAATAAATTCTAGCTATTTTGCTATAATCATCGATAAATGAGATGAAATATTTCTCTTCATTGAATCCGGTAGTCTTAAAGGGACCGCACACGACCGTATGAATAATTTCCATTATCTCCCTAGCCTTGGTTCGAATATTTTTGAATGGTAAATTGTGCATTTTACTTTCTATACACAGCCTATATTTCAAAAATTCCTGCTCAAATTCTTTCGGTATACCAGTAACTAGCTGCTCTTTAACCAAGATATTTAAATATTTAAAATTTACGTGTCCTAACATCCTATGCCATCTTTCCTTTTTACTCATACCACTACGTTCGGCGCTGTTTGCTAAGTGCTCCTTCCCTTTCAATATACTTTTCATTCTATATGTTCCCTTTTCTTTAACCGCTACCGCTGTAAGCTTATTGTCCTCATCTATTACTTTTGCAATATTTTCTTTTGAAATAACCGTGTTTTTATTATCTGTTAACTTGCCTAAACTAATCAAGTTTGCGGACATTTCTTTCGCGTAAAAAACATTATTCATATTTATTTCATTTTGCTTTCCAAATGCTTCAAAATAACTTATAACATTCCCTACTTTTGTTGCCTTTATCGATCTCTTATCGCCTAAATATATATTTTCCGGTTCTTTAAGGTCAATAGATTTATCGAAATAATTTACGTTATTAATTATGTGATCTGTGCAACCGCTATTTAATAGCCACATTACTTCATTATTACTTATCTCGTTCGCCTCGCCGCTGTATGCTGCGTGCGCCGTTGCTATTGTCACGTAAAATGAGAAAGAAATTTAAAGGAAAGAAGAAAACTTTATTTTTTCCTCGTTTATACACTTCTGAAATCTAGCCGTGGCCGTTCGAGACTGAGGCTCTTACAATATTTTATTACTTTCGGTGACATCTTTTTCTTCTTGTGTTTTTCATCCTTCATTATCCCCACTACCCTGTAGGCGTACGTGACTGTTGCTACGCTTCTAGAACATCCGGTAGAAGGACCGCTAGGACATAGATGAACCCTCAGGTACTGCGGCAATATACATTGTCGCCAAGGTCGCCATGTGTAATGTTCAAGTATCGGCTGTCTGGAGAATGTTTAGAAGTGGTCGCCTAAGGTGACGTCAGGGCAAAAGTGTTTGTGGTTACACTCCCCCCTCCTTAGAATGAACATAGTCCTCGAAGTTCCTTTTCCTCTTTAAGATAGATGGGTGAAATTTTGCCTTGGGTGTTTCCAGGTCGAAGGTTACTTGCGAATCGTTGCTGGTGCTGGGCACAGGTAGAATCGGGGTGAATACGTTGATAGGTGCCGGGTTGATTGGCATCGGAGCGCTGGCTGGTGGATTGTTATTTGTCGTGTTTCGCTTGATTTTACAACAGAATAAATGAAAACACAATTTCGGCATTCCTATTTTGTTGAGAAAGTATAACCATATGAGAGCAATGGATAAATATCCTATAATTTGTAATATAGATATTCCCCGTGATTCAACTTGATCGATTCTATGAGCAAAAGTTAGTTGATTCGTTTGATCTTCGATTCCATCCAGAGTGTTTTTGTATCCGTAATTATCGTTAATAAGTTTTGGAGTTTTCTCTAGTTTATTTAGTAAAATAATTCAGTCTGAATCATTAGTTACATTGACTGTTTTGATTTTAATCTCGTAAGAAATTTCCTTGCTACTACCACTGATTCTCATATGGCTATTCTTGTACAATATGTCTACGGTTTTATTAGTTTGTAACAAAGATGGTTTCTCTAGTCTAACAATTCGATTTGTCTTTTCTTCGAAAATGCTCAGATCTATTGGTTTTTCTGGTATAGCTATAAAATGATTCTCAGCGTTTAATGGGATAAAAGTTATATCTTCAATGTTAGAAACTACTACCTTACAGAATTTGACAGTGTTTTCTGCGCTTAAGATTTCAGAGTTACAATCGTGCTTCACCCGACGGTCGTGAATCGGCTGAGTTTGTTTGCAAATGTAAAAGTCAGATATAGAACGGCATTGCTTATCCAAGTAGTTTTGATCGACATTGATGTAATTTAGTCCTGACGTTAAAAATATCGGATGAACTACTAAAGGTGCTAAAAACACTTTGTTCGTGAGAGATGGTATGGGATATATTTGCTCTATATCCCATTCCATGTCCATAACTGTTGGTACAGAAATTACAAAGAAAACTTTGTTTTGTCGAGTAAACAATGTGAGTTCTGAGATATCTAAAATATTTTGGAAATTCTCTTCCTTTGGTATAAAAGCGTTTCCTACTGTTTTGCTACCTAGTACTTGGGCGTAATTGTTAATAAAAGTTCCGGGATCAATAATCTGTGGGCTTATTATTCCTTGTTTTCCTAAGATGATTAAATTGAATATTTCGTCGATTTGGAAATGTAAGTCAGAGAGTGAGCTTTCTAGAGCTATGACTTTTATTAAGGTGATCTCTTTTTTGTTAAGCGTTTTAAGTTCGTTTGTTACACCTGTGTCTACTTGTTTCAGTCGCTGGATGACGTCGTTATTTAAAATTCGTTTAATCAAAGCTGTCTGGTTAGCTACTATGGTTTTTAGGCTGTTACCTTCTTCAAAGAGTTTGTCTATATTTTTGTTGATTATATCTAGATCGTTCGCGGCTAGGGTTCCAAAAAGAGTTTTACTAATAGATCCGATAGCGTCTACTAGTCCTCATCTACTTCTGAGATGAATGTGAGCTAAGGATCGTAATTCGATGCTAAGTGTTCTGACGTTATTTAGTTTTGCTTGTAAAGAGCGTATTTCTGGTAATATGTTACAGTCTTTTCGTGTCTCGCAATGATTCCTAACTTCGGCTACTCCCTTTTCAATATATCTTACTTGTTCCAATACAGCACTAATATCTAGTCCTATAATAACATTTATGTGTTCGCTATAAAGACATGCTTTGGATATTTTCTCATGAAATATTCCATTATTGTCAATAGGGGTTATTTTTAATCCGTTAAGGGTGGTAAAGCCGACGGCATGGGTGATCGTCCTGAAAAATAAGGTTTTATTCCGTTACCGTGGATTTTCTTAACTCGATCTCTAATGAGAATCTCATAATACGGTGTCTTGACTGATTTAATAACGTAGGGTCCTAACCATTCGTCGTCCAATTTATCCGACTTATGATCGTTGTGAAGGAGTATACGATCTCCTTCCTTAAATAAGGTTTGAGTTCTAATGATTTTTCTTGTCTGATCTCTCATGTACCTCTTTCTACTTTGTTCAAGAGTGTTCTTCGCTATCATTCTATATTTTTGCAATTGTTTTTGCCATAGAGCAAACATTTCTTCGTAGGTGTAATTGGAAGTTCGGGATACGGAAGACGGGAGGTTGGCTTTTCTTCCAAATGTTAGTTCGAAGGGTGAAAATCCAGTTGCATCGTGTATCGCGGTACTATACCCTAGGCAAATAAAGTCTAATACCTGATCCCATTCTTTATTAGAATCGTGTAGGCTCGTGCGAATCATGTCTTTTACTGTGGCGTGTGTTCGTTCTAAGGATCCATTAGATTGAGGATGAAAACTAGTGATCTTTATATGTTTGATTTTAAATGCTTCCTCGAATTTTTCCATTAGTTCGCTAATAAAGTTTCGTCCCTGGTCTGTTTGTATCGTTTTGGGTGCTGACAAGATGTAAATGTAGTGATGTAGTACTGCATCGATAATCGATTCGGTTCGTTGTGTTTTCAGTGGTACTAAAACGAGATATTTCGTTAGGTCATCGTGAATCGAAAGAATGTATTGATTTCCAGGTGTGGTTTTAGGCATCGGACCAATTAGATCCATGGCTATCTTTTCGTTTGGTTTTACTGGTGTCTGAGGAATTACGGGTTGTTCCTTGGGTCTGATTCTAACTAGCTTTTGTCGTTGACAAGCTTCGCAATTTTTTATAAAATCTTCTATCCTCTCCATGAGGCGTGGGATTTTGAATTGGTCTTTGATTTTACTATATGTCTTTTGAATACCCAAGTGTCCACTAATGTCGTTATGGTTTTCGCGTATAATGTCTAGAGCTTGTTCGTCAGTTATGGTTCGTATTGGTTCGTATGCAAAAGTTATTTCTTCAATTTGGTCATTATTAAACATGAGTGTTACTTTGATCCTAGCTTTTTCGGTTTCGGTAAAACTATTGTCTCCTATCCCAATTTTCTTGTGTTTCTTGGTTAGTTCAAAAATTTTTCGAATCCAAGTATCTTTGTCGAATGGACCTAATGTTTCTCTATTCAATTGATAGAAGGTGTGATCGTTTGGCGTGATTTTAAGTCGTCTCGGGGGTGTCGGGTTTTTTGACCATGTGTTAAAGTGTTCTACAATATTTTCGGAGTTTGCAGGTGTGTCTGGGACTGATTTGTCGGTAATTTGGTAAATTTTTCTGGAAAGTGCGTCGGCTGCTGTGTTCTCTTTACCTTTGCAATACTGAATATCGTACTCGTATTCTTCGAGTTTAAGTCTCCATCTAATCAAACGCGAAGAAGGGTCTTTGCAATTTTTGAGCCAAGTGAGTGCTTGGTGATCGGTTCGAATAACGAATCGTCTTCCTAACAGGTATTGCCTGAGTCTTTTAACTGCCCATACGATAACTAATAATTCCTTTTCTGTGGTAGAATAATTTTTCTCTGGGGGGTTGAGTGTCCGTGATATGTAACAACAAGGATGTCCGTCTTGTGATAAGATTGCGCCTATTCCTTCATTGGAAGCGTCTGTGGTGAGTGTGAATGTTTTCGTGTAGTCTGGGTATGCTAAAAAACTGGGGCTGAGCATAGCTTTTCCTTTAGTGTGTCAAAGCTTGTCTGTTGCGTTTCTGTCCATCTAAAAGGATTGTCTTTCTTTGTGAGATCTGTTAATTGTTTGGCGAGTTTGGAAAAGTTTTTAATGAATTTTCTGTAGTATCCAGCTAATCCGAGAAATGACTTTACGTCTGTTGGTGTTTTGGGAATCTTAAAGTCTTTAACTGCGGAGATCTTTTTAGGATTTGGCTTTATGCCCTCGTGTGTTATGACATGTCTAAGTATTCTAATTCAGGTTTTAGAAACTCGCATTTGTCGGGTTGGATTTTTAGTCCTAACTCTTTTAATCCTTGCAATACTATAGCAAGGTTTTCATTGTGTTGTTGAATTGTACTACCGAATATTATTATGTCGTCAAGGTATACAAAGCAGTATTTGTTCAATAATCCTCGTAACGCGGTATCCATCATGCGTTGGAAGGTGGCTGGGGCGATTTTTAAACCGAATGGCATGCGATTATAGTGAAAGTGTCCCTGAGGTGTGCTAAAGGCTGTATATTTCTTTGAGTCGGGGTCCATAGGTATTTGATGGAATCCCGAAGATAAATCTAGAGCAGAGAAGAATTTGGCGTTGCCTAATTGTGATAGAATGTCGTCGATTGTCGGTAGTGGGTAGGCGTCTTGATCGGTAAGTTCATTTAATTTTCGAAAGTCGATAACTATACGCCATTTCTGTTTGCCTGATGCGTCTGATTTCTTGGGTACTACCCATACTGGACTGTTGTAAGGAGAATCTGATTCTTCAATGATATTTTTATCTAACATTTTTTTCATTTGTTTTTCAATTTCTGCTTTATGGGCTTCGGGAGGTCGGTACGATTTGGTATTGACGATTTTGTTTTCGCGTAGGGTAATAGTGTGTTTTGTTAGGTTAGTACAAGGTAGGGTATCGGATTCTAGGTCAAACACGTCTATGTAATGTAGGAGGATCTTTTCGATAGGAATACGAAGTTTGTCTTCAATATGGTCTAGTCTAATTATTTGTTTCATTTTAGCAATTTTATCGATTTTATCGATTAGTGATTATAGTTGGTTGCTCACCAGTATTGCAGAAACATACTCTCGTCGGAACTTTATCCAGATAAATTGTTTCGATTTTGGTTTGCCCTGGGAGAATGGTTTTCGGCGCCTGGAAAAATATTTCGTTCCCGTTTAATTGTATTGATTCGTTGTTAATTCGATATGAGTAGTTAGAGAGCATCGGTAAACCAATTATTCCGTCTTCTACTAAAGGAAAATCGTCTGGCACAACGTACAATGTGTTCATGATGTTAAAGAATTGAAAGTCTACTGTTTCGTCAGTTTGGTATTTGTCATTGCCCATGTAAAATGTTTTAGCTACTGTCTTTTTAGGTTTAAATATGGCACTTGATCTTTTAACTAAATTTATTCCTGCACCGGTATCGATTAAATATCGTTTGATTTCTGTTCCCGATCGAACTCCAATGGATATAAGTTTTCCTGTTGTTGCGTGTACTCGTACGACGTCTCTCGAGGTTCTGGTAGCGCTGTTTCCTCTTCTCGTCCCGCATTCTCCATGTTTATATTGTAACTGCGCGGTGGCGGAAGATTTCGCTGGCTGGCCGGTTGAAAATTTCGGCAGTAATTTGCGGTATGTCCTATTTGGTGGCACTTAAAACACTTCATTCTTCCTCCGTTGTTTATTTGAGTGCTTGTCGGCAGGCGATTGAGCGTAGTCATCGGATCGCTCCTAAGTGGGGATTTGCGTTGTGACGAAACATTCCCTCGGGCGAATGAGTGAGCTCTTATTTGCTGCCTGCACTGATTTCCGCGGTTTCGCTCAATTTCTCCGATTAATAGTTCTGCTTCGAACGCGGCATCTTGTGCTTCTTGTAACATGCGCGGTTTCATGCTTGATGTTGTGATTTCTATCTCGGGTTTTAAATTTATTATGAACGTTTTGGTTGCGCGTTCGTTCTCTAGGTCTATCGCGACTGATCGTCGAATAGGATCGCGAATTTCCTGTTGCAATGCGTATATAAGTTCATTAAGACCTTGTCGAAATCTTTTGACGTATCCGTGTACTGATTCGTTAAAACTTTGCCGAGTTCTTTGTAATTTATCGCGTGCACCGTTTGAAGTTACGCTAATCGATACGAACTTCCTCAGATTTTCGAATAAGGCGCCGTACGTCTCGATAACCGAATGTCTAATGCCTCTTTCGGCTTCGCCGACAATGCGTTTGGTTAGAATTAATTTCAATAAAGCACGCTTTTCCTTACAATCCGATCTAGCTTCGCTTACCCGCTTGATGAATCCCTCCACTCCAATGTCATCTTGACCGTTGAGGACTGGGATGAACTCGATGCTGGTTTTCGCGTCGAACATATGTCGTTCGTACGAGGCTGATTCTTCTTCCTCATCCTCGGAGTTCGCTGGGTCGGAGGTTTCTGGAGTTTCTTTGATCCGAACGCGTTCTTCCGGAGATTTCACTATGCAGGTGTCCCGAGTAGTGCTTTTGCTGGCAGAACTAGTATCGTCTGTCATAATTGAGTTCAACTCAGACGTATCTACGGAGGATTGTACTCCTAGCTTGAGTTCGGCCACAGTCTTCCCTATTAGTTCCATTTCCTTGATCCGTTGAGTGCTTTCATCGCGGATTAGTTTATACAAATCATTTATAACTGCCTTATGTTCTTCGTGGCACTGCATCATATCCAAAATTGCCCGCAGGTTTGGATCACCGCTAGTCGAAGCGACAGGTGTAACTTTCTTATCGTCCCTTTTGTCCATTTCAGAGTAATAGATCGTCGGAGTCTGACGTTATCGAATGCAATCGATCGATCCTTTTAGAGGAAATGGTTCTACTTACTAATAAAACCGTTCTTAGTAGTCCAGGTTGCTTGATACACCTTTGGTCGGATGTCCCGAAGGCCAAAACCGTAATCTTGTTTTATCCAACGTTGATGTATCCTGGCAGGATCGCCAAAATGTCACGTAAAATGAGAAAGAAATTTAAAGGAAGGAAGAAAACTTTATTTTTTCCTCGTTTATACACTTCTGAAATCTAGCCGTGGCCGTTCGAGACTGAGGCTCTTACAATATTTTCTTACTTTCGGTGACATCTGTTTCCTCTTTTGTTTTTCATCCTTCATTATCCCCACTACCCTGTAGGCGTACGTGACTGTTGCTACGCTTCTAGAACATTCGGTGGAAGGACCGTTAGGACATAGATAAACGCTCAGGTACTCCGGCAATATACATTGTCGCCAAGGTCGCCATGTGTAATGTTCAAGTATCGGCTGTCTGGAGAATGTTTAGAAGTGGTCGCCTAAGGTGACGTCAGGGCAAAAGAGTTTGTGTTACACTATCCATGTGCCTGATCTTGAGTTGCCATGCTCGCTCGTGCCGGTTGTTGATTGACGATGGAAATTTCCACGTCCCCTGCTCGTATTTCCTTTGTTTCCTCTTCCTCTGCTGCGACCACGTGTTGACCCACGCCAAAAGCTGTTACTGCTTCCCGCTTCGACGCCATTTTGACACTCTCTCGCAGATGTTCAACTCTTCCACATCTGAAGCATCCTTCCTTTTTTGCAGAAAAGGCGTTGGTATGCAATTCTCCTCGATTGGACTTATTCTTCTTCTCAGCTATTTCAATTTTATTTCTTACATATGCTACCGTTTGATTATCTGCTTTCAATGCATCTACTATATCCGCTATGTAGGTGTATTCTTCGGGTAACGTATTCAGCGTGAAATTTAGTTTTTCCCTCTCACTCACTTGTGTACTCGGACATTTTAATTCGTTTATTAATTTTTCGAAATTACTAAAAAACGATGCTGAATCAGTGTAGTTCTCAAGTCTTATCTTTTCCAATCTCCTTCTGCATACGATCTGTAGTGCCGTCGAATCTTTCAAGTACATTTCATTAAACTTTTTCACTATCTCATACGCCGTTTTTTCTTCTCTAATATATTCCAATTGTCTATTTGTGACGGCACTATAAATTATATTTATTGCCTTCAGATCCTTTTTGTCCCAGTCTTCATTGTCTGTTTCTATCTTCACCCTAGTTGTGACAATCTCGCATTCTTTATATCTGAGAAACATCGTTATTCTTTGCTTCCACATACCGTAATCCTCACCATCGCAAATAGGTATCATGATTTCCGATCTATCCATTTTAAATGATTCCTTATCTCTTACTCAAGCGTTCCTACGTGCACGAAGTGTATTTTTCCTCTTTGTAACCTTTGAACGTTTCTTTCCTTACTGAGAGCTCACTCGAACTAACTCGCAATATTGAAAAACACGCACTAAAATAACTTGCAAAATTATGAACCACGCTCTGCTACCATGAAAAGATATAGAATGGATTCGGAAATACAAATAATTCCCTTTATTTAGCACACAACTGTTATACATATATCTTATACTCTTAAGACCTCAAAATCCTACTCACACGCACGCCTGTTGTCAACCGACTCTTCCAGATACTTCTAACGACTGGCTCTTGTCTTTTGTCTCAACCAATACCCGGACGTCCTCTCACGCTTACACACACATTCACATGTACAGTGTAAATGTATCATATTACCAACAGGAATAAATACTCAGATCAACGTGACTACGTTTCGATTGCAGGTATGTAGACAATTCGATGCGCGTTATATTCCATATCTGATGCCAAGTACAGTGCACATCATCCGGTTTACGCTATGTAAAATCTGGACCCAGCCAGATCCAGCGTTGTTGCAATTTCGTATATTCAGGATTAAGTATTCAAACCGACGTATCTCCGATTCTATGGCACATATGGCTACAATTAGAGGCTCGTTATACTCCAAATTTGCTGCCAAACACAGTGCACGTTATCCCGTTTGATGCATGTAAAATCGGGACACAGCCGAACCCTGCGTATTTGCAGTTTTGCATATTCAGTATTAAATATTCGAATCAACCAATCTCCGTTTCTATGGCACACTTACAGACAATTCGGTGCGCGTTATATTTCACAGCTGATGTCATATACAGCGCACATCAGTAGGTTAGCGTTTTCTTCACCCTTGTCCCTGTCAAATACACCATAATTGCAGTTTAGCATATTCATGCTTGAATATCGAAAGCAACGTATCTTCGTTTCTACGGCAGATATGACGACAATTCGGTGAGCGTTATGCTCCTGATTTTCTGGTGAGCACGGAGCACATTTTCCGATTCTACCTTCTCTTCTGTCTTATGTCTTCTCTGGTCACTGACAGATTCAGCGTAATTTCTGTTTTGCATATTCATGCCTAAATGTTCAAACCAACGTATCAGCGCTGCTATTGGATACATGTCGCAAATGCGATGCGCGCTATACTCCACAATTACAGCCAAATACAATACTTATCCGGTTTGCGCTATGTCGACTGTATTTTCGAGCTATCGCGGGGAGATGCGGTCGTTTGAATACGCGTCAATGGGAGTCGTAAATTCCAGTTACGATTGGAATAATCGACACCACGAATTGTTCGATCACCGTATTTCGCTTAGGATAATAGGTGTAGTTGTTGTGGTATAACACTGGGAGTCACAGAGTTATAAAAAATATATGTATTTCCAACGATTTATACAATCACACTGAGTAAGAACGCCGTTGCTTAAGATACAGATAACGAAGAGAAGGATTATTCTTAGATGAGAATGTGAGCTATAGGAGCTCTAGGTCCGTGAGAGCTGTAGGAGCTGTCGGACTTCTGGATACTGTGAGAGAAATAGGAGGCTCTTAGAGATATAGGAACGGTGAGAGTTGTAGGGATTGCAGGAAATCTAGTCACCGTGAGAGATGATGTAACTCTAAAGTTTATTCTGATGTGAGTACGGAGCTCGGTATGGTTGTGCCCTTTGAACGAAGAACGCGGATTCGATGCTTACATTGTTAGTTAGGAAAGTGAGGGCAATGATCCGCGATGCCGATTGGTTATGACTAATGTTAGGAAGGAAGAGAGGAGGAAGAAGCCTCCTACCAACGTGGGTCCTAGGCGACATTGTTTATGGGAAAACTCAGATTTTCCGTTAGGTAGATGTCCGCATTTTTCGTTAGGCCACTACCCGCTTTCTCCGTAATTCTTAACAGCGCGTAATAAACCCAAGGACCTTTCTAAAAACCGACCGACAACACTTCTAGAGTTAAAAAGTCTTTTCTCACAAACAGATTGACTTAGACCATATGTGCGAACAATGCAGCTAGGATTTCATCTTTATGGTGGGTCCTTGGGCCTATGGAGGATTCGAAGGATGGCACGTGGACCATTGGCTGTCAAGCCGCGCGGTATTGAGTGCAGATGTGTTGAGCGGCAGAACATCGACTCTGGTCTCTGTTATATGCAGTGTAATTGTTGTTTTGCAGATTCAGACTCAAATATTCAACTCCACGTATCTCCGTTGCTGTTGCTGATATGTCGACAATTCGATGTGCCTGGTACTCCACATTTCTTGCCAAATACATCGTTTACCAGCCAGTTTGCGCTATATCCAGACTGGTCCCAGACAGATCAAGCATAAATATAAATCGAAGATGAAAGAACACGGGAACCTTCCGTTTGGAATTTTGGGAAAATCCCGTAACATTGTAATCTATATTCTACCATAGCTGTAATTCAACAATTGTAGCCATCCAGTCCGATTGTAATTGTTCGAAACTTGTGATACTGCAATTGGCCTCGAGGCGACAACCAGTCACCGAACGTAGCCGCGGTCAAGGGATGAACGTTTTGTCTAATAAAGGCATGGAGTAATTCTATAGCTATCCTTAAATGAAATAATCGTAGCGGCACGTGACAGTAAACATTCCAACGGTTTCTCTCCCGTGTCTCGCCACACGCAGACTCTATCCGTCGGATAAGATGATTGCCAGATGTCAACGCATCTCAACAGTATATGTTTAGCTAGCCTGAGGACCCATTATAAACCTTAAGATTTAGTTAATTAAAGTCCTTAACAGTCCTAAACAGGCAAACAGTCTTCGTTCCAACTACGGGATGATAGGTGAAATCTACTTTTCCACGGATGACGCTTCCCTCTATCAACGTTCCCTCAAGGGCTACTAGCATCCTTCTCTAACTATCAACATGGAAATTGTCCAATTAACAGTAACGTCACTATCAATCTCTTTCCGAGCGAAGTCTTTTCTCCACGAATCCGATGTTCCGGTGCCCTTGGACACACCCATCATTGTTTTCCTCTGCAGCATCATCGTGCCGGAAAATCATTCTCTCGTGAGGTCACATTAGCCAGTTACAAAGAGCCTTAACCCTCGGTGGATATTCTATGTTTCGACAAAGCGTTTGTTCAGTCCTACCTATAACGTATATAAGGAAGTGTGGTGCAACTTGGAATCAGGGTGAAAACGAATTCCGTTATCCCGTAGACCGCGGCTTTGTTATTGAACCCAGGATCATTGTCATTAGCTTCTCGAGTACCTAATTACCACGACTACTTGTCAAATTATATAACAAACAAATTTACACTAGTAAATATCTGCTCTATTGCATAACTTCAACGTCTAAACCAAATGAAGATTCGTTTCGCGCCTCTAACTCTCATCATAATGTGAACCCGATGTAAGTGAAAATACATGCACATACCATCGATTCTGCCTGACCAGGACTCTCACCCCTAACCGGAACTCGCAGTGCACCGTGACGAACAGCACATATATAAGCTTCCACTCTTAGCCAGACCGTCAGTCGTGCTCGCGCAACAGTAGAAGCAACATGGAGTTTTTTAGATCTCTACTACGCGTCGTTGGTTTGTTCGTGCCAAGTAAGGTAGATATCATTTCCGAACTACCACTGGAGGTTTCGCACTTGATACTTCGAAAATTGGATCCCTCGTCCCTGCAGAGCGCCGCGCTTGTCTCGCGCAAATGTTTCAACGTATGTAGATCCGACAAGTGTCTACGGCGGAAAGCGAGACGTCACATGAGACATACGAGAAAGCGGGTCAAGATGCAATTTCTCGGACCTGCAACCGCTAAAGCTACCAACCAAGAATCAAGAAGTAGAGGACGTTGTGAGGGCAGCCTAAGGCACGAAATAAGCTTATCCGCTGCTTGCACGGCGGTCGTCGTTGGAAGGATACGCGGTCCTCCGAAAATTTCGATGCGAGATCGCTCCATCGATGTTGGACCAGTAAAATGTATTAGACTCTAACTCATCTATGTACCGTAATATGACTGCTTGCTTTTGCGAGAAATTGAAACGGTCTTGTCCGGATTCAGAACTGTAGAGTGAAGCTTGAAATACAATGGTTTTACTGAGACGGCAATGTGTTTCAGTCACGATAATACTATCTGTATCGTAATAGGCCCATTATTGAATATTAACTACAATGTATCACCGCTGCAATTGCAGATTTGTCGTCAATTAGGTGCGAGATATACTCCTCATTGGCTGCCAAATACAGCGCACTTCAGCTGGCTCGAGCTACTATATCATCTCTGGTCCTTGACATATCAAGCGTAATTGTAGTTTTGCATATTTAGGTTAAAATATTCAAATGAATGTATCTCCGTTTCTATAGCGCAAATGGCTACAATGCGATGCCCGTTATATTTCATATCCCGTGTCATAACCAGCGCACATCAGCAAGTTTGCGGTCAACTCTGGGCTCTGTCAAACACAGCGTAATTGCTGTTGCGCATATTCAGGCTTACATTTTCACAAAAACGTATCTCCGCTTCTATTGCATATATTTCGACTATAAATAGCGCGTTACACTTCATATTTGCACTCAGATACACCGCACATTCGCTGGTTACAGCTATATCAGATCTGGTCCTTGAAACATCCATCGCAATTGTAGTATTGCGTTTGCAGTCGTAAATATTCAAATCATGGTATGTCCGTTTCTACGGAACATTTTCGGAAAATTCGATGCGCGTTATATGTCACATTTGCTGTCATGTGCACTGCATGTCAGCTGGTTTGCGCTATGTCAACTCTGGTCCCTGTCAAATCCAGCGTAATTGTAGTTTTGCATATTCAGGTTAAAATATTCAAATGAATGTATCTCCGTTTCTATTGCACACATCGCTACAATTCGATGTCCGTTACATTTCACATCTGATGTCATATGCACCACACATCAGCAGGTTTGTACTATGTCAACTCCGGGCTCTGTCAAATCCAGCGAAATTGCTGTTTTGCATATTCATGCTTAACTATTCAAATCATCGTATAGCCGTTTGCATTGCTAATATGCCGACAGCACGAAGCGCGTTATACTCCATATTCGCTGCCAAATACAGCGCATATTATCTGGTTTGAGTTATGTAACGTGTGGACGCAGCCAACATCAGCGCATTTGCAGTTTTGCATATTCAGGCTTAAATATTCAAGTCAACATATTGTAGTATCGTGAGGAAGAAGCCTCATTAGAAATCGATCAAAACAATGTCGTCTGTCCTTCGGTTGTTAGTTTACATCGGGGAGAAAGCCTATGTGACTAAAGTCACCTTGTACTTGCGGAGCGTTTACAGAATGGGGTTAGAGAGTTGGAAAAACTAACGCTAATGGTAGGGGACGATGTAACTTTAAAGATTGGCTGATCGAGAAGCGTTGAACGGTTGATCGAGAAATAAGAGTGAGTCGAGAGGTCAGAGTTAATCGAGGAGTCGAAGAGTAGAGTTGTTAGCGCTGTCGAGTTGCGAGAGGTGTTAGCGTTGTTGAGAGTGGAGTTGTTAGCGTTGTCGAGTTGTGAGAGGTCTGAGCGTTGCTGAAAGTAGAGTTGTTAGCGCTTTCCATTTTCAGGATTATATATTCAAATCAAGCTATTTCCGATTCCGTTGCAGATATGTCCAAAATTCGAGTTAGCGTCGTACTGCCAAATGTATTACTCATCAGCCGGTTTGCGCTATGTCGATTCTGACCATTGTTAAATCCAGCGCAATTGCAATTGTGGATACTCATGCACGAATGATCAAATCAACGTATCTCCGTTTTTGTGGCACATATGTCGAGAATTCGATGTGACTTGTACCCCACATTTCTTGCCAAATGCAGCGCACACCAGCCTGTTTCCGTTATGTCCTCTCTGGTTTCAGTCAAAGCGGGCATGACTGTAGTTTCGCATATTCATGCCTAAATGTTCAAATACACCTATATGGCGCATATCTGCCAGTTTGCGCAATGTCAATTCTGGACCGTGTCAAATCCAGCGTATTTGCAGTTTTGCATACTCAAACTAAAATATTGAAATCCACGTATCTCCGCCTCAAGAGCTCAAATGACGACCATTCGATGCGCATAATACTGCACATATGCTGCCAAATCAGCCGGTTTGTGCCACGTCAACTCTGGAACCGATCAAATTCTGTGTAATTGCAAATTTGCATATTCAGGCTTAAATATTCAAATGAAGGTATCTTCGTTCCCATTACAGGTATGTCGACAATACTATGCAAGTTGTATTCCACATTTACTACCAAATACAGCGCGCATCATCCGGGATGCGACTTTTCAACTGTGAACGCTGTAAAAGCTAATGTAATTGCGGATTTGCATGTTAAGGCTGAATTACTCGTTAGAACGTAGCCGCACTGGTATTGGATATATGTCGAAAATGCTATGCGCGGTAGCTCCACATTTGCTACCAAATAGAGCGCACATCAGTGGGCTGGCGCTAAGTTAACTCTGGACCGTGCGAAATCCAGCGAAATTGCAGTTTTGCATATTCAGGCTTAAATATTCAAATCTACGTATCTCTGTTTCTAATGCAGATATGACGATGAATTTCTGTTTGATATACTCCACACTGCCTCCCAAATTTAGCATACATCGGAGGGTTTGTGCTATGTCATCTGTGTATCCTGTGAAATCCAATGGAATTGCAGTTTTGCTTACATAGGCTGAATCCTCCATTAGAAAACATTGCGCTGTTATTAGCTGTATACATATTATGTATGTCGGAAATACGATGCACGCTACACTCCACATTTGCTGCCAGATACAGTGAACACAATCCGGTTTGAGCTGTGTCAACTCTGGACCTTGTACATGCAGCGTAATTGCTGTTTTTCATATTCGGTCTCAGATATTTGAATCAACTTTTCTCCTCTTTTATAGCACACATGCTGAAAACTCGATGCATCTTATACTCCACAGTTGCTGCCAAATACAGCCCACATCAGCTGCTTTGAGCTATGTCATCTCTGGTCTCCGATAAATCCAATGTAGTTTCAGCTTTGCATATTCAGGCTGAAATATTCTAATCAACGTATCTCCGCTTCCGTTGCAGATATGCCGACAACGTAAAGCGTGTTATACGCCAAAATTGTTGCCAAGTACTGCACACATCAGCCGCTTTGGGCTATGTCGATTCTGGACCCTGTGAAGTGCAGCGTAATTGTAGTTTTGCATACTCAGGAATAAACGTTCAGATCAATGTGTCTCCGCCTCTATAGCATATGTGCCGACATCCACTCCATATTTGCTGCCAAATACAGCGCACATTAGTGAGCTGGCGCTATGTCAGCTCTGGCCCGTGTCAAAAACGCGTAATTGCAGTTTTGCAAATTCGTGCATAAATATTCAAATCAACGTATCTACGATTGTGTTACAGATATGCCGACAATACGAATTAGGTTATACTTTACATTTGTTGCCAGTACAGTGCACATCATTCGATTTAAACTATGTCATCTGCGATCACCGACAAATCCAGCGTAATTGCAGTTTTTCATATACATTATTATATATTCAAATCCACGTATCTCCGTTACTGTTGGAAATGTGTCGACAATACGATTTGCCTTGTATTCCACATTTCTTGCAAATTAAACCAATATCATCCAATTAGCGCTATGTCCTCTCTGGTCCGGTCAAACCCAACGCAACTGCAGTTTTGCATTATCAAATCTAAATAATCAAATCAACTAATCTCCGTTTCGATTGCAGACATGTGGAAAATTCGATGCGCTTTATACTCCGTAGTTGCTACTAAATATAGCTCACATCATCTGGTTTGCGCTATGTCAAATTCGGACCCCGTGAAATCAAGCGTAAATGCAGTAATGCATGATCAGGGTTCAATATTCAGATCGACGTGACTCAGTTTCTATTGCAGATATGTCGACAAAACGGTGTGCGTTATATTCCACATTGACTGCCATACATTGGGCGCTTCATGTGGTTTAAGCCATGTTAAATACGGAACGAGTCAAATCCAGCGTATTTGTAGTTTTGCACATTCAAGCCTAATATTCAAGTGAATGTATCTCCGTTTTCATAGTAAGTATGTTCACAATAGGACGCATGTTATACTCCACATTTGCTGCCAAATACAGCACACATCAGACAGTTTGCACATTGTCAAGACTGGACTCGGTGAAATTTAGCGTGACTGCAGTTTTGGATATTAATGCTTACATATTCGAATCGAGGTATCTCCGCTTGTTTTGCAGAAATGTTGGCCATACGATGCGCCTTATATTCCACATCTGATGCCAAATCAGCCGGTTTATGCTATGCCAACTCTGGACCCTGTAAAATCTAGCATAATTGCAGTTTTTGCTATTAATGCTTAAATATTGCTTTCAAAGTCTCTCCGCTTGTTTTGCACATATGTCGACAATTCGATACGCCTTATACTCTACATTTGCTACAGTTACATTACCCATCAGCTTGCTTGAGGTATGTCAACTCTGGTCTCTGCCAAAACCTGCCAAAATGCAATTTTGCATGTTCAGCATGTTCAATTGAAAAGATATAGAATGGATTCGGAAATACAAATAATTCCCTTTATTTAGCACACAACTGTTATACATATATCTTATACTCTTAAGACCTCAAAATCCTACTCGCACGCACGCTTGTTTTCAACCGACTCTTCCAGATACTTCTAACGACTGGCTCCTGTCTTTTGTCTCATCCAAGACCCGGACGTCATCTGACGCTTACACACACATTCGCATGTACAGTTTAAATGTATCATATTCCCAACACGCCTCCGTACATTTATACTGTACACTTAGTCGCATTTACATGCTTTGACGAATTACGTAACAGAAACTTTAACACTTATTTATTTACATTTCTCTTAGTTTACATTCATCCATGACCTAAACCTTTCGAATTTCTCTCTACACAGTGCCTTCGTAAAAATATCCGCAGTATTTTCGTCTGTACTTACTTTAAATGTTTGTCTTGTTCTCCTTTAAGCACTCGTGAACATAGTGGTAATGAACTTCAATGTGTTTAGAATTTTTTGTAAAATTTCCGTGCTTTGCTATACTCATCACTCCAGAGTTATCCTCATCAATTTTTACAGGGTTATCGTCTAGATTTACATTGAAGATTTTCATAATTTCCATAATGGACATTAATTCACTCACCGCTTCCGATAGAGCTACATACTCTGCATACGTCGAGGCTTTTGTCACACACCTTTGTTTTTTAGACTTCCAACCAATTACATTTCCACACAATCTAATTACATATTCTGAAGTCGATTTCTTTTCTAAATGATCTCCTGCCTAATCAGCGTCCACATAACAATCTATCGTTTCACATTTTTCATTCCTTTTATAATCTAATCTTAAGTCTCTAGTCCGGTACAAATATTTCAATATTCGCAAAGCAAATTTAAAATGTGTCTCATTACAACAATCTTGAAATCTACTCAAATAATTCACACTATAACTTATATCGGGTCTGGTATTTACACTAACATACAACAATGCGCCAATTAAATTTTTGTATCCAATATCCTCTCTATTTATCTCAGCTTTTTCAATTTTTAAGTTGGTCTCCATAGGTGTACAGTACAATTTGCTATTTTGTAACTTACATTTGTTTGCTAATGATTCAATGTATTTCTTTTGGCTTAATCTTATTTCATTTTTGAAATAATCATAGTCTATATTTATTCCAAGATATTCTTTGACTTCACCTAAATCTTTCATTTCAAATCTATTAGTTAATAACTTCTTTACCCTTTGTATCTTCCTTTTATTTTTACTACAAATTAGCAAATCGTCTACATACATAAGCAAATAAACAACATTTTCTCCCTCTCCATGTATATATATGCACAACTCTATGTTATTCTTCTTAAAACCTAATCTCGTCACACACTTATCAAGACACTCATACCACTCTCTTCGACTTTCTTTTAACCCATAAAGCGCTTTCGATAGTTTACAAACTCTATTCGTTCCGTCCGCATATCCCTTTGGTTGATTTACATATACTTCCGAGGTTACTCCACCATTTAAAAAAGCAGTTTCTACATTCATTTGCTCAATAATTAATCCATTTTGACAACAATATGATAGCAATATCTTAAAGGTCTCATTACTCGCTACTGGGGAGTATATGTCATCGGCTACGTTTCTTTGTTGGAATCCTCTTACCACTAATCTAGCCTTATACCTGTCATCTGATTTTCTCGTGTAAACCCATTTTACATCTAATACGTCTTTGCCTTTTACCCTTTCTACCAATTTCCAAGTTTTATTCTTATAAAGACATTCTATTTCCTTATCCATAGCTTGTTTCCAATCTTCACTATCTTCACAACAAATCGCCTCCTCAAATGTACAAGGGATATCTACACTACAATAATTTGCATGGATTTCACTAATGTTTTCTTTTTCTGGATATCTTACTGGAGTTCTCTTAATACGTGTAGATCTTCGAGGGATGTTTAAGCTTTCAAGACTGTTATCATTTTCATCTTCCCTACTTTCTAACTCTTCCTTATTCATGTTTACCAATAAATCATTATCCTCAATGTCATCGTTATCTTTATCGAATGAATTCTCCACAAAACCGATACATTTTGTGTCTGTTCCTATGACTTCTACATGTCTCGCTATTGTTATTTTTCTACCTAATAAGACTCTGTAACCTACTTCTCTATATCCTAACAAAATTCCCATATCTGCCTTCTTATCCCATTTAGAAACTCTTTTTTGTTCTGGTTTTCTTACAAAAACTTTACTTCCATATAGATGTATATCTTCAACACTTGGTTTTCTCCCGAAGAATATTTCAAAAGGTGTCTTTCTCTCTATAGTATTTGCCAGTATTCGATTCTTCAAGTATACCGCTGTCCAATCTATTTCCAGCCAGTACCTTTTATGTACTTTCGCTTCCGCTAACAAGCAACGCGCCATGTCCATCACTGTTCTATTATACCTTTCCGTTGTCCCGTTTAATTCATGTACGTAGGTTGGGCAGTTATTTATTCTGATACCTTTATCCCCAGCAAATTTATAAATTCGATTATTCCAGTACTCTTCTCCATTATCATATCTCAATATTTTAAACCACTTGCCCGTTAAATTCTCGGCTTCATTTACAAACTGTACGAAACAATCAAAGACATCGCCCTTTGATTTTATACAATAAATTCTAGCTATTTTGCTATAATCATCGATAAATGAGATGAACTATTTCCCTTCATTGAATCCGGTAGTCTTAAAGGGACCGCACACGTCCGAATGAATAATGTCCATTATCTCCCTAGCCTTGGTTCGATTATTTTTGAATGGTAAATTGTGCATTTTCCTTTCCTGTACACCCTACATTTCAAAAATTCCTTTTCAAATTCATTGGGTATACCAGTAACTAGCTGCTCTTTACCCAAAATATTTAAATATTTAAAATTTACGTGTCCTAACATCCTATGCCATCTTTTCTTTTTACTCATATCACTACGTTCGGCGCTGTTTGCTAAGTGCTCCTTCCCATTCAATATACTTTTCATTCTATATGTTCCCTTTTCTTTAAACGCTACCGCTGTAAGCTTATTGTCCTCATCTATTACTTTTGCAATATTTCCTATTGAAATAACCGTGTTCCTATTATCTTTTAACTTGCCTAAACTAATCAAGTTTGCGGACATTTTTTTCGCGTAAAAAACATTATCCACATTTATTTCATTTTGCTTTCCAAATGCTTCAAAATAACTTATAACATTCGCTAATTTTGTTGCCTTTATCGATCTATTATCGCCTAAATATATATGTCGGAGATGAAAGAACACCGGAACTCCTCCTTGGAATCGCGGGAATACCGCAACTCTGTAACTTAGATTAAACAAATGCCGCACCGATTATTCGAGATTTATGATCATGAGCTTGGGCTCGAGGCGACAATCAGTCGCCGAACGTAGCCGCGGTCAAAGGGATGAACGTTTTATGTGACAAAGGCACAGAGTAACTCTATACCTCTCCTTAAAAGAAATAGTCGTAGCGATACGTGGCAGTAAATACTTCAATAGTTTCTATCCCGCGGCCCGCCACACGCAGATTTTGTCCTCCGGGTAAGATGATCGCCGGATGTCGGCATGCCTTTGTGGTGTATGTTTAGCTAACGTGAGGACCCGCTATAGATCTTAAGATTTAGTCAAGCGAAGTCCGTCAAGTAGTCTTTGTTGCAACTACGGGAAGATAGGAGAAACCTATCTTCCACGAACGTTGCCCCCCGTCAACAACCTCCCCTCAAGGGCGGCCAGCATCACTTTCAAAACGCCGATATGGAGATCGACCAATTAGCAACAGCGCTAATTTCCCTCGCCTTTGGAACGAAAGCTTTCCTTGACGAATCCGAGGATCTCATGTCCTTAGACACACCCATTATAGTTCTCCTCGACGGCATCGTCGAGACGGAGATTCATTCTTTCGTACGATCTCATCGACGAATGACAGTGCCACCTTACAACCAGTGAATACCTCACATCTAGTTAACAAAGAGTTAGACTTGAACTGTGCGAGAACATACGTTTACCATCCCGTGACCGCGGATTCGTTTCGAACCTAAGGTCATTATCACTAGTGCTACGAGTGCTTAATCTTGTTAATAAGACCGTGCTAATAAACTCTCCATTGTATCACGACAATGGCTAATTCTAATGAAAATTCATTAAACGCCCATCTAGATAATCCTGACTTCAATCCGACATATATTTACCGGTACTTTAAGGTCAATAGATTTATCGAAATAATTTACGTTGTTAATTATGTGATCTGTGCAACCGCTATCTAATGGCCACATTACTTCATAATTACTTATCTCGTTCGCCTCGCCGCTGTGTGCTGCGTGCGCCGTTGCTATCCATGTGCTTGATCTTGAGTTACCATGCTCGTGTCACGTAAAATAAAAAGCAGGAGGCTCGAACGAAAAGAAAAAGATTAAGGTAACAAAAAAAACAAGAGAATTTATTTCTTGTATTCTGAATTTACACTGATTGCGATTTTGTTCTGAGCTCCAGCCGTGATTTTCCAAGACTGAAGCTCTTACAATTTGACATTCGGTGACATCTACTTCTTCATTGTTTGTCATCCCTCAATATCCCCACTACCCTGTAGGCGTACGTGACCGTTGTCACACTTCTAGGACATTCGGTGGAAGGACCGTTAGGATACAGATGACTCATTAGGCACTTCAGCGATATACATTGTCGCCAAGGCCGCCACATCTCTATCTCCATCATCGGTCCATCGGATTTGAAGTATGCCGGTCGTGACACTCGCTCGTGCCGGTTATTGACTGACGATGGAAATTTCCATGTCCCCTGCTCGTATTTTCTTTGTCTCCTCCTCCTCTGCTGCGACCACATGTTGACCCAAGCCAAAAACTGATACTGTTTCCCGCTTCGACGCCATTTTGACACTCTCTCCCAAAATGTCCTACTCTTCCACATCTGAAGCATCCTTCCTTTTTTGCAGAAAAGGCGTTGGTTTGCATTTCTCCTCGATTGGACTTATTTTTCCTCTCCGCTATTTCAATTTTATTTTTTAAATACGCTACTGTTTGATTTTCGGCTTTCAGTGCATCTACTATATCCGCTATGTAGCTGTATTCTTCGGGTAACGTATTCAGCATGTAAGTCAGTTTTTCCCTCTCACTCACTTGTGCACCCGCACATTTTAATTCGTTTATTAATTTTTCGAAATCACTAAAGGACGATGTTGAATCACTGTAGTTCTCAAGTTTTATCTTTTCCAATCTCCTTCTGCATACGACCTGTAGTGCCGTCGACTCTTTCAAGTACATTTCATCAAACTTTTTTACTATCTCATACGCCGTTTTTTCTTCTCTAATACATTCCAATGGTCTGTTTGTGATGGCACTATAAATGATATTTATTGCCTTCGGATCCTTTTTGTCCCAGTCTTCACTGTCTGTTTCTGTCTTCACCCTAGTTGTGACAACCTCGCATTCTCTATACTTGAGAAACATCGTTATTCTTTGCTTCCACATACCGTCAATATCCATCGAAAATAGGTATCATGATTTCCAATCTCTCCATTTTAAATGATTCCTTATCTCTTACTCAAGCGTTCCTACGTGCTCGAAGTGTGTTTTTCCTCTTTGTAACCTTTGAACGTTTCTTTCCTTACTGAAGACTCACTCGACCTAACTCGCAATATTGAAAACCATGCACTAAAATAACTGGCAAAACTATGAACCACGCTCTGCTACCATGTAAAGATATAGAATGGATTCGGAAATACAAATAATTCCCTTTATTTAGCACACAACAGTTATACATATATCTTACACTCTAAAGACCTCGAAACCTACTCGCACGCACGGTTGTTGTCAACAGACTCTTCCAGATACTTCTAACGACTGGCTCTTGTCTTTTGTCCCAACTAAGGCCTGGACGTCCTCTGACGCTTATACACACATTCATATGTACAGTGTAAGTGTATCATGTTCCTAGCAGAATTGTTATGCGACTGATGCATCAACATACCATGCAAGAAGAATTGAAAACTAGGACAAAAAGGAAGAACTGTGATAGAGATACTTATAATCATAGTAAACGACAAAAAATTAGCAGATGTTCGAGTGAATCTGACGAGGAGGATATTGATGAAAAGGTAGTTGACAATAGAAGAATACAAGTAATAACACAAGAGTCAAACAATCTCCTCGATAACGACAAAAGGATGGTGCGAATGATGGGATATAAGGAGGTCACGGCCTCGGAAATAATGAACAAGGTTGTTTAGAGCCAGTTCAAGCACCTAGACAGCATGGTCGCAGAGGCTTTGGACATCATGTTCCTGGACATGAAGATTCAGGTCTTAAATGGCATCCTGCAGAGGAAGTTATAAAGTGTGTAAAAGATATGAAATGGTGATATGAAAAGTTGACCACAGATGATGAAATTGATTTCTGTTGTGCAGATATAGTGAAAATTGTTATCAATGCGAAAACGGTATTCGCTCATTTGGATGACGCTGAAGTGCGTCGAGCAAGGACACGTTGTAATCCTCATGAAACAATTCGTGGTGCTCGTTTTTTAAATCGTGCTACTGTTAAAATGGCGAATACAGATAAAGCATGTAACTTTATGTTTACTAACCCAAAAGGTTTGAGGGAGAATGGGCTGCTATACTTTGCAGATGTATGTGCCGGAGCAAGAGGTTTTAGTGAACATATTCTATGGCGAAAGAAATGACGTGCTAAAGGATTTGCTCTTACTTTAGAAAATGAACATGATTTCAAATTAGAAGACTTTTATGCGGGTCCTTGTGAAACATTTCATCCATACTACGGACCAAAGGAAAGTGATGATGTCTTTGACCCAGATAATGAAGAGGCATTTACAAATCTTATAATGCAGCATACCCATGGCAAAGGAGTACATTTTGTGATGTCTGATTGAGGATTCTAAGTAGAACGACAAGAAAATGTACAAGAAATTCTTTCAAAACAACTGTATCTTTGTCGATGTTTAATAGCATTGATGGTTGAAAGAGAGGGTGATGATTTTGTGACTTAATTATTCAACCTTTGTACACCCTTTAGTGCTGGTTTAGTTTATTTAATGTATCGCTGCTTTGAAGAAGTTTTTATTTTTAAACCAAACTCTTCTAGACCAGGAAATTCAGAACGTTACTTAATATGTAAGAAGAAACGATCTGGGGTACAAGATGTTGTTGAATATCTGAAGCATGTTAATCGTCTGCTTTTAAAAGGTGGTGTAAATGACGACGTTTTACAACTAGTATCATATAATGAATTAAAAGGAGAGAAACAATTTGTTCAATATCTACGTGCTTCTAACAAAGATTTGGCAGGAAAACAAATAATCGACCTGCGTAAAATTGCAGCATTTTATGCGGATAATACTCTTGTTGAGACAAAACAAGCTGATATGCGCAAACAATATCTAGAGTATTGGAAACTTCCAGATGAAACTAGGACAATTCCAAGACACATGAAACCAAAGACAAATTGAATACTCTTTTGAAGGATACTTCATTTCTTACTATTAATCCAGCACAATTGATGGAATTTAACATTGAAAATGCATTTTTATCACTATATGACTGGTTTTGTATGCCATGTGGTACAAAGCCAAGGTCTGATGATGATAAGAAGCACGTTACATTTTATATGGGCGTGGGAAGGAGCAACGTATATACATGTACAAAGAATTCTTGGGTTAGTGTCGATGACATTGGCATAGAATTACCACCAAATACACTTGTAAACGCAGAGGTTGTATATGAAATGACTAAGGAGTTTATATATCAGCAAAAAGTACTTGCATTGCATATTATAGATGCATTCTACTTAGGAGGAGTGGACATTAGCAAAAAATATTTGAGGAGCAGGTAAGCAACTGAATCTTATTGAGTTCAATAATAATCTTTTAGATTTTCAGTAATGAAATGTTTTTTCAAGGAGTACGTTCATGTGATACTAATGTATGACTGTTCCTTAAAGGAACGAGGAAGCGACGTTGTTCTGTGAAGCTTTGTGGAAACCAGCAGGAAATAACTATGCTCGAATACGTGCCAAAGAACTACTTCCAGTTGGTACATATATCTGTGAAAAGTTGCGAGTAACGCAGCGTAAAATGAAAAATAATTCCGATGCCTTAGTATACAAACTTCCAGAAAAGACATTAGATGTTAATGGTTATAATAAGGACAAATTATATTTCATACAACAGAGTGTAATATTTTTAAGAAGCACTGGAAATCCTTGGAATCGGTATGTCAGTAAAACACATTCCATAAAGTATGTCTTTAATTGAAAAACAAACGAGAAGCTATTCGACCTTCATAGAACAAGTTCAGCAGAAGCAAGTTTCGTTAAATCTTTTAAAGGTCGCCTTATTTGTCATTGGCCTAATGATTCATCACTTACTATAAACAGATTTGCAAAATTTATTAAAGATAAGTGTCCGGCATACAATACGCGCTTAGAATATTAAAACTACAGGCTGCACATATATTCGTACAAGACTTGAACCGCATAGTTGTCAAACAGATTAATTCCGTTAATTTGACTGTTATTTCAAATATGAAATACTTGTGATATATTTTAGTACTTAGCATTATATTTCTATAGAAATAGAAGTGTAGCGGTACATGAGTCATAGGACAAAGCAAATTACGTCGTTGTCGCCTCGAAGTACCTAGACCGCTGAGCTACAATTAATGTAAAAACAATGTCACCGCAACCAGCTATTGTCGTCAGGTAGGCAAATACGAATTCTTTCAACCCCCCCCCCCCCGGCGACTAGTATAGGTAGCCTTAACTCAAATACATCTGACGGTCAAAAACATCAATATTTGACTCAGGTCTTTTATAATGAAATATGTAGAGGACACGGTATATGGGAAGTTTGACCGTCAGACTTATTTGAGGTTATCGATTGTCGTCGTAATTGTCGAATTTACTTAAAATAATAAAGTAAGGTACAGCCTATGGGCCCTGAGTCGTAGATACAATGTGTAAAAATATTCCATAAATGTTCGTCACGAAATTCAGCAGATCGCTCGTTGATACTCGTAGATATTCGAAGATACTTTACTCTTTGGGTTGCCTCGGTTTATTTATACTGGTCGGGGCAGAAGTCGGAAGATTCAAAATCGTCTTTCTTCGAAGTAGCGGCAACATTTTTATGCTCCGAGTGTATTTACTTGTATCCTTACGATCCTGATACTCCGAGGCAAAGTAACAATAGGATTTGAATTTCCCTCTGGCTCATATGCCGCAACAAATTTTTGTAGTTTGTGCTCATGAATAAGTACTTATGAACTATCTAAAAAATATAATAAGCTGAAGTACTGTAGGAAAGTAATTTACAGTGCTACTAGGTTTGGTTACCTATTTCAATATCGTTCGCGCCATCGCAAAAGCTAGTATGACGCTGCGTCGGCGTATATGCACACGGGGAGGTGATGGACGAGGCGAGGATGATAGCCTCTCGCGAAGTAGGGCCTGGCCCTGAAGTACCGCAACGGGTATGAGGGGAGATGATGCGGGTCATGGCACCTAGACTGCGACACCTATTTACATCGTGTTCGAAGGAGGGTGCCAACCCTCGGATATGGCGCACGGCGAGGCTGGTATTGCTTCGGAAGAAGGGACGACCAGTCCTTGTATCGTCCGGTATGCCTATAGGATGAAGTGTGCAATTTCTTCCAAAGAATCATTGCCAGAATCATTGTACTGTTCTCAGTCGAAAATATTCTTGAGATGTCAACAACGACTTTTGGCATCAATGACAATCTGGAGTACCGGGCACATCGAATACTCGGCATGTCTGCAACAGCAAAGGAAGTACGGGGATTTGACCATTTGATTCTGAATATGGAAACCTGCAATGTCGCCGTATTTGACACGGCCGGGGATGTCATAGATGACATAGAGCAAACCGGCTGGAGTATGCTGTATTTGGCAGCAAATATGCAGTATTACGTACATCCTATTGTCGACGTACCTACAATGGATTCGGAGGTACTTTCACTTGAAAAACTAGGCTTGAATATGCAAAACTACAAATACGCTGGATTTGACTCGGTCCGGATTTAACACGGCTTAAACCAGATGAAGCGCTCTGCGTATGGCAGTCAATGTGGAATATAGCGCGCATCGTATTGTCGACATATGTGCTATGGAATCGGAGTCACGTTGATTTGTATATTTAAGCCTGAACATACAAAATTGCATTTGGGCTGGATTTTGCAGGGACCAGAGTTTACGCAGCGCAAGCGAGCTGATGGGCAATGTAACTACAGCAAATGCGGAGTACAAGGCGTATGGAATTGTCGACATATGTGCAAAAGAAGCGGCGAAGCTTTGAATGCAATATTTAAGCATTAACAACAAAAACTACAATTACGCTGGATTTTACAGGGTCCAGAGTTGACATAGCACAGACCGGCTGATTTGGCATCATATGTGGAGTATTCTGCGCATCGAATAGGCGACATAGAAACCAAGATACGTTCATTTGAATATGTAATATTTGAATATTTCGCCTGAAAATGCATAATTTCAAATACGCTGAGTTTGGCTGCGCCCACACGTTACATAACTCAAACCAGATAATATGCATTGTGTTTGGCAGCAAAAGTGGCGTATATCGCGCATCGAATTGTCGGCATATCTGCAATGCAAACGGCGATACGGTGATTTGAATGATTAATCATGAATATGTAAAGCAGCAATTTCGCTAGGTTTGACAGAGACCGGAGTTGACATGGTACAAACCAGCAGATGTGCGATACACATGACATCGGATGTGAAATGTAAAGGGCATCGCTTTGTCGCCATATGTGCAATAGAAACGGAGATACATTCATTTGAATATTTTAACCATAATTTGTAAAGCTGCAATAATGCTTGATATGTCGAGGACCAGAGATGATATAATAGCACGATCCAGCTGATGTGAGCTGTATTTGGCAGGCAATGAGGAGTATATCTCGCATCTAATTGACGGCAAATCTCCAATCGCAGCGGTGATGCGTTTTATTTGATATTCAATAATGGGCCAGTTACGATACCGATAGTATTAGCATGACTGAAACACATTGCCGTCTCAGTAAAGCCATTTTATTTCAAGCTTCACGCTACAGTTCTGAATCCGGACAAGACCGTTTCAAGTTCTCGCAAAAGCAAGCAGTCAAATTAAGGTACTTACACGAGTTAGAGTCTAATACATATTATTGGTCCAACATCGATGGAGCGATCTTGCATCGAAATTTTCGGAGGACCGCGTAACCTTCCAACGACGACCGTGTCACGTAAAAATAAAGAGAAATTTTATAAGGAAGAGGAAGACTTTATTTTTACTTCGTTTATACACTTATAAGACACTTCCGAGCTCTAGCCCTGACCGTACGGGAGTGAGACCCTACAATCTTTTTACTTTCGGTCATCTGTTCTCTCATTATCCCCACTACCCTGTAGGCGTACGTGACCGTTGCTACGCTTCTGGAACATTTTATGGAAGGACCGTTAGGCCATAAATGAATCCTCAGGTACTCTGCCAATATACATTGTCGCCAAGGTCGCCATGTGTTCCTCTCGTCGGTCCATCGGGTTCGAAGTATGCCGACCGGGACACCATCCTGCCCGCGGTGTGTGTGTGTGTCCTGGTCTCTGATGTGATTTACGTTACATACCTCCCTCCTTAGATTGATTTTGGTCCTCTAACATCTCAGTGTTTCTTCAGGATTGTTTTATGGAGGCTAATTGGCTAAAAGTGTGTTTTCTTCTTTGTCTTAATCAACAAGACAAAACAAAAACAAAGTGCATGACAGCTACTTATGGAGAAGGTGTACACCGTCCCGGAAAATAAGGTTTAATACGATTACCATGTATTTTCCTAATCGAGTCATTCACCATTTTTTCGTAATAAGGGGTTTTTACGTTTTCAATGGTGTATGGCCCTAGCCATTCAGTATCTAACTTGTGTTTTTTATGATCATTATGAACTAATATTAAATCTCCTTCTCTAAAAATGGATTGAGGTTTAATAATTTTTTTTCTTTGATCTCTTTGGTATCTTTGTTTACTCTTCATTAGAGTTTCCCTGGCTTTAAGTAGCTTGGCATCCCATTCTCGTTTCCTGAAGCTGACCTCATCAGCGTATGTTCTTTGCGAATTTTGGGATATAGTAGATGGGAGATTGGCCTTGTGTCCAAATGTTAGTTCGAAAGGGGTATATCCAGTGGCATCATGAACCATAGTGTTATATGCTAGACACACAAAATTTAGGTTTTGATCCCATTCTGTTTCATTATCGTTTTGTATAGCTTTTAACATGTCGGATATTACAGCATGTGTTCGTTCTAGGCTTCCGTTGGATTGTGGATGGAATGAGGTGGTTTTTATGTGTTTGATCCTAAATGCTTCTTCGTATCGTTGCATTAGCTCGCTAATGAAACTTTGTCCTCTGTCAGTTAATATACGTTTCGGCGCGGAGAATATATAAATGTAATGATTCAGTAAAGCATTCCAGATTGATTGGGTCTGTTGTGTTTTTAGGGGCACAAGTATTAAATATTTGGTTAGTTCATCGTGTATAGAGAGAATGTATTGGTTTCCTATCTTGGTCTTCTTCAACGGGCCTATCACATCCATAGCGATTTTGTCGTTAGATTCTAACGGGGTGTCGGTTATCTGTGGTTCCTCCTTTCCTCTTATCCGAGTAGTCTTTGATGTTTGACATGTCGCGCAAGTTCCTATTCTGCCTTTTATTCTGTCTATTAGGTGTGGGATATCATATTTGCCTCGGATTCTGTCGTACGTCTTTTGTATTCCGGGATGTCCTACCAAGTCATGATTTTCTTTTAGTACTTGTTCTATTTCCTCTTCGCTTAAACTCTGTATTGGTTCGTAAGCAAATTCTATGTCGTCGCGTTGGTCATTGAAAAGTAGAAGAAATCTTTTTATGTGTGCTTTGTCTTGTGCGTTTAAGTTATTGTCTCCTATTGCTATCTTTCTATTTGTTTTAAGTATGTCTGATATTTTCTGTAACCATACGGTTTCGTCATATGGGCCCAGATATGGTTTTGTTAATTGGAAAAAGTTTTCTTTGTTAGATGTTAGTTTCAATAATTTTGGTATTTCTTCTGATTTTTCCCAGTCTCTGAATTGTCTTAATAAAACGTCAGTTTGTGTTATCGCGTGTACTCTGGATAGGGTGTCAGCGGCTACGTTTTCCTTTCCTTTTACGTACTCTATATCGTATTCGTATTCCTCTAATCTCAATCTCCATCGAATCAATCGACTAGAGGGGTCCTTGCAGTTGTGCAGCCATTTAAGGGCTTGGTGGTCTGTTTGAATTTTGAATTTGCGGCCTAATAAATATTGCCTAAATCTTCTAACTGCCCAAACGATGGCCAATAATTCTTTTTCCGTCGTAGTATAATTTCGTTCAGGGGGGTTTAATGTCCTTGAAATGAAGCAACAAGGGTGTCCGTCTTGTGAAAGGATGGCTCCTAGACCTTCATTACTGGCGTCCGTTGTTAACGTAAATGTTTTCGTATAGTCGGGGTATTTTAGTACTGTTGCTTGGCATAGTCTTCCTTTTAATGTATCGAAGCTAAGTTGTGTTTTGTCAGTCCAGTGGAATTGTATGTCTTTCTTAGTTAGTTCCGTTAACGGTTTGGCGATTTTCGAGAAATTCCTAATAAGTTTTCTATAGTATCCGGCTAACCCAAGGAACGATTTTACATCCGTAGGATTTTTGGGTAGTTTGAAGTTCTTTACTGCTTCTATCTTTTCAGGGTTAGGTTTTACTCCGTTTGCTGTCACTAAGTGTCCTAAATATTCCAATTCGGGTTTTAGGAATTCACATTTATCCGGTTGTACTTTTAGACATACTTCCCTGAGTCTTTGGCGTATAATGGCTAAGTTTTTATTATGTTCCTCTATCGATTGCCCGAATATAATGATATCATCGAGATAGACGAAACAATGATTATTAATTAAACCTCTTAACGCGGTGTCCATCATTCTTTGAAAGGTAGCGGGTGCGTTCTTGAGCCCGAATGGCATTCTGTTATAGTGGAAGTGCCCTTGTGGTGTGCTAAATGCAGTGTACTTCCTCGAATTCTCATCCATGGGTATTTGATGGAATCCCGAGGATAAGTCTAAAGCGGAGAAATATTTTGCGTTCCCTAGTTGCGACAGTATATCGTCAATGTCGGGTAATGGATATGCGTCTTGGTCCGTTAATTCGTTTAACTTCCGAAAGTCAATCACTATCCGCCACTTTTGTTTCCCCGACGTGTCGATTTTCTTTGGGACGACCCAGACGGGAGAGTTATAGGGAGAGTCGGAGGGTTCTATAATCTTTTTGTCTAACATCTCCGTCATTTGTTTGTTTATTTCGATTTTATGGTGTTCGGGAGGACGGTAGGATTTTACGTTGATGATTTTATCTTCTTTCAATGTAATGGAATGTTTAGCAAGAGATGTACACGGTAATGTTTCGCTGTCTAAATTAAATACATCCATGTAATAGAGAAGAATCTTTTCTATAGGTTCTCTGAGAGGTTTTTCTATGTGCGATAGTCGAATCGAAGATTTGAATTTTTGGATTTGATCTATGGTATTTGTATTTTCGATAATGTTAGAAACTTGAATTGAGGACTTACCACCATTGATAAAGCACACTGGCGTTGGCTTCCCTTCGAGGTATACAATTTTTTGAATGGTTTCTCCTGGTGCAAGGGTTGGTTCTTGTTGCAGCAGAAGGGTGTGGTTATCTAATTTCAATGTTTCGTTGGAGAGTTCGAATCGATATTGATTCAAACCGGGTAAGCCTAATACGCCATCTTCTATAATTGGGAAATCGTCATCTATTAAAGAGAAGTCTATCTTTTTGTCGAACAAATTCAATTTGACTTTGGAATTAGATTCGTATTCGGAATGTCCCATGGAGAATTTCTTTGTGTCTGGTATTGTTGTCTTTCCTGGGTAGCATCTTTGTTTAAGCAAGTTGATTCCTGCCCCGGAGTCAACGAGAAATCGCAATCCTGGTCGTCCTGGTAATTGTAATAGTATTGTGGGTAATCTTCCTGAGGTAGCATTGTTAATTCCGATTGTTCTTGAACGTGGTTTATTCCTGGAGGGGCTTTTCTTTGAGGCGGTATCGGAAAATTTTGGCATTGATTGGGAAGGTGTCCCAATCGATTGCATTTGGGACATTTCGCTTAATGGTCTGTTCCCAAACTTCGTAAAATTGTTCGTTCTTGGTAGAATATTTTGTGTGAGTGGAGTTTTATTATTTGTGTTACTTGTAATAGCGAGGCGATTGTCTACTGGATGAGAAGCCTGGTTACGATAAAATGGCGGGGCGGTTGTTTGTCGCGTGATCTGTCTGCGAGTGCTGTGCTCGCGAAAGTATCTTTCCATATTCATTGCTTTCCTTTCTGCTTCGATGAGGTTTGGGGGGAGATTAGCCATTAGCGCCTGCCCTATTTCTGGACGAAGGCCTCCTACATAGTCGGTCACAGAGTCCATGTATAGTTGCTCGTTCATCACCCGTCGAGTTAGTTCGTCTCTATACTCGTTGGTAATGCTGTGTTGGAGTTTGTTAAAAACACTTCGAAATCTGATGTTATAGTTTTGCACGCTTTCGGTTAATCCTTGCCTCATTCCTCTTAATTCGTCCTGTTGTTCTCTCACTGATACTTGCGCAGCTACATTACGTCTCAATGCTTCGTACAGAGATTCGAATTCGGTAATACGAATATTGCGGATTGCCATTGCGGCTTTTCCTACAATCTTCGCTATTTTAATCATTTTTAGTAATAGTGTTGGTTCGCTACACATCATTCTTACTTCTTGTATTTCATGAATAAAATCCTCCACGCCTATATCATCCTCTCCGTTTAATATCGGAATGCATTTTAATGCACTCTCAGCTTTTAGCTCTGGTTGCGTATATTGTTCAGAAAAAGTCCTTTCCCAGGATGGTTGAGGTGGTGTTTGAAGTAATGGGCGAGGTTCTCGAAGGACCGATTGATCTTTAGCGGTGTGGGTTACTTCGTCTACGGTTATTAGGGAATTGGCCTCCGATACATTTCCCGTTTTTGTTTTTGCTACAACTTCATCCATACGCAGTGTAAGCATACTCATTTGTTGGGTCAGTCTCTCATTCTGCTTCTGCATTGCATCAAGCAAAGCTTTAACTGTTGGGTCTATTCCGCTGTTAGTTAAAGCGGCGCTAACAGTTTCGGTTTTGTCTTCTCGTGGCGTTGCCATTGTTATACTAATTGTGCTGTCTGTTCTCGATCTGTATTTGACAAAAGAATCCAGGGCTTGCTCACCTTGATCGTTTAACCCGTAGGAAAGGTTCCGTTGCGGTGTTCCTTTGTCGAAACGTCGAAAGTGTCTGCTCTGTTACAGTGGTCCACTGATCCTCAATCTTCAAAGTTGACCGTAGCCCGAAATGCGTAATTTCGTTTTCTTGAAGTTGATGGATCCTGGCACGGATCGCCCAAATGTCACGTGAAAATAAAGAGAAATTTTATAAGGAAGAGGAAGACTTTATTTTTACTTCGTTTATACACTTATAAGACACTTCCGAGCTCTAGCCGTGACCGTACGAGAGTGAGACCCTACAATCTTTTTACTTTCGGTCATCTGTTCTCTCATTATCCCCACTACCCTGTAGGCGTACGTGACCGTTGCTACGCTTCTGGAACATTTTATGGAAGGACCGTTAGGCCATAAATGAATCCTCAGGTACTCTGCCAATATACATTGTCGCCAAGGTCGCCATGTGTTCCTCTCGTCGGTCCATCGGGTTCGAAGTATGCCGACCGGGACACCATCCTGCCCGCGGTGTGTGTGTGTGTGTCCTGGTCTCTGATGTGATTTACGTTACAACCGCCGTACGAGCAGCGGATAAACTTATTTCGTGCCTTAGGTTACCCTCACCACGTCCTCTACTTCTTGATTCTTGGTTGATAGCTTTAGTGGCTGCAGGTCCGAGAAATTGCATCTTGACCCGCTTTCTCGTATGTCGCATGTGACGTCACTGACCGCGGCTACGTTCGGTGACTGGTTGTCGCCTCGAGGCCAATTGCAGTATCAAAAGTTTCGTACAATTACAATCGGACTGGATGGCTACAATTGTTGAATTACTGCTATGGTAGAATATAGATTACAATGTTACGGGATTTTCCCAAAATTCCAAACGGAACGTTCCCGTAATATTTCATCTCCGACTTATATTTATGCTTGATCTGTCTGGGACCAGTGCAGATATAGCGCGAACTGGCTGGTAAGCGATGTATTTGGCAAGGAATGTGGAGTACCAGGCACATCGAATTGTCGACATATCAGCAACAGCAACGGAGATACGCGGAGTTGAATATTTGAGTCTGAATCTGCAAAACAACAAATACACTGCATATAACAGAGACCAGAGTCGATGTTCTGCCGCGCAACACATCTGCACTCAATCCCGCGCGGCTTGACAGCCAACGGTCCACGTGCCATCCTTCGAATCCTCCATAGGCCCAAGGACCCACCATAAAGATGAAATCCTAACTGCATTGTTCGCACATATGGTCTAAGTCAATCTGTTTGTCCGAAAAGACTTTCTAACTCTAGAAGTGTTGTCGGTCGGTTTTTAGAAAGGTCCTTGGGTTTATTACGCGCTCTTAAGAATTACGGAGAAAGCGGGTAGTGGCCTAACGAAAAATGCGGACATCTACCTAACGGAAAATCTGAGTTTTCCCATAAACAATGTCGCCTAGGACCCACGTTGGTAGGAGGCTTCTTCCTCCTCTCTTCCTTCCTAACATTAGTCATAACCAATCGGCATCGCGGATCATTGCCCTCACTTTCCTAACTAACAATGTAAGCATCGAATCCGCGTTCTTCGTTCAAAGGGCACAACCATACCGAGCTCCGTACTCACATCAGAATAAACTTTAGAGTTACATCATCTCTCACGGTGACTAGAGTTCCTGCAATCCCTATAACTCTCACCGTTCCTATATCTCTAAGAGCCTCCTATTTCTCTCACAGTATCCAGAAGTCCGACAGCTCCTACAGCTCTCACGGACCTAGAGCTCCTATAGCTCACATTCTCATCTAAGAATAATCCTTCTCTTCGTTATCTGTATCTTAAGCAACGGCGTTCTTACTCAGTGTGATTGTATAAATCGTTGGAAATACATATATTTTTTATAACTCTGTGACTCCCAGTGTTATACCACAACAACTACACCTATTATCCTAAGCGAAATACGGTGATCGAACAATTCGTGGTGTCGATTATTCCAATCGTAACTGGAATTTACGACTCCCATTGACGCGTATTCAAACGACCGCGTCTCCCCGCTATAGCTCGAAAATACAGTCGACATAGCGCAAACCGGATAAGTACTGTATTTGGCTGTAATTGCGGAGTATAGTGCGCATCGCATTTGCGACATGAATCCAATAGCAGCGCTGATACGTTGGTTTGAACATTTAGGCATGAATATGCAAAACAGCAATTACGCTGAATCTGTCAGTGACCAGAGAAGACATGAGACAGAAGAGAAGATAGAATCGGAAGATGTGCTCTGTGCTCACCAGCGAATCAGGAGCATAACGCTCACCGAATTTTCGTCATATCTGCCATAGAAACGAAGATACGTTGCTTTCGATATTCAAGCATGAATATGCTAAACTGCAATTATGGTGTATTTGACAGGGACAAGGGTGAAGAAAACGCTAACCTACTGATGTGCGCTGTATATGACATCAGCTGTGAAATATAACGCGCACCGAATTGTCTGTAAGTGTGCCATAGAAACGGAGATTCGTTGATTCGAATATTTAATACTGAATATGCAAAACTGCAAATACGCAGGGTTCGGCTGTGTCCCGATTTTACATGCATCAAACGGGATAACGTGCACTGTGTTTGGCAGCAAATTTGGAGTATAACGAGCCTCTAATTGTAGCCATATGTGCCATAGAATCGGAGATACGTCGGTTTGAATACTTAATCCTGAATATACAAAATTGCAACAACGCTGGATCTGGCTGGGTCCAGATTTTACATAGCGTAAACCGGATGATGTGCATTGTACTTGGCATCAGATATGGAATATAACGCGCATCGAATTGTCTACATACCTGCAATCGAAACGTAGTCACGTTGATCTGAGTATTTATTCCTGTTGGGAATATGATACATTTACACTGTACATGTGAATGTGAGTGTAAGCGTGAGAGGACGTCTGGGTATTGGTTGAGACAAAAGACAAGAGCCAGTCGTTAGAAGTATCTGGAAGAGTCGGTTGACAACAGGCGTGCGTGTGAGTAGGATTTTGAGGTCTTAAGAGTATAAGATATATGTATAACAGTTGTGTGCTAAATAAAGGGAATTATTTGTATTTCCGAATCCATTCTATATCTTTTCATGGTAGCAGAGCGTGGTTCATAATTTTGCAAGTTATTTTAGTGCGTGTTTTTCAATATTGCGAGTTTGTTCGAGTGAGTTCTCAGTAAGGAAAGAAACGTTCAAAGGTTACAAAGAGGAAAAATACACTTCGTGCACGTAGGAACGCTTGAGTAAGAGATAAGGAATCATATAAAATGGATAGATCGGAAATCATGATACCTATTTGCGATTGTGAGGATTACGGTATATGGAAGCAAAGAATAACGATGTTTCTCAGATATAAAGAATGCGAGATTGTCACAACTAGGGTGAAGACAGAAACAGACAATGAAGACTGGGACAAAAAGGATCTGAAGGCAATAAATATAATTTATAGTGCCGTCACGAATAGACAATTGGAATATATTAGAGAAGAAAAAACGGCGTATGAGATAGTGAAAAAGTTTGATGAAATGTACTTGAAAGATTCGACGGCACTACAGATCGTATGCCGAAGGAGATTGGAAAAGATAAGACTTGAGAACTACACTGATTCAGCATCGTTTTTTAGTAATTTCGAAAAATTAATAAACGAATTAAAATGTCCGAGTACACAAGTGAGTGAGTGGGAAAAACTAAATTTCACGCTGAATACGTTACCTGAAGAATACACCTACATAGCGGATATAGTAGATGCATTGAAAGCAGATAATCAAACGGTAGCATATGTAAGAAATAAAATTGAAATAGCTGAGAAGAAGAATAAGTCCAATCGAGGAGAAATGCATACCAACGCCTTTTCTGCAAAAAAGGAAGGATGCTTCAGATGTGGAAGAGTAGAACATCTGCGAGAGAGTGTCAAAATGGCGTCGAAGCGGGAAGCAGTAACAGCTTTTGGCGTGGGTCAACACGTGGTCGCAGCAGAGGAAGAGGAAACAAAGGAAATACGAGCAGGGGACGTGGAAATTTCCATCGTCAATCAACAACCGGCACGAGCGAGCATGGTAACTCAAGATCAGGCACATGGATAGTGTAACACAAACTCTTTTGCCCTGACGTCACCTTAGGCGACCACTTCTAAACATTCTCCAGACAGCCGATACTTGAACATTACACATGGCGACCTTGGCGACAATGTATATTGCCGGAGTACCTGAGCGTTTATCTATGTCCTAACGGTCCTTCCACCGAATGTTCTAGAAGCGTAGCAACAGTCATGTACGCCTACAGGGTAGTGGGGATAATGAAGGATGAAAAACAAAAGAGGAAACAGATGTCACCGAAAGTAAGAAAATATTGTAAGAGCCTCAGTCTCGAACGGCCTCGGCTAGATTTCAGAAGTGTATAAACGAGGAAAAAATAAAGTTTTCTTCCTTCCTTTAAATTTCTTTCTCATTTTACGTGACATTTTGGCGATCCTGCCAGGATACATCAACGTTGGATAAAACAAGATTACGGTTTTGGCCTTCGGGACATCCGACCAAAGGTGTATCAAGCAACCTGGACTACTAAGAACGGTTTTATTAGTAAGTAGAACCATTTCCTCTAAAAGGATCGATCGATTGCATTCGATAACGTCAGACTCCGACGATCTATTACTCTGAAATGGACAAAAGGGACGATAAGAAAGTTACACCTGTCGCTTCGACTAGCGGTGATCCAAACCTGCGGGCAATTTTGGATATGATGCAGTGCCACGAAGAACATAAGGCAGTTATAAATGATTTGTATAAACTAATCCGCGATGAAAGCACTCAACGGATCAAGGAAATGGAACTAATAGGGAAGACTGTGGCCGAACTCAAGCTAGGAGTACAATCCTCCGTAGATACGTCTGAGTTCAACTCAATTATGACAGACGATACTAGTTCTGCCAGCAAAAGCACTACTCGGGACACCTGCATAGTGAAATCTCCGGAAGAACGCGTTCGGATCAAAGAAACTCCAGAAACCTCCGACCCAGCGAACTCCGAGGATGAGGAAGAAGAATCAGCCTCGTACGAACGACATATGTTCGACGCGAAAACCAGCATCGAGTTCATCCCAGTCCTCAACGGTCAAGATGACATTGGAGTGGAGGGATTCATCAAGCGGGTAAGCGAAGCTAGATCGGAATGTAAGGAAAAGCGTGCTTTATTGAAATTAATTCTAACCAAACGCATTGTCGGCGAAGCCGAAAGAGGCATTAGACATTCGGTTATCGAGACGTACGGCGCCTTATTCGAAAATCTGAGGAAGTTCGTATCGATTAGCGTAACTTCAAACGGTGCACGCGGTAAATTACAAAGAACTCGGCAAAGTTTTAACGAATCAGTACACGGATACGTCAAAAGATTTCGACAAGGTCTTAATGAACTTATATACGCATTGCAACAGGAAATTCGCGATCCTATTCGACAAGCAGTCGCGATAGACCTAGAGAACGAACGCGCAACCAAAACGTTCATACCAGATTTAAAACCCGAGATAGAAATCAGAACATCAAACATGAAACCGCGCACCTTACAAGAAGCACAAGATGCCGCGTTCGAAGCAGAACTATTAATCGGAGAAATTGAGGGAAACCGCGGAAATCAGTGCAGGCAGCAAGTAAGAGCTCACTCATTCGCCCGAGGGAATGTTTCGTCACAACGCAAACCCCCACTTAGGAGCGGTCCGATGACTACGCTCAATCGCCTGCCGACAAGCACTCAAATAAACAACGGAGGAAGAATGAAGTGTTTTAAGTGCCACCAAATAGGACATACCGCAAATTACTGCCGAAATTTTCAACCGGCCAGCCAGCGAAATCTTCCGCAACCGCGCAGTTACAATATAAACATGGAGAATGCGGGACGAGAAAAGGAAACAGCGCTACCAGAACCTCGAGAGACGTCGTACGAGTACACGCAACAACAGGAAAACTTCTATCCATTGGAGTTCGATCGGGAACAGAAATCAAACGATATTTAATCGATACCGGTGCAGGAATAAATTTAGTTAATAGATCAGGTGCCATATTTAAACCTAAAAAGACAGTAGCTAAAACATTTTACATGGACAATGACAAATACCAAACTGACGAAACAGTAGACTTTCAATTCTTTAACATCATGAACACATTTCACGTTGTGCCAGACGATTTTCCTTTAATAGAAGACGGAATAATTGGTTTACCTATGCTCTCTAACTACTCATATCGAATTAACAACGAATCAATACAATTAAACGGGAACGAAATATTTTTCCAGGCGCCGAAAACCATTCTCCCAGGGCAAACCAAAATCGAAACAATTTATCTGGATAAAGTTCCGACGAGAGTATGTTTCTGCAATACTGGTGAGCAACCAACTATAATCACTAATGATCTTTCTTATGAACACGATCTCGATAAAATTGCTAAAATGAAACAAATAATTAGACTAGACCATATTGAAGACAAACTTCGTATTCCTATCGAAAAGATCCTCCTACATTACATAGACGTGTTTGACCTAGAATCCGATACCCTACCTTGTACTAACCTAACAAAACACACTATTACCCTACGCGAAAACAAAATCGTCAATACCAAATCGTACCGACCTCCCGAAGCCCATAAAGCAGAAATTGAAAAACAAATGAAAAAAATGTTAGATAAAAATATCATTGAAGAATCAGATTCTCCTTACAACAATCCAGTATGGGTAGTACCCAAGAAATCAGACGCATCAGGCAAACAGAAATGGCGTATAGTTATCGACTTTCGAAAATTAAATGAACTTACCGATCAAGACGCCTACCCACTACCGACAATCGACGACATTCTATCACAATTAGGCAACGCCAAATTCTTCTCTGCTCTAGATTTATCTTCGGGATTCCATCAAATACCTACGGACCCCGACTCAAAGAAATATACAGCCTTTAGCACACCTCAGGGACACTTTCACTATAATCGCATGCCATTCGGTTTAAAAATCGCCCCAGCCACCTTCCAACGCATGATGGATACCGCGTTACGAGGATTATTGAACAAATACTGCTTTGTATACCTTGACGACATAATAATATTCGGTAGTACAATTCAACAACACAATGAAAACCTTGCTATAGTATTGCAAAGATTAAAAGAGTTAGGACTAAAAATCCAACCCGACAAATGCGAGTTTCTAAAACCTGAATTAGAATACTTAGACATGTCATAACACACGAGGGCATAAAGCCAAATCCTAAAAAGATCTCCGCAGTTAAAGACTTTAAGATTCCCAAAACACCAACAGACGTAAAGTCATTTCTCGGATTAGCTGGATACTACAGAAAATTCATTAAAAACTTTTCCAAACTCGCCAAACAATTAACAGATCTCACAAAGAAAGACAATCCTTTTAGATGGACAGAAACGCAACAGACAAGCTTTGACACACTAAAGGAAAAGCTATGCTCAGCCCCAGTTTTTTAGCATACCCAGACTACACGAAAACATTCACACTCACCACAGACGCTTCCAATGAAGGAATAGGCGCAATCTTATCACAAGACGGACATCCTTGTTGTTACATATCACGGACACTCAACCCCCCAGAGAAAAATTATTCTACCACAGAAAAGGAATTATTAGTTATCGTATGGGCAGTTAAAAGACTCAGGCAATACCTGTTAGGAAGACGATTCGTTATTCGAACCGATCACCAAGCACTCACTTGGCTCAAAAATTGCAAAGACCCTTCTTTGATTAGATGGAGACTTAAACTCGAAGAATACGAGTACGATATTCAGTATTGCAAAGGTAAAGAGAACACAGCAGCCGACGCACTTTCCAGAAAAATTTACCAAATTACCGACAAATCAGTCCCAGACACACCTGCAAACTCCGAAAATATTGTAGAACACTTTAACACATGGTCAGAAGACGCGACACCCCCGAGACGACTTAAAATCACGCCAAACGATCACACCTTCTATCAATTGAATAGAGAAACATTAGGTCCATTCGACAAAGATACTTGGATTCGAAAAATTTTTGAACTAACCAAGAAACGCAAGAAAATTGGGATAGGAGACAATAGTTTTACCGAAACCGAAAAAGCTAGGATCAAAGTAACACTCATGTTTATTAATGACCAAATTGAAGAAATAACTTTTGCATACGAACCAATACAAACCATAACTGACGAACAAGCTCTAGACATTATACGCGAAAACCATAACGACATTAGTGGACACTTGGGTATTCAAAAGACATATAGTAAAATCAAAGACCAACTCAAAATCCCACGCCTCATGGAGAGGATAGAAGATTTTATAAAAAATTGCGAAGCTTGTCAACGACAAAAGCTAGTTAGAATCAGACCCAAGGAACAACCCGTAATTCCTCAGACACCAGTAGAACCAAACGAAAAGATAGCCATGGATCTAATTGGTCCGATGCCTAAAACCACACGTGGAAATCAATACATTCTTCCGATTCACGATGACCTAACGAAATATCTCGTTTTAGTACCACTTAAAACACAACGAACCGAATCGATTATCGATGCACTACTACACCACTACATTTACATCTTCTCAGCACCCAAAACGATACTAACAGACCAGGGACAAAACTTTATGAGCGAACTAATGGAAAAATTCGAGGAAGCATTTAAAATCAAACATATAAAGACCATTAGTTTTCATCCTCAATCTAACGGATCCTTAGAACGAACACACGCCACAGTAAAAGACATGATTCGCACGAGCCTACACGATTCTAATAAAGAATGGGATCAGGTATTAGACTTTATTTGCCTAGGGTATAATACCGCGATACACGATGCAACTGGATTTTCACCCTTCGAACTAACATTTGGAAGAAAAGCCAACCTCCCGTCTTCCGTATCCCGAACTTTCAATTACACCTACGAAGAAATGTTTGCACTATGGCAAAAACAATTGCAAAAATATAGAATGATAGCGAAGAACACTCTTGAACAAAGTAGAAAGAGGTACATGAGAGATCAGACAAGAAAAATCATTAGAACTCAAACCTTATTTAAGGAAGGAGATCGTATACTCCTTCGCAACGATCATAAGTCGGATAAATTGGACGACGAATGGTTAGGACCCTACGTTATTAAATCAGTCAAGACACCGTATTATGAGATTCTCATTAGAGATCGAGTTAAGAAAATCCACGGTAACCGAATAAAACGTTATTTTTCAGGACGATCACCCTTGCCGTCGGCTTTACCACCCTTAACGGATTAAAAATAACCCCTATTGACAATAATGGAATATTTCATGAGAAAATATCCAAAGCATATCCTTATAGCGAACACATAAATGTTATTATAGGACTAGATATTTGTGCTGTATTGGAACAAGTAAGATATATTGAAAAGGGAGTAGCCGAAGTTAGGAATCATTGCGAGACACGAAAAGACTGTAACATATTACCAGAAATACGCTCTTTGCAAGCAAAACTAAATAACGTCAGAACACTTAGCATCGAATTACGATTCTTAGCTCACATTCATCTCAGAAGTAGATGAGGACTAGTAGACGCTATCGGATCTATTAGTAAAACTCTTTTTGGAACCCTAGCCGCGAACGATCTAGATATAATCAACAAAAATATAGACAAACTCTTTGAAGAAGGTAACAGCCTAAAAACCATAGTAGCTAACCAGACAGCTTTGATTAAACGAATTTTAAATAACGACGTCATCCAGCGACTGAAACAAGTAGACACAGGTGTAACAAACGAACTTAAAACGCTTAACAAAAAAGAGATCACCTTAATAAAAGTCATAGCTCTAGAAAGCTCACTCTCTGACTTACATTTCCAAATCGACGAAATATTCAATTTAATCATCTTAGGAAAACAAGGAATAATAAGCCCACAGATTATTGATCCCGGAACTTTTATTAACAATTCCGCCCAAGTACTAGGTAGCAATACAGTAGGAAACGCTTTTATACCAAAGGAAGAGAATTTCCAAAATATTTTAGATATCTCAGAACTCACATTGTTTACTCGACAAAACAAAGTTTTTTTTGTAATTTCTGTACCAACAGTTATGGACATGGAATGGGATATAGAGCAAATATATCCCACACCATCTCTCACGAACAAAGTGTTTTTTGCACCTTTAGTAGTTCATCCGATATTTTTAACGTCAGGACTAAATTACATCAATGTCGATCAAAACTACTTGGATAAGCAATGCCGTTCTATATCTGACTTTTACATTTGCAAACAAACTCAGCCGATTCACGACCGTCGAGTGAAGCACGATTGTAACTCTGAAATCTTAAGCGCAGAAAACACTGTCAAATTCTGTAAGGTAGTAGTTTGTAACATTGAAGATATAACTTTTATCCCATTAAACGCTGAGAATCATTTTATAGCTATACCAGAAAAACCAATAGATCTGGGCATTTTCGAAGAAAAGACACATCGAATTGTTAGACTAGAGAAACCATCTTTGTTACAAACTAATAAAACCGTAGACATATTGTACAAGAATAACCATATGAGAATAAGTGGTAGTAGCAAGGAAATTTCTTACGAGATTAAAATCAAAACAGTCAATGTAACTAATGATTCAGATTGGATGATTTTACTAAATAAACTAGAGAAAACTCCAAAACTTATTAACGATAATTACGGATACAAAAACACTCTGGATGGAATCGAAGATCAAACGAATCAACTAACTTTTGCTCATAGAATCGATCAAGTTGAATCACGGGGAATATCTATATTACAAATTATAGGATATTTATCCATTGCTCTCATATGGTTATACTTTCTCAACAAAATAGGAATGCCGAAATTGTGTTTTCATTTATTCTGTTGTAAAATCAAGCGAAACACGACAAATAACAATCCACCAGCCAGCGCTCCGATGCCAATCAACCCGGCACCTATCAACGTATTCACCCCGATTCTACCTGTGCCCAGCACCAGCAACGATTCGCAAGTAACCTTCGACCTGGAAACACCCAAGGCAAAAATTCACCCATCTATCTTAAAGAGGAAAAGGAACTTCGAGGACTAAATTCATTCTAAGGAGGGGGGAGTGTAACCACAAACACTTTTGCCCTGACGTCACCTTAGGCGACCACTTCTAAACATTCTCCAGACAGCCGATACTTGAACATTACACATGGCGACCTTGGCGACAATGTATATTGCCGGAGTACCTGAGGGTTCATCTATGTCCTAGCGGTCCTTCCACCGAATGTTCTAGAAGCGTAGCAACAGTCACGTACGCCTACAGGGTAGTGGGGATAATGAAGGATGAAAAACAAAAGAAGAAACAGATGTCACCGAAAGTAAGAAAATATTGTAAGAGCCTCAGTCTCGAACGGCCACGGCTGGAGTTCAGAAGTGTATAAGCGAGGAAAAAATAAAGTTTTCTTCTTTCCTTTAAATTTCTTTCTCATTTTACGTGACAATAGCATCGGCGCACGCAGCACACAGCGGCGAGGCGAACGAGATAAGTAATAATGAAGTAATGTGGCTATTAGATAGCGGTTGCATAGATCACATAATTAATAACGTAAATTATTTCGATAAATCTATTGACCTTAAAGAACCGGTAAATATATATTTAGGCGATAACAGATCGATAAAGGCAACAAAAGTAGGGAATGTTATAAGTTATTTTGAAGCATTTGGAAAGCAAAATGAAATAAATATGAACAATGTTTTTTACGCGAAAGAAATGTCCGCAAACTTGATTAGTTTAGGCAAGTTAACAGATAATAAAAACACGGTTATTTCAAAAGGAAATATTGCAAAAGTAATAGATGAGGACAATAAGCTTACAGCGGTAGCGGTTAAAGAAAAGGGAACATATAGAATGAAAAGTATATTGAAAGGGAAGGAGCACTTAGCAAACAGCGCCGAACGTAGTGGTATGAGTAAAAAGGAAAGATGGCATAGGATGTTAGGACACGTAAATTTTAAATATTTAAATATCTTGGTTAAAGAGCAGCTAGTTACTGGTATACCGAAAGAATTTGAGAAGGAATTTTTGAAATATAGGTTGTGTATAGAAAGTAAAATGCACAATTTACCATTCAAAAATAATCGAACCAAGGCTAGGGAGATAATGGAAATTATTCATACGCTCGTGTGCGGTCCCTTTAAGACTACCGGATTCAATGAAGAGAAATATTTCATCTCATTTATCGATGATTATAGCAAAATAGCTAGAATTTATTGTATAAAATCAAAGGGTGAGGTCTTTGATTGTTTCGTACAGTTTGTAAATGAAGCCGAGAATTTAACGGGCAAGAAGATAAAAATATTGAGATGTGATAATGGAAAAGAGTATTTGAATAATCGAATTTATAAATTTGCTAGGGATAAAGGTATCAGAATAAATAATTGCCCAACCTACGTACATGAATTAAACGGGACAGCAGAAAGGTATAATAGAACAGTTATGGACATGGCGCGTTGCTTGTTAGCGGAAGCGAAAGTACATAAAAGGTACTGGCTGGAAATAGATTGGACAGCGGTATACTTGAAGAATCGAATACTGGCAAATACTATAGAGAGAAAGACACCATTTGAAATATTCTTCGGGAGAAAACCAAGTGTTGAAAATCTACATCTATATGGAAGTAAAGTTTTTGTAAGAAGAAAAGAGAGTTTCTAAATGGGATAAGAAGGCAGATATGGGAATTTTGTTAGAATATAGTGAAGTAGGTTACAGAGTCTTATTAGGTAGGAAAATAACAATAGCGAGACATGTAGAGGTCATAGGAACAGACACAAAATGTATCGGCGTTGCGGAAAATTCATTCGATAAAGATAACGATGACATTGAGGATAATGATTTATTGGTAAACATGAATAAGGAAGAGTTAGAAAGTAGGGAAGATGAAAATGATAACAGTCTTGAAAGCTTAAACATCCCTAGAAGATCTACACGTAATAAGAGAACTCCAGTAAGATATCCAGAAAAAGGAAACATTAGTGAAATCCATGCAAATTATTGTAGTGTAGATATCCCTTGTACATTTGAGGAGGCGATTTGTTGTGAAGATAGTGAAGATTGGAAACAAGCTATGAATAAGGAAATAGAATGTCTTTATAATAATAAAACTTGGAAATTGGTAGAAAGGGTAAAAGGCAAAGACGTATTAGATGTAAAATGGGTTTACACGAGAAAATCAGATGACAGGTATAAGGCTAGATTAGTGGTAAGGGGATTCCAACAAAGGAGCATAGCCGATGACATATACTCCCCATAGGGGTTATGAGACATATTGTTGTCAAAATGGATTAATTATTGAGCAAATGAATGTAGAAACTGCTTTTTTAAATGGTGAAGTAACCTCGGAGGTATATGTAAATCAACCAAAGGGATATGCGGACGGAACGAATAGAGTTTGTAAACTATCGAAAGCGCTTTATGGGTTAAAAGAAAGTCGAAGGGAGTGGTATGAGTGTCTTAATAAGTATGTGACGAGATTAGGTTTTAAGGAGAATAACATAGAGTTGTGCCTATATATACATGGAGAGGGAGAAAATGTTGTTTATTTGCTAATGTATGTAGACGATTTGCTAATTTGTAGTAAAAATAAAAGGAAGATACAAAGGGTAAAGAAGTTATTAACTAATAGATTTGAAATGAAAGATTTAGGTGAAGTCAAAGAATATCTTGGAATAAATATAGACTATGATTATTTCAAAAATGAAATAAGATTAAGCCAAAAGAAATACATTGAATCATTAGCAAACAAATGTAAGTTACAAAATAGCAAATTGTACTGTACACCTATGGAGACCAACTTAAAAATTGAAAAAGCTGAGATAAATAGAGAGGATATTGGATACAAAAATTTAATTGGCGCATTGTTGTATGTTAGTGTAAATACCAGACCCGATATAAGTTATAGTGTGAATTATTTGAGTAGATTTCAAGATTGTTGTAATGAGACACATTTTAAATATGCTTTGCGAATATTGAAATATTTGTACCGGACTAGAGATTTAAGATTAGATTATAAAAGGAATGAAAAATGTGAAACGATAGATTGTTATGTGGACGCTGATTGGGCAGGAGATCATTTAGATAGGAAATCGACTTCTGGATATGTAATTATATTGAATGGAAATGTAATTGGTTGGAAGTCTAAAAAAACAAAGGTGTGTGACAAAAGCCTCGATGTATGCAGAGTATGTAGCTCTATCGGAAGCGGTGAGTGAATTAATGTCTATTAGGGAAATTATGAAAATCTTCAATGTAAATCTAGACGATAACCCTGTAAAAATTTATGAGGATAACTCTGGAGTGATAAGTATAGCAAAGCACGGAAATTTTACAAAAAATTCTAAACACATTGAAGTTCATTACCACTATGTTCACGAGTGCTTAAAGGAGAACAAGATAAACATTTAAAGTAATTACAGGCGAAAATACTGCGGATATTTTTACGAAGGCAATGTGTACAGAGAGAGAAATTCGAAAGGTTCAGGTCATGGATGAATGTAAACTAAGAGAAATGTAGATAAAGCAATAAGTGTCAAAGTTTCTGTTACGTAATTCGTCAAAGCATGTAAATACGATTAAGTGTACAGTATAAATGTAAGGAGGCGTGTTAGGAACATGATACATTTAAACTGTACATGTAAATGTGCGCGTAAGCGTCAGAGGACGTCCAGGCCTTAGTTGGGACAAAAGACAAGAGTCAGGCGTTAGAAGTATCTGGAGGAGCCGGTTGACAACAAGCGTGCGTGCTAGTAGCATTTCGAGGTCTTTAGAGTATATGTTATATGTATAACAGTTGTGTGCTAAATAAAGGGAATTATTTGTATTTCCGAATCCATTGTATATCTTTTCAATTCCTGAACATGCAAAATTGCATTTTGGCAGGTTTTGGCAGAGACCAGAGTTGACATAGCTCAAACAAACTGATGAGTAATGTAGCTGTAGCAAATGTAGAGTATAAGGCGTATCGAATTGTCGACATATGTGCAAAACAAGCGGAGAGACTTTGAAAGCAATATTTAAGCATTAATAGCAAAAACTGCAATTATGCTAGAATTTACAGGGTCCAGAGTTGGCATAGCATAAACCGGCTGATTTGGCATCAGATGTGGAATATAAGGCGCATTGTATGGCCAACGTTTCTGCAAAACAAGCGGAGATACCTCGATTCGAATATGTAAGCATTAATATCCAAAACTGCAGTCACACTGGATTTCACCGAGTCCAGTCTTGACAATGTGCAAACTGTCTGATGTGTGCTGTATTTGGCAGCAAATGTGGAGTATAACATGCATCCTATTGTGAACATACTTACTATGAAGACGGAGATACATTCACTTGAATATTAGGCTTGAATGTGCAAAACTACAAATACGCTGGATTTGACTCGTTCCGTATTTAACATGGCTTAAACCAGATGAAGCGCCCAGTGTATGGCAGTCGATGTGGAATATAACGCGCACCGTTTTGTCGACATATCTGCAACAGAAACTGAGTCACGTCGATCTGAGTATTGCACACTGATCATGCATTACTGCATTTACGCTTGATTTCACGGGGTCCGGATTTGACATAGCGCAAACCAGATGATGTGAGCTGTATTTAGTAGCAACTACGGAGTATAAAGCGCATCGAACTTTCCACATATCTGCAATCGAAACGGAGATTAGTTGATTTGATTATTTAGGTTTGATAATGCAAAACTGCAGTTGCGTTGGGTTTGACCGGACCAGAGTGGACACAGCGCTAATTGGTTGATATTGGTTTAATTTGCAAGAAATGTGGAATACAAGGCAAATCGTATTGTCGACACATTTCCAACAGTAACGGAGATGCGTGGATTTGAATATATAATAATGTATATGAAAAACTGCAATTACGCTGGATTTGTCGGTGATCGGAGATGACATAGTTTAAATCGAATGATGTGCACTGTATTGGCAGCAAATGTAAAGTATAACCTGATTCGAATTGTCGGCATATCTGTAACAGAATCATAGATACGTTGATTTGAATATTTATGCACGAATTTGCAAAACTGCAATTACGCGGGTTTGACACGGGCCAGAGTTGACATAGCGCCAGCCCACTAATGTGCGCTGTATTTGGCAGCAAATATGGAGTGGATGTCGGCACATATGCTATAGAGGCGGAGACACATTGATCTGAACGTTTATGCCTGAGTATGCAAAACTACAATTACGCTGCACTTCACAGGGTCCAGAATCGACATAGCCCAAAGCAGCTGATGTGTGCAGTATTTGGCAACAATTTTGGCGTATAACACGCTTTACGTTGTCGGCATATCTGCAACGGAAGCGGAGATACGTTGATTAGAATATTTCAGCCTGAATATGCAAAGCTGAAACGACGTTGGATTTATCGGAGAACAGAGATGACATAGCTCAAAGCAGCTGATGTGGGCTGTATTTGGCAGCAACTGTGGAGTATAAGATGCATCGAGTTCTCAGCATGTGTGCTATAAAAGAGGAGAAAAGATGATTCAAATATCTGAGACCGAATATGTAAAACGGCAATTACGCTGCATGTACAAGGTCCAGAGTTGACACAGCTCAAACCGGATCGTGTTCACTGTATCTGGCAGCAAATGTGGAGTGTAGCGTGCATCGTATTTCCGACATACATAATATGTATACAGCTAATAACAGCGCAATGTTTTCTAATGGAGGATTCAGCCTATGTAAGCAAAACTGCAATTCCATTGGATTTCACAGGATACACAGATGACATAGCAAAAACTCTCCGATGTTTGCTAAATTTGGGAGCCAATGTGGAGTATAACACACAGAAATTCATCGTCATATCTGCATTAGAAACAGAGATACGTAGATTTGAATATTTAGGCCTGAATATGCAAAACTGCAATTTCGCTGGATTTCACACGGTCCAGAGTTAACTTAGCGCCAGCCCACTGATGTGCGCTCTATTTGGCAGCAAATGTGGAGCTACCGCGCATAGCATTTTCGACATATATCCAATACCAGTGCGGCTACGTTCTAACGAGTAATTCAGCCTTAACATGCAAATCCGCAATTACATTGGCTTTTACAGCGTTCACAGTTGAAAAGTCGCATCCTGGATGATGCGCGCTGTATTTGGTAGTAAATGTGGAATACAACTTGCATAGTATTGTCGACATATCTGTAATAGGAACGAAGATACCTTCATTTGAATATTTAAGCCTGAATATGCAAATTTGCAATTACACAGAATTTGATCGGGTCCAGAGTTGACGTGGCACAAACCGGCTGATTTGGCAGCATATGTGCAGTATTATGCGCATCGAATGCTCGTCATTTGAGCTCTTGAGGCGTAGATGCGTGGATTTCAATATTTCAGACTGAGTATGCAAAACTGCAAATACGCTGGATTTGACACGATCCAGAATTGACATTGCGCAAAGTGGCAGATATGCGCTGTATAGGTTTATTTGAACATTTAGGCATGAATATGGGAAACTACAATCATGCCGGCTTTGACTGAAACCAGAGAGGACATAACGGAAACAGGCTGGTGTGCGCTGCATTTGGCAAGAAATGTGGGGTACAAGTCACATCGAATTCTCGACATATTTGCCACAAAAACGGAGATACGCTGATTTGATTATTCGTGCATGAGTATCCCAAATTGCAATTGCGCTGGATTTAACAATGGTCAGAAACGGCATAGCGCAAACCGGCTGATGAGCAATACATTTGGCAGTACGACGCTAACTCGAATTGTGGACATATCTGCAACGGAATCGGAAATAGCTTGATTTGAATATTTAATCCTGAAAATGGAAAGCCCTAACAACTCTACTCTCAGCAACGCTGACACCTCTCACAACTCGACAACGCTAACAACTCCACTCTCAACAACGCTAACAACTCCCGCAACTCGACAGCGCTAACAACTCTACTCTTCGACTCCTCGATTAACTCCGACCTCTCGACTCACTCTTATTTCTCGATCAACCGCTCAACGCTTCTCGATCAGCCAATCTTTAAAGTTAAATCGTCCCCTACCATTAGCGTTTGTTTTTCCAACTCTCTAACCCCATTCTGTTAACGCTCAGCAAGTACAAGGTGACTTTAGTCACATAGGCTTTCTCCCCGATGTAAAGTAACAACCGAAGGACATTCGACATTGTTTTGATCGATTTCTAATGAGGCTTTTTCCGCACGATACTACAATATGTTGACTTGAATATTTAAGCCTGAATATACAAAAATGCAAATGCGCTGAGGTTGGCTGCGTCCACACGTTACATAACTCAAACCAGATAATATGCACTGTATTTGGCAGCGAATATGGAGTATAACGTGCTTCGTGCTGTCGGCATATTTGCAATGCAAACGGCTATACGGTGATTTGAATAGTTAAGCATGAATATGCAAAACAGCAATTTCGCTGGATTTGACAGAGCCCGGAGTTGACATAGTACAAACCTGCTGATGTGTGCTGCATTTGTCATCAGATGTGAAATGTAACGGACATCGAATTGTAGCCACATGTGCAATAGAAACGGAGATACATTCATTTGAATATGTTAACCTTAATTTGTAAAACTGCAATTACGCTTGATATGTCGAGGAGCAGAGATGATATAGTAGCTCAAGCCAGCTGAAGTGCGCTGTATTTGGCAGCCAATGAGGAGTATATCTTGCACCTAATTGACGACAAATCTGCAATTGCAGCGGTGATACATTGTAGTTAATATTCAATAATGGGCCTATTACGATACAGATAGTATTGTCGTGACTGAAACACATTGCCGTCTCAGTAAAACCATTTTATTTCAAGCTTCACTCTACAGTTCTGAATCCGGACAAGACCGTTTCAATTTCTCGCAAAAGCAAGCAGTCATATTACGGTACATAGATGAGTTAGAGTCTAATACATTTTACTGGTCCAACATCGATGGAGCGATCTCGCATCAAAATTTTCGGAGGACCGCGTAACATTCCAACGATGACCGCCGCACGAGCAGCGGATAAACTTATTTCGTGCCTTAGGTTGCCCTCACAACGTCCTCTACTTCTTGATTCTTGGTTGGTAGCTTTAGCGGCTGCAGGTCCGAGAAATTGCATATTGACCCGCTTTCTCGTATGTCGCATGTGACGTCTCACTTTCTGCCGTAGACACTTGTCGGATATACATACGTTGAACCATTTGCGCGAGACAAGCGCGGCGCTCTGCAGGGACGAGGGATCCAATTTTCGAAGTATCAAGTGCAAAACTTCCAGTGGTAGTTCGGAAATGATATCTACCTTACTTGGCACGAACAAGCCAACGACGCGTAGCAGAGATCTAAAGAAACTCCATGTTGCTTCTATTGTGGCGCGAGCACGACTGACGGTCTGGCTGAGAATGAATTCTTACACATGTGCCGTTCGTCACGGTGCACTGCGAGTTCCAACTCCGGTGAGAGTCCTGGACAGTCAGAATCGATCGCATGTGCATGTATCTTCATATAGATCGGGTTCACATTATGATTAGTGTTAGATGCGTGAAACGAATCTTCATTTGGATTAGACGTTGTTGTTATGGAATAGAGCAGATATTCACTAGTGCGAATTTGATTTGAGGTGTATGGTAGCTATTTAGATTTAAAAGCACAAGAGTATATTTAACTATGTAGGTTATTAAAATATACCCTACGTGTACACTAGTCGTATAATACACTTGTTGTCTTGATTCATGATTACGAATAGATGGGCGCAAAGAAGTATCGACTTAGCTGCTACTGCTCGTGTCACTCGATAAAAAAGAATGCCTCCTACCCTGCTAGGTATATTCGTATGCGCTGGAGTTGACAAAAGGCGTTGGGATTTGAATTTTGAAGGTGTTCTAGAAAAATCGCAACTGACGCTGAACTCTCGACCTTGTTTACAAATATTGAATTTTCGGGTAGTTGACTCGAGGGCATATGCTCACGACAAAATCTACGGATTTTGATTAACCTTCGGTAACCGCCTAAGGTTGTCGGATCTATAATAAACTCATCTTTCAGTAAACACGATTTTTTGTGTAGCGGGTTCACTAGACCGAAACCGTTATGAATTTTACCTACAGTGCCTACAGAGTGCCGCTACAGTACCCGCCTGCCAGTGTTAACGTTACTTCTTTTTATGTTTGTTTACGTATGTTAGCGCGGTGCCCTTGCTAACCGCTTAATTCAAACCCGTTTGAAAGCGGTGAGGAGAACGAACTCTCCTGCCCGAACGCGTGGTATAATTGGTTCTTGCGTCTCCGTCGCTTTGTTGCGCTTGCTCGCTGCTTTGCGGTCGGAAGATTTTCCCAGGTAAAAATACGTCGTAGGTTTCTGCGCTCCTTTCCAGATGCTCAATATCTTCCGACACGATGAAGGCGGGTTTTAGACGATCTACGGAGACTTTCACGCTTTTGTCCTTCATCCGTATGGTAATGGTTTTCATCCCATGCTGTGTAACCTGATAGGGGCCATCGTATGGTGGTTGCAGTGGACCTCCGATTGCATCGTGGCGTACGAAAACGCACGGCGACGTTTCTAAATAGCGGAACATGAACGTTTTCTTTTCGCCGTGTCGTGAAGTCGGCAGAGGTTTAATATCGCTCATTCGCTCTCGCGGACAGTTTGCGAATTCCGCGTTGGCCGGTTGTTTTGCTGGTACAAAGAATTCTGCTGGCAATCGTATGTCCGTACCGTAAATCATTTCGGCTGCGGTTGCGCTCAGGTCCTCCTTGATAGCGGTTCTAATGTCTAAAAGAACTATGGGAAGGCTTTCAACCCAGTTGCTCGAATTGTGGCATTTGATTGCGGCCTTAAGCTGCCTGTGAAAGCGCTCTACCATCCCGCTGGACGCGAGGTGGTAGGCTGTGGTACGCAAATGATCAATGCCGAGCATCCGGCATAGTTCGTTGAAAAGACTGGATTCGAATTGGCGTCCTTGATCGGTTGTTATTTTTGCTGGGACGCCAAAACGCGCTATCCATGTGGAAAGAAGAGCCGAGGCAACGGTCGTCGCTTCCATATCTGGGATTGGAATCGCTTCGGGCCAACGTGAAAAACGGTCGGTACATGTTAGACAATATCGGTAGCCTTGTGAATATTGCATGACGATGATGTCTAAATGTACATGCTCGAATCGTCCTGCTAGCTCTGCGAATGTTCCGGTCGGCGTTGATACGTGTCTCGTTATTTTACATTATTGAGACGGGATGTATTGCCGTGTCCATGTTTGGCAATTTTTGTTTACCACCGGCCAAACTATACGCTATTTTACGAATTTTTGGGTCGCGCGTATCCCTAGATGGGAAAGTCCGTGGAGCGAATTGAATACGTCGCGCCGCAAGGGTTTCGGTACGTACGGTCGTACGATGTCGCCTGATACGTCGCAGTATATTTCCGCGTCGTAATCCGGAAAACGAATTTTCTTAACCTGCAACGCGGATATATCGGAGTTGATGATGTCGCGGAGCTCCTTGCCTTCTTCTTGCGCGGCGGCGAGAGTTTTGTGATCCACGGATTTTCCTATGGCTTCGATGCGAGATAGGGCGTCGGCTGCATTGTTATTCAGCCTTTTTATATGCCTTATATCGGTCGTGAACTGCCCGATCTAATCTAGTTGACGGAATTGTCTCGGCGAACACTTGTCGGGATTCTGACTGAACGCATAGGTGTGGTGTTTGTGATCTATGAAAATAATGAAATTCCTCCCCTCTACGGCATGTCTAAATCGCTTGACCGCGGTATACATAGCGAGTAATTCGCGATCGTACGCGCTATATTTTCGCTGCGCGAAATTTGAGGCTTTAGTTAAGAAACCCAACGGTTGCCAAGTGTCATTCGCGCGTTACTGCAACACCGCCCCTATTGCAAAGTCGGTCGCGTCTACTGCGAGGCTGATGGGCGCGCCAGGTATAGGATGCCCTAACATCGTAGCGTCAGCTAGGGCGCGTTTTGACTCGCTAAAGCTCGTTTTGGCTTCCTCCGACTAAATAATGGGCATGTTGCCCTTTTTCGCCCCTTGTAACAAGTCGTTGAGGGGTTGCAAAATTTTAGCTGCCCCCGGTATGAAACGTCGGTAAAAGTTAATCATACCGAGGTATCCGCGTAGTGCCTTGATGTTCGCGGGGAGCGGTGCTTCATTTATGGCTCTAACGCGATCGGCGAGCGGTTTTATTCCGTGCGCGTTTACCGTATGGCCTAGGAAGGCTATTTCATTAATGCCGAACTCGCACTTTGCGAGATTGATTACTACGCCTTACTGGTTTAGACGTTCGAACAAGATCCGCAAGTGCCCGCGGTGCTGCTCCTCGGTTTCCGAAGCTACCAAGAAGTCATCTATGTACGCGTAAACGAAATCTAAGCCTCGCGTGATTACGTCGACAAATCTTTGACACGTTTGCGCGGCGTTTCGAAGCCCAAACATCATGTTGTTTGCCTCGAAAAGGCCGAATGGTGTCGAAACCGCGGTTTTTGTACCGTCCTCAGGCGCGATTGAGATTTGATGGTAGGCGCGCACTAAAGCAGTTTTTGAGAATATTCGCCGACCGTGTAAATGCTGAGCGAAGTCTTGTATGTGCGGTGGAGAGTACCTATCGGGTACAGTGCAGGCGTTCAGCGCTCTGTAGTCATCGCAATGTCGCAGACTTCCATCCTTCTTTGGGACGACGTGTAGTCGAGATGCCCGGGAACTCTTCGATGGGCGCATGACTCCTTGCTCGATAAGTGTTACAAATTCCGCCTTGATTGGCTTGAGACGGTCCGGTGCGTGAGGGCGGGGTTTGCAATATACGGGCAGGCGGGGTGTGGTTTCGATGTGGTGCTCCACACAGTGCCGCATTTTCTCTCACCCAAAGGCCGGTGGGCGCGTTAGATCTGGACATTTCGCCAACAATTGGTGGTAGACCAAATCCCTGCTTACGGTCTTAGTCATAAGCTGTTCGCAGTTGGCGGCGTATCCCCTGGTCGATAGCTAGTTTGTTGTGTCGAGAAGTCGTCTTTTTCTTGGATCCACAAGCAACCCGTAATGACTTAGGAAACCTAGGCCGATGATGAGGGTTTGCACATCGGCGACAGTGAAGTGCCATTGGAAGGCACGTCTAAGGGACAGGTTCAGCTCCATCGCTATAGTGCCGTACGTTGCGATGCGCGTCCCATTGGCAGCGAATAGTTCATACGTTGTTTTCTTTACGTCCCTAGATAGCCTGCTTCGGGGATGAACGCCGATATCAGCACCGGTGTCAACTAAGAACGAAGTCTTCGTTCTCTGGTCCAAAATAAAGATACGGCGAGATCCCAAGCCGTCGCCGTCCTCCGCTTTTACGGACGGCTGGGGTCGTTTCCCGACTTCCAACTACAAGCGTGGCGCGATCGCCGAACCTCGCATGATAGAAGCAAATTCCGTCCTGGCGAGGATGGTCTCGCGAACGCGAACGCGAACGGTGGCGGGGTCGAGTGAGAGAATTCGAACGTCTTCGTGGTCGATGATACCCGCCGCTTCCCATAGCCTTAATCTGTTCTCGCAGTCTGCTGACCTCGGCGGCCAGTGCGTCGTTTTTGCCTTCGTGTGACGCCGGTGGCTCGATTGTGACTACCTTGTGAGCGCGCTTCCCGTTACGATTATACGCCTCATCGATTTTATCCGCTGTCCTGGTCAGTTTCTCGATACTCGTATCGTCCACTGCAGCCTGGACTTCCCTGATGCGATCAGGGAGGCGATTCCTCCACAAGATGTGGATGAATTCATCGGAAGCGAGGGGGCTGGCTAATTTTTTAAGTCATTATAAAACTGTGAGGGTTTTCTGTTGCCCATCTCTTCACGTTCGACTAACCTTTCGAACTTGGCGCTGTCCGATTCGGTCAGGGCGCGGATCAGCTCGCTCTTCAATTTATCGTACTGGCCTGTGGCGGGGAGGTTGGTCACTGTATCCTCAATCTTCGCCAGGTAATGTGGGTCGAAGAATCCCATGAGGGCTAAGGATTTTTCATCGTCGTGGAAGATGCCGGCTACCCCGAAATATTTCTCTAAAATGTAAAACCAAATCCTGGTCATGGTGGGCATAAAGGGCGGCACGCGGAACGATGAGCCGGCTGGAGTTCGTTTGCTCTCCTTTTCCATTGTGTGAGTTGCGGACTATGATATTCAAACTGCGACTAGCCTATCGCTGTCACCTCTTACACAAAAATCACGTCGGTGTCACCAGTTTCAGATGTATGGTAGAGATTTAGGCTTAAAAACACAAGAGTATATTTAACTGTGTAGTTTATTAAAATATACCCTACGTGTACACTAGACGCATAATACACTTGTTGTCTTGATTCGTGATTACGAATAAATCGGCGCAAAGAAGTATCGACTTAACTGCTACTGCTCGTGTTATTCGATAACAAAGAATGCCTCGCTAGCCTGTTCGCTATATTTATATGCGTCGGAGTTGACAAAAGGCGTTGGGATTTAAATTTCCAAGGTGTTCTCGAAAAATCACAACGGACGCTGAACTCTCGACCTTGATTACAAATGCTGACATTTCGGGTAGTTGACTAGAGGGCATATGATCACGACAAAAACGACGGAATTTGATTAACCTTCGGTAACCGCCTAAGGTTGTCGGATCTATAATAAACTCATCTTACAGTAAACACGATTTGTTGTGTAGCGGGTTCACTCGACCGAATCCGTTATGAATTTTACAGACGAGTGCCGCTATAGGTGTATAATGAATCCTCAGGCTAGCTAAACATATACTGTGGAGATGCGTTGACATCTGGCACTCATCTCATTGGAAGGATAGGGTCTGCGTGCGGCGAGACACGGGACAGAAACCGTTGGAATGTTTACTGTCACGTGCCGCTACGATTATTTCATTTAAGGACAGCTATAGAATTACTCCATGCCTTTAATAGATAAAACGTTCATCCCTTGACCGCGGCTACGTTCGGTGACTGGTTGTCGCCTCGAGGCCTAGTTCAGTATCACAAGTTTCGAACAATTACAATCGAACTGGATGGCTACAATTGTTGAATTACAGCTATGGTAGAATCTAGATTACAATGTTGCGGGATTTTCCCAAAATTCCAAACGGAAATTTCCCGTGATATTTCATCTCCGACTTATATTTATGCTTGATCTGTCTGGGACCAGTGCAGATATAGCCCAAACTGGCTGGTAAACGATGTATTTGGCAAGGTATGTGGATTACCAGGCATATCGTATTGTCGACACATTTCCAACAGTAACGGAGATGCGTGATTTTGAATATTTAATAATGTATATTAAAAACTGCAATTAGCTGGATTTGAATCGATACTGATTTTATATAGCGTAATTCGTATGATCTGCACTGTATTTATCAGCAAATATGGAGTATATCGCGCATCCATTTGTCGACATATCGACATGTCAATAGAAACAGCGATACGTTGATCTGAATGTTCAGGCATGAATATGCAAATCTGCAATTACACTGGACTTGACAGGGTTCAGACTTGACGTAGCTCTATCTAGCAGATGTGAACTGTATTTGGCAGGAAATGTGGAGAACAATGCACATCGTATTGTCTGCATTTCTGCATTAGAAACGGAGATAGGTTGGTTTGAATATTTAAGTCTGAAAATGTAAAAATGGAGGGTTTACTCCTGGATTTTACATTGGCCAGAGTTGATGTCAATTTGTCCAACCGTGGAGAGATTTGATCGTGTGGAAGCGAGTCAACGGGAGTCGCAAATTCCCGTTACGATTCTAGGAAACGACACCGCGTATTGATCGATTCCCTGATTTCCGTTAAGATAGTAGGGTCGTTGCGGTGGTATAACTCTGCGACCAACAGTGTTATTGATGAGAATTGTGGATCTTGATGGCCGAAATATTGTTATGGAAACATAAAATTTACACTGGCCATTACTATTAACGTAGACACATATTTATTTTATAAACGATTTTTAGAATATATATCGTTTCACAGCTGCACGGGTCTCAGCACTTTCTTCCATACCCGACCTTATGTAGACTGTTAACCGACCGAACTGTTTACATTCGTCTGTTTTTCAGTCGCGGCGCACACACATATCTCCACACACTGATATCCACATACAAACATCTCAACTACGCACTCGACATAGTCCAGCACAAAAATTTTACATATCTCAATACACTTCCTTAATTATTGTGCTGCATATTCATTTCCTTTTGTGAAAATTAAACTATTTTTAAAAGTAATCTAAAATTTTCAAAATTATTTCTCCCTAAAGCCTTCGTTTGAATATCTGCTACATTGTTTTCTGAATTTACTTTTATAACGTCAATCTCTTTAATTTCCCAACTTTCATTTACAAAATGGAAATGTACTTCAATGTACTCATAATTTTTTGTCAAGTTTCCAAATTTTGATATCGCAATCGCTCCAGAATTATCTTCATAAATTTTTATTGGTCTCTCGATCATTATTTTGAAATTTTTCAATAATTTCTTTAGAAATTTTATTTCACTCCCTGCTTCTGACAAAACTACTTACTCGGCGGCTGTTGATGATTTTGTCACGCTGTTTCGCTTTGTCGATTCCAGTAAATTGCGTTTCCGAAAAATCTTATGATAAATCCCGTAGTAGTCTTGTAGTAGTCTTATGATAAATCACCGTCAACAAAGCAATAAATGATTTCAGCGTTCAAATTTCTTTCATAAGTCAACCTTAATTTTCTGGTTAAATATAAGTATTACAAAATTCTCAACGCATATTTATAATGGGTCCCGTCGAAACTGTTTTGAAATCGACTTAAATAGCTTACACTATAACTAACGTCTAATCTTGTTCTAGTACTAATACATAATGAAGCTCCTATGAGGTTTCTATATCTTATATCGCCTGAGGCTGACTGTGCGGGTTCTAAATTTAAGTTTTTTTCCTTTGGTGTAAAATATAGTTTACTATTTCCTATATACTATCGTTTCGCTAATGACTCTATATAACTACTTTTATCTAATTTCATCTCACACTTCTTATGATCGTATTCAATGTATATTCCTAAGTAAGTCTTTACTTCACCTAAGTCCCTCATCGCAAATTTGTTTGACAATTTATTTTTAATTTCATCGATTTTTCTTTTGTTTTTTCCACACATTAATAAATCATCCACGAATAGAATTAAGTATATAACATGATCGCTCTCATACTTCATATACAGACAATAATCACTCTCACTTCTTTGAGAATCTAATTTTTTAATATACTCGTCGAAACATTCATACCAAACCCATGAACTCACACGCAATCCATATAACGCCTTTGATAGTTTACACACTTTCCCGCTTTTATCGGCGTAACCCATAGGTTATTTTACAAATACTTCCGATTTTATAGTTCCGTTTAGGAATGCTGTTTCTACATCCATTTGCATAATCATCGAACCATATTGACAACAATAAGATAGTAATAACTTCAGCGTTTGCATTTTTGCCACTGGAGAGTATAAATCTTCCGGTATTTCCTTTTGTTGGAAGCCCCGAACAACTAGTCGCGCCTTCTTACGATTATCGGATTTATTCGTATATACCCATTTCAAATCTAATACCTTTTTATCTTTTGGTTTCTCTACTAATTCGCAGGTTTTTATTTTTGACTAAACTATTCATTTCTCGATCCATTGCTTCTTTCCATGATCTGCTGTCATCTCCACTTAATGCTTCTTCATAGGTTTGAGGACTGCCTGCGCTAACTACATTCACATAAATGAAATATGAGCCCGTTTGGCCATATCTTTCAGGTTTCTTTGTTTCCCGTCCTGGCCTTCTCAAATTATTTTCTATGTCCTCAAGTTTTTCTTCTGATTCGTTACTTAAATTTCTCTCCTTTTTTATTACAACCTGCTCGACCTTTTTGTTGATGTGGTCACCACTTCTAGGAAAACTCCACATCTGGTCTTTTTAGCTTTCTCAAGCGCTGAAGACATCGACAGCATATAGACAAAAGAATAGCAGGGAGGCAGACCATAAACGGTAGACAGGCGACGTTGGCTTCGGGGTTCTCAGTCATAAAGTAACACTGCTAGCGTGCGGATCTGGACCAGCTCAAATTGTATTCCTGTATTTCATTATTAAGTCAAATATATACTTTGTATCTTACACTTTATCCACGCGTTTTTCGCTCTTTATATACCGAATAACCTCAACAGGTTATGGGCCCAGGGCTGTAGAGTGTAAGATAGCAACGTGAAGTGAATAAATTGTCAAAGTATTGTGCTTAGTAAAGTAAGTGATAGTGCTAAAATGGAATCAGCAAGTGCGAAGATCGAGATGTTACGAGGCGAAGAAAACTGGCTCCAGTGGCGTTTTGTCATGCGTACACTTTTGGAGGAATATGACGACCTGATCAACGTGTGTGAAGGGAATCTGTGTCATCCAAGTAACAGTGCGGAGAAAGAAATCGCCCGTAAAAGATTTTTGAAGGCAGATCGGCTAGCAGGAAAATTAATTGTGACCTCAGTAGGAAGGAAACCGTTGGATCTTCTTTTATGTTGCACAACAGCACATGAAATGTGGAAAAAGTTGAATACAGTATAGGCACAACTCTATGTTATTCTTCTTAAAACCTAATCTCGTCAGATACTTATTAAGACACTCATACCACTCCCTTCGACTTTTTTTTAACCCATAAAGCGCTTTCGATAGTTTACAAACTCTATTCGTTCCGTCCGCATATCCCTTTGGTTGATTTACATATACCTCCGAGGTTACTTCACCATTTAAAAAAGCAGTTTCTACATTCATTTGCTCAATAATTAATCCATTTTGACAACGATATGATAGCAATATCTTAAAGGTCTCATTACTCGCTACTGGGGAGTATATGTCATCGGCTACGTTTCTTTGTTGGAATCATCTTACCACTAATCTAGCCTTATACCTGTCATCTGATTTTCTCGTGTAAACCCATTTTACATCTAATACGTCTTTGCCTTTTACCCTTTCTACCAATTTCCAAGTTTTATTCTTATAAAGACATTCTATTTCCTTATTCATAGCTTGTTTCCAATCTTCACTATCTTCACAACAAATCGCCTCCTGAAATGTACAAGGGATATCTACACTACAATAATTTGCATGGATTTCACTAATGTTTTCTTTTTCTGGATATCTTACTGGAGTTCTCTTATTACGTGTAGACCTTCTAGGGATGTTTAAGCTTTCAAGACTGTTATCATTTTCATCTTCCCTACTTTCTAACTCTTCCTTATTCATGTTTACCAATAAATCATTATCCCCATTGTCATTGTTATCTTTATCGAATGAATTTTCCGCAACGCCGATACATTTTGTGTCTGTTCCTATGACCTCTACATGTCTCGCTATTGTTATTTTTCTACCTAATAAGACTCTGTAGCCTACTTCACTATATCCTAACAAAATTCCCATATCTGCCTTCTTATCCCATTTAGAAACTCTCTTTTGTTCTTACAAAAACTTTACTTCCATATAGATGTAGATTTTCAACACTTGGTTTTCTCCCGAAGAATACTTCAAAAGGTGTCTTTCTCTCTATAGTATTTGCCAGTATTCGATTCTTCAAGTATACCGCTGTCCAATCTATTTCCAGCCAGTACCTTTTATGTACTTTCGCTTCCGCTAACAAGCAACGTGCCATGTCCATCACTGTTCTATTATACCTTTCCGTTGTCCCGTTTAATTCATGTACGTAGGTTGGGCAGTTATTTATTCTGATACCTTTATCCCTAGCAAATTTATAAATTCGATTATTCAAGTTCTCTTTTTCATTATCACATCTCAATATTTTAAACCTCTTGCCCGTTAAATTCTCGCCTTCATTTTCAAACTGTACGAAACAATCAAACACCTCATCTTTTGATTTTATACAATAACTTCTAGCTATTTTGCTATAATTATCGATAAATGAGATGAAATATTTCTCTTCATTGAATCCGGTAGTCTTAAAGGGACCGCGCACGTCCGAATGAATAATTTCCATTATCTCCCTAGCCTTGGTTCGATTATTTTTGAATGGTAAATTTTGCATTTTCCTTTCCATGCACACCCTACATTTCAAAAATTCCTTCTCAAATTCTTTCGGTATACCAGTAACTAGCTGCTCTTTACCCAAAATATTTAAATATTTAAAATTTACGTGTCCTAGCATCCTATGCCATCTTTTCTTTTTACTCATATCACTACGTTCGGCGCTGTTTGCTAAGTGCTCGTTCCCTTTCAATATACTTTTCAATCTATATGTTCCCTTTTCTTTAACCGCTACCGCTGTAAGCTTATTGTCCTCATCTATTACTTTTGCAATATTTCCTATTGAAATAACCGTGTTCCTATTATCTTTTAACTTGCCTAAACTAATCAAGTTTGCGGACATTTCTTTCGCGTAAAAAACATTATGCACATTTATTTCATTTTGCTTTCCAAATGCTTCAAAATAACTTATAACATTCGCTAATTTTGTTGCCTTTATTGATCTATTATCGCCTAAATATATATTTACCGCTTCTTTAAGGTCAATAGATTTATCGAAATAATTTACGTTGTTAATTATGTGATCTGTGCAACCGCTATCTAATGGCCACATTACTTCATAATTGCTTATCTCGTTCGCCTCGCCGCTGTGTGCTGCGTGCGCCGTTGCTATCCATGTGCTTGATCTTGAGTTACCATGCTCGTGTCACGTAAAATAAAAAGCAGGAGGCTCGAACGAAAAGAAAAAAATTAAGGTAACAAAAAAAACAAGAGAATTTATTTCTTGTATTCTGAATTTACACTGACTGCGATTTTGTTCTGAGCTCCAGCCGTGACTTTCCAAGACTGAAGCTCTTACAATTTGACTTTCGGTAACATCTGTTTCTTCTTTGTTTGTCATCCCTCAATATCCCCACTACCCTGTAGGCGTACGTGACCGTTGTCACACTTCTAGGACATTCGGTGGAAGGACCGTTAGGATACAGATGACTCATTAGGCACTTCGGCGATATACATTGTCGCCAAGGCCGCCATATCTCTGTCTCCATCATCGGTCCATCGGATTTGAAGTATGCCGGTCGTGACATACCCACCAGTTTAGATTGATCTAGGTCCTCTAAGATCGTAGTAGAATTGGTTGGATTTGTATATAAATCGTAATTCCTATTCTGTGAATTTAAGACAACTAACCAAGGGTATTGTTACTAGTGCTAGGGTCAGCATTATCGTGGAAAAAGTACGTTTTTAATCGGTACCATGTATCTTTTTCTTAATATTGTCGATAGATATAATGTAGTAAGGAGTTTTCACATCATTGATTCTATAGGGTCCTAACCATTCAATGTCCAACTTATCTCTTTTATGGTCATTGTGAATTAAAACAAAGTCTCCTTTCCTAAACACGGTCTGAGTTTTAACAATCTTTCTTTTTTGGTCTCGCTTGTAGCGTTGCTTATTTTGAATAAGTGTTTTGTGAGCTGTTTCCCAATATTTATTTAACTGTTTTTGCCAAAGTGAGTACATATCGTCATAGGTAAATGTGGGGAATTTGGACATTGCGGAAGGTAAGTTCGCTTTTCGCCCAAAAGTCAATTCGAAGGGGGAGAATCCAGTTCCTTCATGTTTTGCAGTGTTGTATCCTAAACAAATGAAATTAAGTACTTCGTCCCATTCTTTGTCATTGTCGTGTAACGCAGTACGAATTAAATCTTTAACCGAGGCATGTGTTCTTTCGAGGGATCCGTTACTCTGTGGGTGAAATGAAGTTGTTTTGACGTTTTTGATTTTAAAGGCCTCTTCAAATTTCGTCATTAAATCGCTAACAAAATTTTGTCCTTGGTCTGTCAGAATCGTCTTTGGTGCCGAAAATATGTAAATATAGTGCTCAATGAGCGCGTTAATTATAGATTCAGTTCGTTGCGTTTTGAGGGGAACAAGGATCAGATATTTCGTAAGTTCGTCGTGAATTGAAAGTATATATTGATTTCCGCGTTTGGTTTTCGTCATCGGTCCTATGATGTCCATAGCGATTTTGTCGTTAGGGTGAAGTGGTGTGTCTGAGATCTGTGGGGACTCATTGGGTCTGATACGTGTTAGTTTCTCCTTTTGACATGTGTCGCATGTCTTCACGAAGTTTTCTACTCTTTCAAAAAGGCCGGGGATTTTGAACTTATCCTTAATCCGTTGATACGTTTTCTGTATCCCTAAATGTCCTACGGTGTCGTTATGGTTTTCCTTTATTGCTTGCAGTATTTCGCTTTCGTCTAGTTTTAAAATGGGATTGGGCGCATAAGTAATTTCCTTGTATGTATCGTTAAAATATATTAGCATGAGTTTAATCTGTGTTTTCTCTAATTCAGTGAAATCGTTATTTCCTATGCCGATTTTTGTTGTATTTTTAAGGATTTTGTAAAGTTTTCTGATCCAAAGTGTCTCGTCGTATTCTCCTAAATCGTTTCGAGTTAATTGGTAAAATGTTTGATCATTCGGTTTAACTTCTAAGAGTTTCGGGTTTTCGTTGTTGTTTTTCCATTCGTTGAATGAATTAGTGTGGTCAATTAATAGGTCGAGATTAACTATTTCGTTGCGAGTTACCGCGTGAACGCTAGACAAGGCGTCTGCAGCAGTATTATCTTTACCCTTTATGTATTCGATTTCATAGCTGTATTCTTCGAGTCTAAGTCTCCAACGAATCAGTCGACTAGAGGGGTCTTTGCAATTGTGTAGCCTCTTAAGGGCTTGGTGGTCGGTTCGAATAATGAACCGTCGTCCTAACAAGTACTACCTAAGTCTTATCACGGCCCATACGATGGCCAAGAGTTCCTTTTCTGTCGTGGTATAGTTTCGTTCGGGTGGGTTTAGTGTCCTTGAAATGTAACAGCAAGGATGATCGTCTTGTGACAGTATTGTTCCTAGTCCTTCGTTACTTGCGTCGGTGGTTAGGGTAAAGGTTTTGTTAAAGTCCGGATAAGCTAGTATTGGGGAATTACAGAGTTTGTCCTTTAAAGTATCAAAGCTAGTCTGGTGTTTGTCAGTCCAATGGAATGGTGTGTCCTTTTTTGTTAAGTCTGTAAGGCTTTTCGCGATTTTAGAAAAATTCCGAATAAATTTGCGGTAATAACCTGCTAAACCTAAGAATGATTTAACGTCCGTGGCATTGCGGGGTAATCGAAAGTTTTTTGCAGCGTCTAATTTCTTGGAGTTTGGTTTAACTTCTTCGGCTGAAACTACGTGGCCTAAGCATTCTAGTTCAGGTTTTACGAATTCGCACTTATCCGGTTGGAATTTAAGTCCTAATTCTCTGAGTCTCTGAAATACTATCGCGAGGTCTTCATTATGTTCTTGAATCGTTTTTCCGAATATCAATATGTCGTCCAAATAAACAAGGCAATATTTACCTACAAGTCCAGTTAAGGCTCTGTCCATTAATCTTTGAAAAGTAATGGGTGCGTTTTTAAGACCGAATGGCATTCGATTGAACTGAAAGTGGCCTTGCGGTGTCGAAAAAGCGGTATATTTTTTGGATTTCTCGTTCATTGGAATTTGATGAAATCCTGAGGATAAATCAAGCGCCGAAAAGAATTTCGCGTTTCCTAGTTGTGTCAAAATGTCGTCTATGTCAGGTAAAGGATAAGCGTCTTGTTCCGTGAGTTCATTAAGTTTCCGAAAATCAATGACTATCCTCCATTTCTGTTTTCCTGAGGCGTCTAATTTTTTCGGAACTACCCATACCGGAGAGTTATAAGGGGAATCGGATTCTTCTATGATATTTTTCTTTAACATGTCTCCTATTTGTCGCGAAATTTCGTCTCGATGACATTCCGGTGGTCTATACGACCGTGTGTTAATGATTTTATCTTTGGTTAAGGAAATTGTCTGCTGGGTTAAATTAGTACAGGGCAAAAGGTCGGTTTCTAAATTAAAGATGTCAACGTAGTGCAGAATAATCTTTTCTATGGATTCGCGGGTTGGCTTTTCAATGTGATCTGTTCTCACTAGGCTTTTTAGTTTTGATACGTTGCAAACATCATGAGAATTTTGGATATTATTAGAAATTTCAATGTTTTGCTCACCGGTGTTGATAAAACATACTTTAGTTGGTTTGCCTACCAGATAGATTGTTTGAACTCTGTTTTCTCCAGGAGTTAATTGTATTGATTTCTGAAAGAAAATGGTTTTGTCATTTAGTCGGATTCTGTCATTGGATATCGAATAGTTATACTTCTCTAAACATGGTAGCCCAATGATTCCGTCTTCGATGATTGGGAAGTTGTCCGGTACTATGTGAAAGATGTGGTCTTGTACAAAAATTCGTTTTGTTACGTATTCGTTCGTTTCGTATTTGTCTCGTCCCATAGAAAATTTTTGTCTAGGCCCTATTTGTATCGCGTTGACAGTTTTGTTACGTTTCATTAGGTTTATCCCTGCTCCTGTGTCGACCAGAAATACTCGCTCTGTGGTTCGGGTTGACAAAGGTATTGTGAGTAATCTTCCTGTTGTGATGTTGACTCGCGTCGTTTCGCGCGGTTCGTCTATACTCTGGTTCGATGTTACTTCTCGTGTTTCGTCCCTTTCCTGGACTGCTTGAATTCTTGCGGGTGCTCGGTCGTACTGGCTCGGTTGTAGAAAATTTTGACATTTGCTGGCCATGTGTCCCAGCTTTCCGCATTTGAAACACTTCATTTGCGCGCGTTTAGCGGGTGGCCCATTCTCTACTCGGTCGAATGTGGTAGGTTTCTGAGCTACTGGTGCGTTAGGCGATCTAGATAGTGTATTAGATCGTCTTACCTGCATTGATTGATTGTTGAGGCGATTACTAGCGGAAGGCAAGCGACTACTTGACCAATTGGCTTGCCGTTCTTCTCGTGAGTAGCGTTCTAAGTCGGCTGCTTTCTTTTCAGCTTCTTCAAGATTCACGGGTTCAATGATTAATAATGTTCGGCCTATGTCGCGCCTGAGTCCCTTTAGGTACACGCGGACAATCTTCTTTGTAGTTTCTTCGATCATTAGCTTGCGTAGAAGTGGTTGTGGGTACTCGTTGGTTACTGCGTACAGTAAACGGTTGAGTATTCTTCTGAAACGAATATTAAAACTCTGCACTGATTCTTCCCGTCCCTGTCTCAACTCTTTTAATTTTTCCCGATATTCTTCCGAAGTCACTTGAGCTGCCACATTGTTCCTCAGTGCGTTGTACAGATTGCTGTAGCACTCAATGGGGATGTTGCGGATACTTTGAGCTGCTTTTCCTACGATTTTTTCTACCTTTATTGCTTTTAGCAATAAATCTTGCTCCATGCAACGGTCTTTCATACTGCTCACTTCTTTATGAATTCTTCCACACCTACGTCATCGTCTCCGTTGAGCATTGGAATACAACGTATTGCATCCTTAACTCGTAGAGTGGAAAGAGCGGGCGGAAAATAGCCTCTTTCTTCAACTTCGGGTTGTTCGGTGTCGATGTGCGCAGGTGGGATGCCTGGAATCGTTAACCCGGTCGGTTCGCGTGCCCTAACCGTACTCCCGGTGCGATTAATCGCCGTCGATTCACTTTCGTTGCATTCAGTAATGATGGAACCAGAATCATCGGTCGCAAGGGATCCGAACCCAGTCCGTAGCTCTGCGACGGTTCTCCTAAGACTTCCGATTTCTGCTACCCAGCATCTATTTGTTTCGTCACTTTGCATAGACAAACGTAACATATCCTCTTGTAAACGGGCAATACTCTCTTGCTGTTTTTGAATGCTATCCAATATTGTTCGCAACGTTGGATCCGTTGAGGTAGAAGTTTGAGATTCGTTTGTCTTAGACATCTTCCTGCTGAAGAAGACATCTTCCTTCCTGACGAAGATGAGTCTTCGCTGCTGAAGCTAGATTTTCTTTCACGGTAACGTACGAAGGAATCCAGTTTACCTTCCTTTGTCACTTCACTCGGTTCGTGATAGTTACTTCGTTGTTGCGGATGACCGTAGTCCCAAATAATTCTATCTTCCGTAGATGATGAATGTCATTTGGTTTCCGAACAAACACTTTTCACTATGCTGGGAGTAATCGCCAAAAATGACACGTAAAATAAAAAGCAGGAGGCTCGAACGAAAAGAAAAAAATTAAGGTAACAAAAAAAACAAGAGAATTTATTTCTTGTATTCTGAATTTACACTGACTGCGATTTTGTTCTGAGCTCCAGCCGTGACTTTCCAAGACTGAAGCTCTTACAATTTGACTTTCGGTAACATCTGTTTCTTCTTTGTTTGCCATCCCTCAATATCCCCACTACCCTGTAGGCGTACGTGACCGTTGTCACGCTTCTAGGACATTCGGTGGAAGGACCGTTAGGATACAGATGACTCATTAGGCACTTCGGCGATATACATTGTCGCCAAGGCCGCCACATCTCTATCTCCATCATCGGTCCATCGGATTTGAAGTATGCCGGTCGTGACACTCGCTCGTGCCTGTTGTTGACTGACGATGGAAATTTCCATGTCCCCTGTTCGTATTTCCTTTGTTTCCTCCTCCTCTGCTGCGACCACGTGTTGACCCAAGCCAAAAACTGATACTGTTTCCCGCTTCGACGCCATTTTGACACTCTCTCCCAAAATGTCCTACTCTTCCACATCTGAAGCATCCTTCCTTTTTTGCAGAAAAGGCGTTGGTTTGCATTTCTCCTCGATTGGACTTATTTTTCCTCTCCGCTATTTCAATTTTATTTTTTAAATACGCTACCGTTTGATTTTCGGCTTTCAGTGCATCTACTATATCCGCTATGTAGCTGTATTCTTCGGGTAACGTATTCAGCATGTAAGTTAGTTTTTCCCTCTCACTCACTTGTGCACCCGCACATTTTAATTCGTTTTTTAATTTTTCAAAATCGCTAAAGAACGATGTTGAATCACTGTAGTTCTCAAGTTTTATCTTTTCCAATCTCCTTCTGCATACGACCTGTAGTGCCGTCGACTCTTTCAAGTACATTTCATCAAACTTTTTTACTATCTCATACGCCGTTTTTTCTTCTCTAATATATTCCAATGGTCTGTTTGTGATTGCACTATAAATTATATTTATTGCCTTCGGATCCTTTTTGTCCCAGTCTTCACTGTCTGTTTCTGTCATCACCCTAGTTGTGACAACCTCGCATTCTCTATACTTGAGAAACATCGTTATTCTTTGCTTCCACATACCGTAAATATCCATCGAAAATAGGTATCATGATTTCCAATCTCTCCATTTTAAATGATTCCTTATCTCTTACTCAAGCGTTCCTACGTGCTCCAAGTGTATTTTTCCTCTTTGTAACCTTTGAACGTTTCTTTCCTTACTGAAGACTCACTCGACCTAACTCGCAATATTGAAAACCATGCACTAAAATAATTGGCAAAACTATGAACCACGCTCTGCTACCATGTAAAGATATGGAATGGATTCGGAAATACAAATAATTCCCTTTATTTAGCACACAACAGTTATACATATATCTTAAACTCTAAAGACCACGAAACCCTACTCGCACGCACGCTTGTTGTCAACAGACTCTTTCAGATACTTCTAACGACTGACTCTTGTCTTTTGTCCCAACTAAGGCCTGGACGTCCTCTGACGCTTATACACACATTCACATGTACAGTGTAAATGTATCATGTTCCTAGCAGAATTGTTATGCGACTGATGCATCAACATGCCATGCAAGAAGAATTGGAAGCTAGGACAAAAAGGAGGAACTGTGAAAGAGATACTTATAATCATAGTAAACGACAAAAAATTCGCAGATGTTCAAGTGAATCTGACGAGGAGGATATTGATGAAAAGATAGTTGACAATAGAAGAATACAAGTAATAACACAAGAGTCAAACAATCTCCTCGATAACGACAAAAGGATGGTGCGAATGATGGGATATAAGGAGGTTACGGCCTCGGAAATAATGAACAAGGTCGTTTAGAGCCAGTTCACGCACCTAGACAGCATGGTCGCAGAGGCTTTGGACATCATGTTCCTGGACATGAAGATTCAGGTCTTAAATGGCATCCTGCAGAGGAAGTTATAAAGTGTGTAAAAGATATGAAATGGTGATATGAAAAGTTGACCACAGATGATGAAATTGATTTCTGTTGTGCAGATATAGTGAAAATTGTTATCAATGCGAAAGCGGTATTCGCTCATTTGGATGACGTTGAAGTGCGTCGAGCAAGGACACGTTGTAATCCTCATGAAACAATTCGTGGTGCTCGTTTTTTAAATCGTGCTACTGTTAAAATGGCGAATACAGATAAAGCATGTAACTTTATGTTTACTAACCCAAAAGGTTTGAGGGAGAATGGGCTGCTATACTTTGCAGATGTATGTGCCGGAGCAAGAGGTTTTAGTGAACATATTCTATGGCGAAAGAAATGACGTGCTAAAGGATTTGCTCTTACTTTAGAAAATGAACATGATTTCAAATTAGAAGACTTTTATGCGGGTCCTTGTGAAACATTTCATCCATACTACGGACCAAAGGAAAGTGATGATGTCTTTGACCCAGATAATGAAGAGGCATTTACAAATCTTATAATGCAGCATACCCATGGCAAAGGAGTACATTTTGTGATGTCTGATTGAGGATTCTAAGTAGAACGACAAGAAAATGTACAAGAAATACTTTCAAAACAACTGTATCTTTGTCGATGTTTAATAGCATTGATGGTTGAAAGAGAGGGTGGTGATTTTGTGACTTAATTATTCAACCTTTTTACACCCTTTAGTGCTGGTATAGTTTATTTAATGTATCGCTGCTTTGAAGAAGTTTTTATTTTTAAACCAAACTCTTCTAGACCAGGAAATTCAGAACGTTACTTAATATGTAAGAAGAAACGATCTGGGGTACAAGATGTTGTTGAATATCTGAAGCATGTTAATCGTCTGCTTTGAAAAGGTGGTGTAAATGACGACGTTTTACAACTAGTATCATATAATGAATTAAAAAGAGAGAAACAATTTGTTCAATATCTACGTGCTTCTGACAAAGATTTGGCCGGAAAACAAATAATCGACCTGTGTAAAATTGCAGCATTTTATGCGGATAATACTCTTGTTGAGACAAAACAAGCTGATATGCGCAAGCAATATCTAGAGTATTGGAAACTTCCAGATGAAACTAGGACAATCCCAAGACACATGAAACCAAAGACAAATTGAATACTCTTTTGAAAGGTACTTCATTTCTTACTATTAATCCAGCACAATTGATGGAATTTAACATTGAAAATGCATTTTTATCACTATATGACTGGTTTTGTATGCCATGTGGTACAAAGCCAAGGTCTGATGATGATAAGAAGCACGCTACATTTTATATGGGCGTGGGAAGGAGCAACGTATATAAATATACAAAGAATTCTTGGCTTAGTGTCGATGACATTGGCATAGAATTACCACCAAATACACTTGTAAACGCAGAGGTTGTATATGAAATGACTAAGGAGTTTATATATCAGCAAAAAGTACTTGCATTGCATATTATAGATGCATTCTACTTAGGAGGAGCGGACATTAGCAAAAAATATTTGAGGAGCAGGTAAGCAACTGAATCTTATTGAGTTCAATAATAATCTTTTAGATTTCCAGTAATGAAATGTTTTTTCAAGGAGTACGTTCATGTGATACTAATGTATGACTGTTGTTTAAAGGAACGAGGAAGCGACGTTGTTCTGTGAAGCTTTGTGGAAACCAGCAGGAAATAACTATACTCGAATACGTGCCAAAGAACTACTTCCAGTTGGTACATATATCTGTGAAAAGTTGCGAGTAACGCAGCGTAAAATGAAAAATAATTCCGATGCCTTAGTATACGAACTTCCAGAAAAGACATTAGATGTTAATGGTTATAATAAGGACAAATTATATTTCATACGACAGAGTGTAATATTTTTAAGAAGCACTGGAAATCCTTGGAATCGGTATGTCAGTAAAACACATTCCATAAAGTATGTCTTTAATTGAAAAACAAACGAGAAGCTATTCGACCTTCATAGACCAAGTTCAGCAGAAGCAAGTTTCGTTAAATCTTTTAAAGGTCGCCTTATTTGTCATTGGCCTAATGATTCATCACTTACTATAAACAGATTTGCAAAATTTATTAAAGATAAGTGTCCGGCATACAATACGCGCTCAGAATATTAAAACTACAGGCTGTACATATATTCGTACAAGACTTGAACCGTATAGATGTCAAACAGATTAATTCCGTTAATTTGACTGTTATTTCAAATATGAAATACTTGGGATATATATTGTAGTATTTAGCATTATATTTCTATAGAAATAGAAGTGTAGCGGTACATGAGTCATAGGACAAAGCAAATTACGTCGTTGTCGCCTCGAAGTACCTAGACCGCTGAGCTACAATTAATGTAAAAACAATGTCACCGCAACCAGCTATTGTCGTCAGGTAGGCAAATACGAATTCTTTCACCCCCCCCCTCCCGGCGACTAGTATAGGTAGCCTTAACTCAAATACATCTGACGGTCAAAAACATCAATATTTGACTCAGGTCTTTTATAATGAAATATGTAGAGGACACGGTATATGGGAAGTTTGACCGTCAGACTTATTTGAGGTTATCGATTGTCGTCGTAATCGTCGAATTTACTTAAAATAATAAAGTAAGGTACAGCCTATGGGCCTTGAGTCGTAGATACAATGTGTAAAAATATTCCATAAATGTTCGTCACGAAATTCAGCAGATCGCTCGTTGATACTCGTAGGTATTCGAAGATACTTTACTCTTTGGGTTGCCTCGGTTTATTTATACTGGTCGGGGCAGAAGTCGGAAGATTCAAAATCGTCTTTGTTCGAAGTAGCGGCAACATTGTTATGCTCCGAGTGTATTTACTTGTATCCTTACGATCCTGATACTCCGAGGCAAAGTAACAATAGGATTTGAATTTCCCTCTGGCTCATGTGCCGCAACAAATTTTTATAGTTTGTGCTCATGAATAAGTACTTATGAACTATCTAAAAAATATAATAAGCTGAAGTACTGTAGGAAAGTAATTTACAGTGCTACTAGGTTTGGTTACATATTTCAATATCGTTCACGCCATCGCAAAAGCTAGTATGACGCTGCGTCGGCGTATATGCACACGGGGAGGTGATGGATGAGGCGAGGATGATAGCCTCCCGCGAAGTAGGGCCTGGCCCTGAAGGAGTCCCGCGACGGGTATGAGGGGAGATGATGCGGGTCATGGCACCTAGACTGCGACACCTATTTACATCGTGTTCGAAGGAGGGTGCCAACCCTCGGATATGGCGCACGGCGAGGCTGGTATTGCTTCGGAAGAAGGGACGACCAGCCCTTGTATCGTCCGGTATGCCTATAGGATGAAGTGTGCAATTTCTTCCAAAGAATCATTGCCAGAATCATTGTACTGTTCTCAGTCGAAAATGTTCGTGAGATGTCAACAACGACTTTTGGCATCAATGACATAGTATAGTGATAACTACACTATGAGCTAGGGCCATCTATAGGCAAATTCTGGTTTCATATTTATAGACCTGATACGCTCGATTTGACAGGGATCAGTGCGGACATAGCGCCAATTGTCTAGTGTGCGCTGAATTGGGCAAGAAATCTGGAGTACCGGGCACATCGAATACTCGGCATGTCTGCAACAGCAACGGAAATACGGGGATTTGACCATTTGATTCTGAATATGCAAACCTGCAATGACGCATTATTTGACACGGCCCAGAGTTGACATAGAGCAAACCGGCTGGAGTATGCTGTATTTGGCAGCAAATGTGCAGTATTACGTGCATCCTATTGTCGACATACCTACAATGGATACGGAGATACTTTCACTTGAATAACTAGGCTTGAATGTGCAAAACTACAAATACGCTGGATTTGACTCAATGTGGAATATAACGCGCATCGAATTGTCTACATACCTGCAATCGAAATGTAGTCACGTTGATCTGAATATTTATTCCTGAAAATGCAAAATTGCATTTTGGCAGGTTTTGGCAGAGACCAGAGTTGACATAGCTCAAACTAGCTGATAGGTGATGTAACTGTAGCAAATGTAGAGTATAAGGCGTATCGAATTGTCGACGTATGTGCAAAACAAGCGGAGAGACTTTGAAAGCAATATTTAAGCATTAATAGCAAAAACTGCAATTCTGCTAGATTTTACAGGGTCCAGAGTTGACATAGCACAAACCGGCTGATTTGGCATCAGATGTGGAATATAACGCGCATCGTATGGACAATGTTTCTGCAAAACAAGCTCAGATACCTTGATTCGAATATGTAAGCATTAATATCCAAAACTGCAGTCACGCTGGATTTCACCGAGTCCAGTTTTGACAATGTGCAAACTGTCTGATGTGTGTTGTATTTGGCAGCAAATGTGGAGTATAACATGCATCCTATTGTGAACATACTTACCATGAAAACGGAGATACATTCACTTGAATATTTAGGCTTGAATGTGCAAAACTACAAATACGCTGGATTTGACTGGTTCCGTATTTAACATGGCTTAAACCAGATGAAGCGCCCAGTGTATGGCAGTCTATGTGGAATATAACGCGCACCGTTTTGTCGACATATCTGCAATAGAAACTGAGTCACGTCGATCTGAATATTGAACCCTGATCATGCATTACTGCATTTACGCTTGATTTCGCAGGGTCCGGATTTGACATAGCGCGAACCAGATGATGTGAGCTGTATTTAGTAACAATTACGGAGTATAACGCGCATCGAATTATCGACATATCTGCAATCGAAACGGAGATTCGTTGATTTGAGTATTTCGGTGTAAAAATGCAAAACTGCAGTTACGTTGTGTTTGACCGGACCACAGTGGACATAGGGCTAATTGGATGTTGTTGGCTTAATTCGGACGAAATGTGGAGTACAAGGCACATCGTACTGTGACACATTTCCAACAGTAACGGAGATGCGTGGCTTTGAATATTTAATAATGTATATGAAAAACTGCAATTACGCTGGATTTGTCGGTGATCGAAGATGGCATTTGTCGGCATATCTGTAGCAGCAACGGAGAACACATAAATTTGAATATTTTACCTGTATATGCAAAGCTGCAATCACGCTGGATTTGACTCGACGCGGATTTGATATAGCTCAATTCGTATGATCTGCACTGTATTTATCAACAAATGTGGAGTATATCGCGCATTAAGATTTCGACATATCTGCAAGAGAAACAGCGATACGTTGATCTGAATGTTCAAGCATGAATATGCAAAACTAGAATTACACTGGATTTGGCAGAGTGTAGACTTGACGTAGCTCTAACTAGCAGATGTGAACTGTATTGTATGGAACTGTAACTGTATCTGTATATGGCAGGAAATGTGGAGAACAAGGCACATCGTATTGTCTGCATATCTGCATTAGAAACGGAGATAGGTTGGTTTGAATATTTAAGTCTGAAAATGTGAAAATGGAGGGTTTACGCCCGGATTTGACATCGGCCAGAGTTGATGTCAATTTGTCCAACCGTGGGGAGATCTGATCGCGAGGAAGAGCGTCAACGGGAGTCGCGAATTCCCGTTACAATTCTAAGAAGCGACGCCGCGTATTGATCGATCCCCTGATTTACGTTAAGATAATAGGGTGGTTGCGGCGGTATAACTCTGCGACCAACAATGTTATTGATGGGAATTGTGGATCTTGATGGCCGAAATATTGTTTTGGAAACATTAAATTTACGCTGGGCATTACTATTAACGTAGACACATATTTATTTTATAAACGATTTCTAGAATATTTATCGATATACATTTGCACGAGTCTCAGCACTTTCATTCATACCCGACCTTTTGAAGACTGTTAACCGATAGAACTGTTTATGTTCGTCTGTTTCTCAGTCGCCGCGCATACACATATCTCCACACAGTGATATCCCGTTACAAAGATCTCCACTACGCACTGGACCTAGTCCAGCACAAAATTATACATATTTCAATATTTATGAAGTATGTATTTCCAACAACTTTGTACAACAGCACAAGTTAGTAACTCCGCCGATTAAGGTATAGGTGACGAAGAAATGGATTGATCTGATATGAGAGAATCCGGGTAGATATATTGACTGATCTGAAAACCTAGATTGAGTATGCATAGATAGGTGGTCTTCGAAGAAGTCATGGGTGTAGAGAGTTTTCGAACCGAGATATAACTCGAATTCCCCTCTTATATACTTACGGAGGAAAGCTCGGTATGTAGGTAATTTTTGATCAAGGGAAGCCGATTCGTTGTTCACTCTTTTTTTTATGAAAAGGGAGGACAAAGATTCGCGATACCCATTGGGTATGATCAGCGTTAATGTTACGCCACGAGGCTTAACACAGGCTGTATTTTCTAACCGTCACTCGCGGCCCTACAATGTCTCAGTCAGATCGTCTTATCTGACCGCCGGATCATATACAATGTATCGACGAGCGCATAGCTGTCGCCAAGCAGCGAGTTCTCGAAACGTCGAATTTGGTCCGTTACGTTTTCCACGCAAGAACAGACATACGTGATCATAGGCGCGAACGGTGGCGTGACCTAAGTATAGTGGGGGTCGTCTTAAAGATGAGACAAAGAAATCATCCAAAGTCGATCAGTTCCTTGTGACGCGTCGAACGTTACACATTGAGCCAAACATTCGCTTATTCTATTAAGTATCATATCGTGCTACGTCCACCAAGAGACTAAGCTCAATCGTAAGAGCCTTGATCTATATTGTATACATCTATGTTATCTGCGTGCGATAAGGTTGTTAATTGTTGATATCTTTTCAATCGTGTAGACTAATTGTTGGAAATATACATTATTATAATTCTGTGACTCTCAGTGTTATACCGCGTCAACCACCCCGATTATCCTAACCGAAATACGGGGATCGAACTATTCGTGGTGTCGATTATTCTAATCGTAACGGGAATTTACGACTCTCGTTGACGCGTATTCTAACGACCGCGTCTCCCCGCGGTAGCTCGAATTTTACAGTTAATGAATGAAGATAGGAGGAGTAAGCATCCTACCAACGTGGCTCATGGATGACCTTGTTCATGGGTAAATACACACATTTTCATCAGATAAATGTCCGGTTTAATATTATATAATTACCGGTTTTCCCATTACATAACTACCAGCTTTTCCGTAATTTCTAAGAGCGTAGAATAAACATAAGGACTTTTCTAAGGAATACAAATCAATCAAAAACATTTAAGAAATTGGACGTGCAAGAAGAAAGGGACCATCTAGAATTACTTAAAAAGTCTAAGTTTATGGTGGGTCCTTAGGATTGATGAGGGTGTAAATAACGGTCAGCGGCCCCTTAGTGGCTAAATATCGAGGGACGTCGCACGGTTCCTATCACGCAAGGTAACAGTTGAATTAGTGAAAAAACGGCTGGTGTGCGCTATATTTGGCAGCAAATGTGCAGTATAAGGCATATCGAATTGACAACATATTTGCAACAGAAACGGAGATACGTGGGTATGAATATTTTATCCTGATTATGCAATACTGCAAATACGCTTGATTCGTCTGGGACAATTCATGTGGATATAGCGCAAACTGGCTGATGAGCGCTGTATGTGGCAAGAAATGTGGAGTACCAGCCATATCGAATTGTCGACATACCAGCAACAGCAACGGAGATACGTTTAGTTGAATATTTGAGTCTGAATCTGCAGAACTACAATTACACTGCATATAACGGGGACCAGAGTCGACATAACGCTGACCAGCTAATGTGCTCTGTATTTGGCAGCAAATGTGGATTGGTTGTCGGCATATTTGCTATAGAGGCGAAGACACATTGATCTGAATGTTTATTCCTGAATACGCAATACTTCATTTACGCTGCACTTCACAAGGTCCAGAGAGGACGAAGCGCAAAGCGGCTGGTGTGTTCTGTATTTGCCTGCAAATCTGGAGTATAACGCGAATCGAAATGTCGGCATATCTGCGATAGCAGCGGAGATACGTTGATTTGAATATTTAAGCATGACTATGCGAAACTGCAATTACATTGCATTTGACAGTAACCAAATATAAAATAGTGTTAGGAAGATGATACATTTGAACTGTACATGTGAATGTGTGTGTAGGCGTCAGAGAGTGTCCAGGCCTTAGTTGGGCCAAAGGGCAATTGGCAGCCGTTAGAAACATTTTAAAGGGTCGGTTGACAACAAACGTGCGTGCGACTAGGTTTTCGATGTCTTCAGAGTATAAGATATATTTTTCGGGTCAACGTCAGGATTAGGGGTGGGGGTGTTCGATGAATCTTCGTTGAAATTAGCCATCGGTGCGGTGTAACAATAGTTGAGTTTATTGACACAAATTAGAAAGATTACAGCGTCGATATGTAATCGCACTGTTTCGACATTCGCGGCACTATGACAATGGTCTCGGCTCCGGCAACGTTTCCGCGGTCAACGGATGCTGAGCTCTACCCTACGTTAGCGTCGTTTGAATACTTAATCCTGAATATACGAAACTGCAACTACGCTGGATCTGGCTGGGTCCAGATTTTACATAGCGTAAACCGTATGATGTGCACTGTACTAGACATCAGATGTGGAATATAATGCGCATCGTATGGCCAATGTTTCTGCAAAACAAGCGGAGATACCTTCATTCGAATATGTAAGCATTAATATCCAAAACTGCAATCACGCTGGATTTCTTCGGGTCCAGTCTTGACAGTGTGCAAACGGGCTGATGCGTGCTGTATTTGGTAGCAAATATGCAGTATTACGTACATTCTATTGTCGACGTACCTACAATGGATACGCAGGTACTTTCACTTGAAAAACCAGGCTTGAATATGCAAAACTACAAATACGCTGGATTTGACTCCGTCCCGATATAACACGGCTTAAACCAGATGAAGCGCTCTGCGTATGGCAGTCAATGTGGAATATAGCGCGCATCGTACTGTCGACATATGTGCTATGGAATCGGAGTCACGTTGATTTGAATATTTAAGCCTGAACATACAAAATTGCAATTGGGCTGGATTTTGCAGGGACCAGAGTTTACGCAGCGCAAGCGAGCTGATGGGCAATGTAACTACAGCAAATGCGGAGTACAAGGCGTATGGAATTGTCGACATATGTGCAAAAGAAGCGGCGAAGCTTTGAATGCAATATTTAAGCATTAACAACAAAAACTACAATTACGCTGGATTTTACAGGGTCCAGAGTTGACATAGCACAGACCGGCTGATTTGGCATCTTATGTGGAGTATTCTGTGCATCTAATAGGCGACATAGAAACCAAGATACGTTCGTTTGAATATGTAAGATTTGAATATTTCGCCTGAAAATGCATAATTGCAAATACGCTGAGTTTGGCTGCGTCCACACGTTACATAACTCAAACCAGATAATATGCATTGTGTTTGGCAGCAAAAGTGGCGTATATCGCGCATCGAATTGTCGGCATATCTGCAATGCAAACGGCGATACGGTGATTTGAATGATTAATCATGAATATGTAAAGCAGCAATTTCGCTAGGTCTGACAGAGACCGGAGTTGACATGGTACAAACCAGCAGATGTGCGGTGCACATGACATCGGATGTGAAATGTAACGGGCATCGCTTTGTCGCCATATGTGCAATAGAAACGGAGATACATTCATTTGAATATGTTAACCTTAATTTGTAAAACTGCAATTACGCTTGATATGTCGAGGACCAGAGATGATATAATAGCACGAGCCAGCTGATGTGAGCTGTATTTGGCAGGCAATGAGGAGTATATCTCGCATCTAACTGACGGCAAATCTCCAATCGCAGCGGTGATACGTTTTATTTAATATTCAATAATGGGCTTGTTACGATACCGATAGTATTAGCGTGACTGTAATACATCGCCGTCTCAATAAAACCATTTTATTTCAAGCTTCACGCTACAGTTCTGAATCCGGACAAGACCGTTTCAAGTTCTCGCAAGTGCAAGCAGTCAAATTAAGGTACTTACACGAGTTAGAGTCTAATACATTTTATTGGTCCAACATCGATGGGGCGATCTCGCATCGAAATTTTCGGAGGACCGCGTAACCTTCCAACGACGACCGCCGTACGAGCAGCGGATAAACTTATTTCGTGCCTTAGGTTGCCCTCACCACGTCCTCTACTTCTTGATTCTTGGTTGGTAGCTTTAGCGGCTGCAGGTCCGAGAAATTGCATCTTGACCCGCTTTCTCGTATGTCGCATGTGACGTCTCACTTTCCACCGTAGACACTTGTCGGATCTACATACGTTGAACCATTTGCGCGAGACAAGCGCGGCGCTCTGCAGGGACGAGGGATCCAATTTTCGAAGTATCAAGTGCGAAACCTCCAGTGGAAGTTCGGAAATGATATCTACCTTACTTGGGACGAACAAACCAACGACGCGTATTAGAGATCTAAAAAACTCCATATTGCTTCTACTGTTGCGCGAGCGCGACTGACGGTCTGGCTAAGAGTGGAGGCTTATATATGTGCTGTTCGTCACGGTGCACTGCGAGTTCCGGTTAGGGGTGAGAGTCCTCGTCAGGCAGAATCGATGGTATGTGCATGTATTTTCACTTACATCGGGTTCAAATTATGATTAGAGTTAGAGGCGCGAAACGAATCTTCATTTGGTTTAGACGTTGTTGTTATGCAATAGAGCAGATATTTGCTAGTATAAATTTGATTGATATATAATTTGACAAGTAGTCGTGATAATTAGGTACTCGGGAAGCTAATGACAATGATCCTGGGTTCAATAACAAAGCCGCGGTCAACGGGATAACAGAATTCGTTTTCACCCTGATTCGAAGTTGTACCATCAGTTCAAATGATGGCGGCAAGCAGAACGGACACGTGCACGTTGCTCCGTAGGCATAACCGAAATATCTGGGTATATTAAAGAATTCGGGCGGAAAGTGCACGAAAGTGAAGTTTCTAGTGCTCCGGAATGAGTGGGAACACAGGAGATAGGTGAGCTCGCTGGTATAAAAGCGAGAGAAACGATTGAAAGTGCTGTGTGTGAAAAGTGCGGTTAGGGGCAGAGCGGGGGTCATCTTGGTTCGCGCGACCGAAGCGCCACCGTGCGGGCTACCTGGGTAACCAAGGAGTGGTGGAGAGCGCCCCGTGGAGGGCCAGTCAAAACTCCCCGCGTCGAACAGACACGAATCGCATACACACGGAAAGATACAGTGGGATTATACGACGACCGGCTACGTCGAAGGACATCCATCTCAAACATACATATATATGTATATATGTATATTAAGACAAACACAATATGGACAAGTACTGTAAGTCAAGTAAACTTACGGCTCAGGGGGTTTCGGAGCTTCCAGGCCCCGTCGGGGATTCGAGTAGCGTCCCAGGCTCGACCCGACGGTCACCCAACGACTGGACGAACGGCGAGGGGAAGGTCGATCCCAGGGCCTCCCCTCGTTCGGTAAACACGACCGGGGACCAAGAAACACCCGCAGTTGTCACAGAGGAAAAGACGTGCAAGAAAAGCACTAGAAGATACCTCGAATTTGATGAAGACATCGCCGGGAATCATCGAGGATGTCGAGATGCCAATGCAGGCACTCAAGGATAAGACACCACCCACCGAAAAGGCGACCCAAATCGCCAAGGAAAAAATCTTCAAAGGTGACAAGATCACCAGATATATGAGAAAGTCCCCAGTGGAGGGGAGCGCGTGCAAGACAACGAGAAGCCTGGCCAGGAGCCAGCTGAGGGCAACTAGGGACGAAGCGGCCAGCACCTCGGAGCTAGACACACCGGCGGAAATGTCGGACAGCGGCAGCGAAGCGGCGGCATCAAGGGCATGTCTCAGGAGGAAGGCCATGGCGAACAGAGCAACGGCCGAGACCGAAGGCAACGACGAGGACAGTATCGTCATTAAGATGAGCGAATGGAAGGCGATGACGGAAATCATCACAGAAGTCTTCCGCGAAATCCAATACATAGGTAGCAGACTCTACCTCATGAGCAAAAAGGATACCGACATCAAGAAAAGGAGGGACGCCATCAGTAAAAAAGCGATCAAGCTCCACTCGATGTTGGACGAGATGAGGCTCCAGAGGAACGCGAGGACAGTCGCGGCCACCAGGATGACCACCCCTCCGGGGAGGAGTGAGGAGAAGGAAGGAAAAAGGAAGGAGATGTCGCCTGTCGAGGGGAAGGGCGACACCAAGAGAAAGAGACCAACGACAGTGGAGGCCTCATACGCAGGAGCCTGTGCCAGCAACAGCTCGGCAAAAGCGACTACGGAATGCACGGACAGCGATGTAAAGGAAGACTGGATCCCTGTCCGCGGAAGGAGAGGAAAAGGAACGGACACCCCGACGGTGGTCAGGAAGGCGAACGCAGGAAGGGCGGCATTGGACAAGCCAAAGAGGCCGGAGGGACCGAAGAGGATACGTAACAGACCCGAAGCCATCCACGTCAAAGTAGGGCAGGACAAGGAGTGGATCCAGGTCTACAAAGACTTGATGGGGGCAAGGGAGACCCTAAAAGAGAGCTGTGAGATTAGGAGGACCAGAACAGGTGACATCCTGATCTTTTCAGAGCTTTCAAAGCCTTCAAGACTGTTATCATTTTCATCTTCCCTACTTTCTAACTCTTCCTTATTCATGTTTACCAATAAATCATTATCCTCAATGTCATCGTTATCTTTATCCAATGAATTTTCCGCAACGCCGATACATTTTGTGTCTGTTCCTATGACCTCTACATGTCTCGCTATTGTTATTTTCCCACCTAATAAGACTCTGTAACCTACTTCACTATATCCAAACTAAATTCCCATATCTGCCTTCTTATCCCATTTAGAAACTCTCTTTTGTTCTTACAAAAACTTTACTTCCATATAGATGTAGATTTTCAACACTTGGTTTTCTCCCGAAGAATATTTCAAAAGGTGTCTTTCTCTCTATTGTATTTGCCAGTATTCGATTTTTCAAGTATACCGCTGTCCAATCTATTTCCAGCCATTTTATGTACTTTCGCTTCCGCTAACAAGCAACGCGCCATGTCCATAACTGTTCTATTATACCTTTCCGTTGTCCCGTTTAATTCATGTACGTAGGTTGGGCAGTTATTTATTCTGATACCTTTATCCCTAGCAAATTTATAAATTCGATTATTCAAGTACTCTTTTCCATTATCACATCTCAATATTTTAAACCCCTTGCCCGTTAAATTCTCGGCTTCATTTACAAACTGTACGAAACAATCAAACACCTCATCTTTTGATTTTATACAATAACTTCTAGCTATTTTGCTATAATTATTGATAAATGAGATGAAATATTTCTCTTCATTGAATCCGGTAGTCTTGAAGGGGCGGCGCACGTCCGAATGAATAATTTCCATTATCTCCCTAGCCTTGGTTCGATTATTTTTGAATGGTAAATTTTGCATTTTCCTTTCCATGCACACCCTACATTTCAAAAATTCCTTTTCAAATTCATTCGGTATACCAGTAACTAGCTGTTCCTTATCCAAAATATTTAAATATTTAAAATTTACGTGTCCTAGCATCCTATGCCATCTTTTCTTTATACTCATATCACTACGTTCGGCGCTGTTTGCTAAGTGCTCCTTCCCTTTCAATATACTTTTCATTATATATATGTAATATTAAATATATGTAATATAATATGTAATATAGGTAACGTATTCAGCATGTAAGTTAGTTTTTCCCTCTCACTCACTTGTGCACCCGCACATTTTAATTCGTTTATTAATTTTTCGAAATCGCTAAAGAACGATGTTGAATCACTGTAGTTCTCAAGTTTTATCTTTTCCAATCTCCTTCTGCATACCACCTGTAGTGCCGTCGAATCTGTCAAGTACATTTCATCAAACTTTTTCACTATCTCATACGCCGTTTTTTCTTCTCTAATATATTCCAATTGTCTATTCGTGACGGCACTATAAATAATATTTATTGCCTTCAGATCCTTTTTGTCCCAGTCTTCATTGTCTGTTTCTGTCTTCACCCTAGTTGTGACAATCTCGCATTCTTCATATCTGAGAAACATCGTTATTCTTTGCTTCCACATACCGTAATCCTCACCATCGAAAATAGGTATCATTATTTCCGATCTATCCATTTTAAATGATTCCTTATCTCTTACTCATGCGTTCCTACGTGCTCGAAGTGTATTTTTCCTCTTTGTAACCTTTGAACGTTTCTTTGCTTACTGAGAACTAACTCGAACTAACTCGCAATATTGAAAAACACGCACTAAAATAACTTGCAAAATTATGAACCACGCTCTGCTACCATGAAAAGATATAGAATGGATTCGGAAATACAAATAATTCCCTTTATTTAGCACACAACTGTTATACATATATCTTATACTCTTAAGACCTCAAAATCCTACTCGCACGCACGCTTGTTGTCAACCGACTCTTCCAGATACTTCTAACGACTGGCTCTTGTCTTTTGTCTCAACCAAGACCCGGGCGTCCTCTGACGCTTACACACACATTCACATGTACAGTGTAAATGTATCATATTCCCAACAGGAATAAATATTCAGATCAACGTGACTACGTTTCGATTGCAGGTATGTAGACAATTCGATGCGCGTTATATTCCATTTCTGATGCCAAGAACAGTGCACATTATCCGGCTTACGCTATGTAAAATCTGGACCCAGCCAGATCCAGCGTCGTTGCAATTTCGTATATTCAGGATTAAGTATTCAAACCGACGTATCTCCGATTCTATGGCACATATGGCTACAATTAGAGGCTCGTTATACTCCAAATTTGCTGCCAAACACAGTGCACGTTATCCCGTTTGATGCATGTAAAATCGGGACCCAGCCGAACCCTGCGTATTTGCAGTTTTACATATTCAGTATTAAATATTCGAATCAACGAATCTCCGTTTCTATGGCACACTTACAGACAATTCGGTGCGCGTTATATTTGACATCTGATGTGATATACAGCGCACATCAGTAGGTTAGCGTTTTGTTCATCCTTGTCCCTGTCAAATACACCATAATTGCAGTTTAGCATATACATGCTTGAATATCGAAAGCAATGTATCTTCGTTTCTACGGCAGATATGACGACAATTCGGTGAGCGTTATGCTCCTGATTTTCTGGTGAGCACAGAGCACATTTTCCGATTCTATCTTCTCTTCTGTCTTATGTCTTCTCTGGTCACTGACAGATTCAGCGTAATTTCTGTTTTGCATATTCATGCCTAAATGTTCAAACCAAAGTATCAGCGCTGCTATTGGATACATGTCGCAAATGCGACGCGCGCTATACTCCACAATTACAGCCAAATACAGTACTTATCCGGTTTGCGCTATGTCGACTGTATTTTCGAGCTATCGCGGGGAGACGCGGTCGTTTGAATACGCGTCAATGGGAGTCGAAAATTCCCGTTACGATTGGAATAATCGACATAATCGATAATAATAGTTCGATCCCCGTATTTCGCTTAGGATAATAGGTGTAGTCGTTGTGGTATAACACTGGGAGTCACAAAGTCATAAAAAATATATGTATTTCCAGCGATTTATACAATCACACTCAGTAAGAACGCCGTTGCTTAAGATACAGATAACGAAGAGAAGGTCCGTGAGAGCTGTAGGAGCTGTCGGACTTCTGGATACTGTGAGAGCCATAGGAGGCTCTTAGAGATATAGGAACGGTGAGAGTTGTAGGGATCGCAGGAACTTTAGTCGCCGTGAGAGACGATGGAACTCTGAGAGATATAGGAACGGTGAGAGTTATAGGGATGGCAGGAACTCTAGTCACCGTGAGAGATGATGTAACTCTAAAGTTTATTCTGATGTGAGTACGAAGCTCGGTATGGGTGTGCCCTTTGAAGGAAGAACACGGATTCGTTGCTTACATTGTTAGTTAGGAAAGTGAGGGCAATGATCCGCGATGCCGATTGGTTATGACTAATGTTAGGAAGGAGGAGAGGAGGAAGAATCCTCCTACCAACGTGGGTCCTAGGCGACATTGTTTATGGGAAAACTCAGATTTTCCGTTAGGTAGATGTCCCCTTTTTTCGTCAGGCCACTACCCGCTTTCTCCGTAATTCTTAAGAGCGCATAATAAACCCAAGGACCTTTCTAAAAACCGACCGACAACCCTTCTAGAATTAGAAAGTCTTTTTGGACAAACAGATTGACTTAGACCATATGTGCGAACAATGCAGTTAGGATTCCATCTTTATGGTGGGTCCTTGGGCCTATGGAGGATTCGAAGGATGGCACGTGGACCGGTGGCTGTCAAGCCGCGCGGGATTGAGTGCAGATGTGTTGCGCGGCAGAACATCGACTCTGGTCTCTGTTATATGCAGTGTAATTGTTGTTTTGCAGATTCAGACTCAAATATTCAACTCCACGTATCTCCGTTGCTGTTGCTGATATGTCGACAATTCGATGTGCCTGGTACTCCACATTTCTTGCCAAATACATCGTTTACCAGCCAGTTTGCGCTATATCCAGACTTGTCCCAGACAGATCAAGCATAAATATAAATCGGAGATGAAAGAACACGGGAACCTTCCGTTTGGAATTTTGGGAAAATCCCGTAACATTGTAATCTAGATTCTACCATAGCTGTAATTCAACAATTGTAACCATCCAGTCCGTTTGTAATTGTTCGAAACTTGTGATACTGCAATTGGCCTCGAGGCGACAACCAGTCACCGAACGTAGCCGCGGTCAAGGGATGAACTTTTTCTCTAATAAAGGCATGGAGTAATTCTATAGCTTTCCTTAAATGAAATAATCGTAGTGGCACGTGACAGTAAACATTCCAACGGTTTCTGTCCCGTTTCTCGCCACACGCAGACTCCATCCGTCGGATAAGATGATTGCCAGATGTCAACGCATCTCAACAGTATATGTTTAGCTAGCCTGAGGGCCCATTATAAACCTTGAGATTTAGTTAATTAAAGTCCTTAACAGTCCTAAACAGGCAAACAGTCTTCGTTCCAACTACGGGATGATAGGTGAAATCTATTTTTCCACGGACGACGCTTCCCGCTAGCAACGTTCCCTCAAGGGATACTAGCATCCTTCTCTAACCATCAACATGGAAATTGTCCAATTAACAGTAACGTCACTATCAATCTCTTTCCGAGCGAAGTCTTTTCTCCACGAATCCGATGTTCCGGTGCCCTTAGACACACCCATCATTGTTTTCCACTGCAGCATCATCGTGCCGGAAAATCATTCTCTCGTGAGGTCACATTAGCCAGTAACAAAGAGCCTTAACACTCGGTGGATATTCTATGTTTTGACAAAGAGTTTGTTCAGTCCTACCTATACCGTAGATAAGCAAGTATGGTACAACTTTTTTTTTTGCGTGGGGTTGGGAAAATGCTATTACGCATGCCCAGTGACTGGGTTATGTGGGAGTCGGTCGGATGTCGTTGCCATACCCACTAAAAACCCCTCCTCCTTCTTCCTCCGCTTAGAGGGCAGACAACCCCGGTAAAACCTGTCTGCAGTCATCAGGGTTGCCCTTTCGTGCCCCGTTGTATCTACTTCTTCGTGCAGTTACTGCTCATGTCGTCCTCTCAGCCAGTTCAGAATACTGGGCTCGTCTCCTTCTGCGGTTTTTCGTTGTTCCATGTTCTTGCCCTCATTGCTCCGCGTAGTTGTTGTTACGCTCGTTCTCCTCCTTGCCTCTTCCTAGGCCCTCGCTGTCACCCTCCTGTGACACATGACGGTCTTGCAGAATGGCCTGAATTTATTCCAGCTCTCGTCCTTGGCGGTCACCGTGGCGATTAGATTGCCCACGTCTATCTTTCCTCCCAGAGCGTTCTCCAGCTCGATCCTTCTGTCCGTCCACTTCGGGCACGCGAAGAGGGCGTGCTCTGCATCGTCGTTCGGGTCTCCACAGTCGAGACAGTTGCTGTCGCTGTCCCTGCCAATCCTTTTCCTATAGACACCGAAGCTCCCATGCCCGGTTAGCAGCTGCATGGTGTGGTGATCGATGTCCATCTTCTTTTTGGTAAATAGCAGCGCACTCGGTATTAGCTTCTTTGTGATATTTTCTTTTTTGTAGTTGTTCCACTCCTTCTGCCAGTCCTCTTGGGCCTTCATGCGAGTCGCCTCCAGTTCCTCCTTCAGCTTGGAGCCGTCATCCGTGCCAATCCTGGACCCATGGATCTTGTTCCTCTCGTAGGTCTCTCCGAGCATCTTTATCTTTATGTAAATCGGGAGATTCCCGGTCAACACGCAAAGTGCCGCGTGGGAGACGGTACGGTATGCCGTCGTTGTTATGTACAGGGCCGTTCGTTGTGCTCGTTTCAGCTTTTTCCTGTTCTTATCGGTATTCGCTGCTCTAGCCCACACCGGTGCTCCGTAAGTTACGATGGACTCCCACACATTGTAGTAGAGCCTACGAGCCAAGCTGGGCGGCCCGTTGATGTTGAGTAGAATTCCCCTAAGGGCTCCTATTAACTTGTCGGCTCTGTTACACACCATCTCGATATGCGCACCGAACCTCCGACTGGAGTCGATGACGACTCCGAGATACCTGATGCGATCGACCGTTTCGATGTCCGAGGAGCCCAACCTGATTTTCACCACTCTCGGCACACGCAAGCTTGTGATGAGCATGACCTCCGTCTTTTCCCTCGCCAGGGTGAGACCGACACTGGTGCACCAATAGTTGGCGATCCTTAGCATCGTGTTGACCTTGACGGAGGCATCTTCGTTCCTCCCGACGGAACATGTGATGGCCAGATCATCCGCGAAGGCGGTTGCTCTGACCATTGGCATGTTGTCGAGTCTCTCGAGCAACCGGTCGTATACCAAGTTCCACAGGAATGGTCCGAGGATGGATCCCTGCGGAACTCCCGCCGCCACCTCGTGCTCCACCGTGCCGTGCTGGTTGCTCGCGATGATCCTCCTTCCGGATAGATAACTGCCGATTAGCCTTTTGACCTTCCATGGCAGCTTCCTCTTGTCAAATTCCTCGTATATGCTCTTCCAGCTGAGCGAATTGAAGGCATTGCTAATATCCAGGGTGATTATCTCGCATATTACCTTCTTCTGTTTGCAGATGTTGGCAAACTTCATCACCTGCGTGATGGCATCTACCGTGCTCCTCTTCTTTCTGAAGCCATATTGCCTCCGATGGAACGGGTCCGTCCCGATACATCTCTCGATGATCCTCTTAAAGCATTTTTCCCAGATCTTGCTCATGGTTGGGAGTATGCTTATCGGCCGGTACGCGTTGGGGAGACTGGGATCCTTTCCCGGTTTCCTTAGCAGTATTACTCTGGCCGTCTTCCAGCAGTCTGGGATCCTTCCTGATTCGGTGATGCCCTTGTCACGAGCTCGCTCCTACGACTCGCTACCAGCTTCGCGATCTCGCCCGGCACGCCATCGACTCCTGCAGCCTTCTTGGTGTCCATTCTTCCGGCGGCATCGACGACATCGCCTTCGCCGATGGCGACGCTGAGGCTAATATCTCCTTCTTCTTCGGTCTCTTCGCGGCCCTCATAATGGGGGGGGTCCGTGTCCCAAGGTGAATAGCCTCTGTAGGACTGCCTTCACCATGTCGATCGGCATGTCGTTTGTTGGTCCCTTGCTTTTACATTTCTTCATGACCGTGCGATAGGGTTTGCCCCAAGGGTCGCTCTCCAGTATCTTGCAGTATTCTGCACAAGCTGTTTTTTTGCTACAGGCGATCTCCTTTTTTAACTGCCTACGGATCTCCTTGTAGGC